>NW_020954567.1:16608184-16636797 GCF_900497805.2 Vombatus ursinus
CTTAGTCAAAAGGCTGCACCCAAGGATCTAGAAGGCCACATGTGGCCTTGAGGCCACAGGTTCCCCACCCCTGTCCTGGACCATCCAAAGACCTCCATGTGTATATGTGAGAGTTCCCTTTTTGCTAAAAGCAGAATTGACCAGTTCAATCTTCAAAAGTTTAAGAAAGCAACAAAGGGAACTACTATTTGAGCTATGCATCTTACCAACATGGAGGAATAAATGGAGAATTTAAAAATAAAAGTAAACTTAAGGGCAAGGAGAGAGTGGGGATAAGCATTCATATAGCACCTATGAAGTGTCAGGTACTGAGCTAAGCAAGGATAAGGGACAACTCTGTCTTAGAAACTGTAGTATGAAGGAAAGACAAAGCCAGGCATCAGTGTACTCCCTATGATTTAGAGAGAGTACATTTATATTGTTCAGAGAACAAATAAGTAGGGACCTCTCGCCTAAAATTCTCCTGAGGAGGCTATCCAAGGTAAGACATGAAATTCTCAAAAATGCAATTCTGAAGACAAATAAGAAGAATTCTGGTTTGGAAGGAGAGAAGAAGCTACTTAAAGAAACCAGTGTAAATGCAAGAGGAAGCCAACAATTAACTCAAGTTTTAAAAAAAGACATTTATAGAGAATGTAAGCAAGGGCAGGAAAAAAGAAGACTAATACAAAAGAGTAGCATGTTTCTGTTCAATTAGTTTTGGGAGTGCTAAAACTCAGGATGAACCAAGGCTGCTGATGAATGTTAAGGACAACAAAAACCAGCTTTTATAAACTGTTTTGAAGTTTACCACCTAAGACCACTATCCAGAGTAGAACAGATAATACTTATGTTTTTCTTCAGTGGTTTCAGTCCTACTCTTTGTGATCCCAGTTGGGGTTTGCTTGACAAAGATACTAGAGTGATTTGCCATTTCCTTCTCCAGCTCATTTCACAGTTGAGGAAACTGAAGCAAACAGGTTAAGTGACTTTCCCAGAGTGCTGGATTTGAATTCAGGTCTTCCTGCCTCTAGGTTCAGTGTTCAATCTACTACTCCCCCTGTCAGCCCTAGATTGTAAGAGTCTCAGGGAACCCAAGGAAAGTGGCAGTCTTGGTATTGCCCTTGTACCACTGGATAGAAAATTAGGCTGGGAATCAGGAAAACTTTATGACTTCAAATCCAGCCTCAGACACTTACTAGCTGTGTGACTGTGGGCAAATCACTTAACCCTGTTTATCTCAGTTTCCTCATCTGTAAAATGAGCTGGAGAAGGAAATGATGAACCACTTTTCTTTGCCAAGAAAAACCCAAATGAGGTCAGGAAGAGTTGGACATGACTGAAATGACTCAACAACAAAGCAATGACACCCACTTTGAATGAACACCTTGCTTTCTTCAATAATGAGGTGCTAAGTGACATAGATTTCCTAGGGGTCAAATGGATGAGCTTACAGCTTTGTCATGTGTTTGGCTAATGCACTTTCTAGATTTCTGAGGGGCACTAGCATTTTCCCTGCCCCATTGTCTCTGGGTGCCTAGCTATTGCCATATGCCCTTCTACTGTGCCCTCCAGATCTCTGGGCCTTCTCATCCATCTCACTGTGGGGCCTTAAGAACCATTAGTCCTTTCCATTTTCCCTGCATCTGAATCCTCCTACCCGTTAGCTCATGAGCTCATTGAGAGGAAGTGCTATCATACTTTTCTATTTCTATCCTCAGAGCTTAGTGTAGAGCTTGGCACATAGTAAGCACTTTTAATAACTGCTTTTTTCATTTGTTCATTCAATTACAAGGAATTAGTTTTGTATACTAACACTTCTGATGAACCTGAATTCCTTTTTCTGTAGCATATGATGATCTGTGTCCTGGAAATCTATTTTTATATTCTCTCCAATACTTTTATTTCAGAGTGTTGGGAATTCACTTTGGTAATAAGGTCTCTTGCTTACAGATACTGTGTTGTCACTCAGGCATGGTTCCAACTGGCAAAGTTCTCACCAACATTTTCAGTGCTTTCTTTCTTAGACTACCTCCCCAGGACCCCATTTTTTTCTGTTTTCTTATCCTAAAGCATAGGATTCAGAGCTGGAATGGACTTTGGAGATATCTAATCGAATCCTATCATTTTACAGATCAAGAAACAGGCCCAGAGTGGTTAAATGACACAGGTTATAGAGGTAGTACAGTTATCTCTATCGCATCACAAGGGTTAGGGGCGTAGTACCCACATGATCTGGAAAATCCACATAAAATTTTTTGGCCTTCTATTCAAACCAGAGAAGAAGTCTGAACTATTATGGTATTAAAAGATAAAATATGTTGATATTGTACAATACTATACATATATTTCATGAATTTCTGAGTTGCTAAAGATTTTCTGTGTCATCTGCTGGCTTTCATATGTCATCTGCAGTTTCCACAAAACTCCTCCAAAATTCCCATTTAATTTCTTTTTTTTTAAAGAATGAACATGTATTAAGCACCTAGAGTACTAAGCACTATACAAAGTGCTTTAACAAATAATACCTCATTCAATCCACATAACAATCCTCCGAGGTAAGTGTGATTATCATGACCATTTTACATTTGTTTTTTTAAATTTTTGATTAATTTATTTTGAATCATCAACAATCACTTCCATAAGCTTTTGAGTTTTAAATTTTTCTCCCCTCCCTCCCCACCTCCCTTCTCAAGACAGCACGCAAACTGCTATAGGCTATACATATATATTCCTAGTAAACATATTTTCACATTAGTGATGTTATAGGTAAGAATTAAAACCAGTAGGAGGAACCACCAAAAAGAGGAAACAAAACATAACAGAAGAAAAAAAATAGCAAATAGTATGCTTTCATCTGCTTTCAAACTCCACAGTTCTTTCTTTGGATTTGGATAGCATTTTCCATCATGAGGTCTTTGAAGATGTCTTAGATCCTTGTACTGCTAAGAAGGGTTAAGTCTATCAATATTAGTCATCACACAACATGGCTGTTACTGTGTACAACATTCTTCTGGTTCTGCTCATTTCACTCAGCATCAGACCATACAAGTCTTTCTAGGTTTTTCTGAAGTCAGCCTGATCATCATTTCTTACAGCACATAGTATTCAACCATAATCATATATCACAACTCCTTCATCCATTCCCCGATTGATGGGCATTCTTTCAATTTCCAATTCTTTGCCACCACAAGAAGAGCTGCTATAAATATTTTTGTACATATAGATCCTTTTCCCATTTGTATGATCTCTCTGGGATATAGCCCTAGAAGTGCTATTGCTGGGTCAAAGGGTATGCACATTGTTATAGTCCTTTGGGCATAGTTCCAAATTGCTCTCCAAAATGATTGGATCATTGTGCAACTCCACCAACAATGCATTAGTGTTCCAATTTTCCCACATCTCCAACATTTATCATTTTCCTGTTTTGTTATGTTGGCCAATCTGATAGGTGTGATGTGGTACCTCAGAGTTGTTCCCATTTAATTTCTTATGGCAACCCATGATATATTGAAACCATGATGGGCAAAGTCACAACGTGGAAGGGATAACAGTAAATAGAACAGCCAGGATTTCAACACCTCGTCCTCTGGCTTCAAATTCCTCACTCTTTCCACTGCACTGCACTACCTCCAACTTGCCAAAAGTCAAAGGTTTACCAATGTAGAAGAATGGCCTGGATCAAGTCTTTGACTCTTGTTCTCTCTCTCAGACATCTTCACATCCATTCACAGACTAACATGTTGATATATTTCTCTGTCTACAGTGATTAGGGATATTACTATTCCATAGTATAGGTGAACTCAAGTAATTTTTACCATCTTGCCTGGTGGGGTGGGCCTCTCTGTTATCAAAATGAGACATTAATTTCCTGGAACTACTGGATAGAGTTAGAGTCAAGAAGACCTGATATTTCCTAGTTGTGTGTTCATGGCCAAGTCATTTGAATTATTTGTACCTTACTTTCCCTTTTTTTGGTAAAATAAAGATAATATCTGTGGTTCTTATATCACAGGGATGTCAAGGCTCAAGTGATTGCTTTGAACGTTTGAAGGGTTACATGCATGTCTCTTGTAGGATGCTATTATAGCATCCTAAAACAAAGTTGAATTCACAACCAAGGTCATTCACTGAGCAGGAGAATAAAAAATGATCTTGTTCTGGAACTGATAGTCCTAATAAGAAAAGGGCAGGGCTGCTAGGCTCCCAAGAAAAGTATAGGTACAACCCTCCTCCCACATATGCTATGACAAGTTTGATTATGCAGCCTCACTTCTTTCAGACTTTGTGTTGTCGTGAGTGTTGTCAATGAAAATGTCTGATAAATTCTATTCTCTAATCTATGGGCTCCTCCAAGCATCTAGTTTGTCAGTGAATAAGCATCTAGTAAGCACTTAATTTATGTCAGGCCCTATGCAAAGTGCTGGGAATACCAAAAGGACAAAAATACATCTCCTGATCTCATGGAACTCACATTCCAATGAAGGTGATGAGATACAAACTACTGCGTATATAGAAAATATATACAATGCAATGTATATACAATGGGAGGTCATCTCATTCCATTTGGGGTAGGAGGGAGAGACTACAAAATACCTCTTGCAGAAGGTGGGATATGAGCTGAGGCTTGAAAGAAGCTAGGGAAACCAGGAGGTGAAGGTAAGGAAGAAGAGCCTTCCCCAGCATGGGGAACATCCAGTGAAACAGGATATTTGTCTACCTTAATCCACCACTACAGAAATAGTGGTGGCCTCTTAGAAAGGGACTAGTTATCTGCCCATTACTGGATGAAAGCAAATGCGGAGAAACCTCCCACCAGGCTCCTAGGGAGGGGAACCAAAGAAGGTACAGCTCACCATCTAGGCTCCTTGCTGTCATGAGTCACGGTTTATTAATTCCTTAAACCTCCATGTAAAGGACAAGTATCACAGTTCCAGGCCAGCACTGGAACTAATGAAGCCAGATGGGACCATCTCTCACTTCCAAAAGCTTCCACACTTCCAAGCTCTAGGACCTTTGCCCTTCAGTTACAAGTGAATTGCCTTTCTTATCCCTACTGCATTAGCTTAGCTCACAACTTGGCATCAGGGCAGGTTTGTTTGCATGTTTCAATATCAGTGACCAGGGAATTCAATGGGACTTTTAAAGCTCCATCCATTGCCTTCTCCCCACCATTCCACCCAAGTCTTTTTGTAAAGTACGTGGACCTTTGCCAATCTCGGAGAACAAGCTAGTCAGATTATAAATCATTAAAGAAATGAGAAATAGAAATGTGAAGGCAAGCAAAGGAAAGAGTTTCTCCACAGGAAACAAGACTGATTACCCAATTTGATCTCACTGATTATTTTTTGGGTTTCTATGTCACAATGGAGAGCTAAGTTTTGCAGTGGATAGAGTGATGGGCCTAGGGTCAGGAAGGGCAGAGTTCAAATCCAGCCTCAGACATGAACTAGCTCTGTGTCCTTAAGCAAGTCACTTAACCCTGGTTGCCTCAGTTTCGTATCTGTAAAAAAAAAAATTAGCTAGAGAAGGAAATGGCAAACCACTCCGGTGTCTTTGCCAAGAAAACTCCAAATGGGTCATAAAGAGTGACTGAAAGGACTAAACAACAATGCAACATGTTGCAATAGTGTGATGTTGGTATGTGAAGCCTGCTTAGAAAGTCATTTTCAGGTAAGAGTCGAAGTTTTGGTCCTTCATATAGTCCCTTGGGTTCAAGACACAGCAAGGGAAAAAAAACTGAGTGGGGGATATTTATTTTAAGAATATGACATAATTTGTCAATCTATACCAGTTGGAATAGCCCATACTTTCCCCCCCCATTTTCTGCCCATTCTTAGCCATTGTAAACTTGTTATTTGTCCTTCATTTCAAAGAGGACCAATGCCATTATGGAATTATTTCTTGACTTGTGTATGAATTTCATTAAAGTGAGGCAGAGGTGCGCAAAGCCAGGGAAAGTTTTCACATGTTTCAGATAGACGTCCCCCTAACTCACCAATGGGTTCAAGGCCAGTTGATTACCCTCAACTTGGTTTAGATCCTTTCTTCCAATTCTTTAAGTTAGTGGCCTTGTGGCCATCCTAGCTTCTTCACCCTCCTGTATCCAATCAGTCACCATGTCCTCACAATTCTACTTCCACATCTTATTCTGTCCATTTCTTCCTAGTCATGTAACCACCACTCAAGTTCATGTTCTCCTTGTGCCTTATCTAGATTATTACAATAATCTTCTGCTTGATCTCCCTATCTTACATCTCTCTCCTCCTTTGTCTATTCCACAAGTGATATTTCTTAGGTCTGGCCATGTCACTCCCTTGTTCAAGAAATTTCAAGGGCTCCCTATTGCCATTAGGATAAGATACAAACTCCTCTGCTTGTTATTTAAAGTCTGTTTTCAACCTATTTATCTAGATTTATTTTTGAATTATTGTCTCTACAATTTGGAATTATGCCCAAAGGGCAACCAAACTGCACACACTTTGATCCAGCAATGCCACTACTAGGTCTATATCCCAAAGAGATCATAAAAAAGGGAAAAGGATCTACATGTACAAAAATATTTATAGTAGATCTTTTTGTGGTGGTAAAAAATTTGAAATTGAGGAGATGCCCATCAAACGGGGAATGGCTGAACAAGTTGTGGCATATGAATGTGATGAAATGCTATTGTTCTATAAGAAATGATGAGCAGGCGAATTTCAGAAAAACCTAGAAAGACTTACATGAACTAATGCTGAGTGAAGTGAGCAGAACCAGGAAGACATTGTGCACAGCAACAGCAACATTGTGTGATGATTAACTATGATAGATTTAGCCCTTCTCAGCAATACAATGATCCAAGACAATTTCAAAAGACTTGTGATGGAAAATGCTAATGGCATCTAGAGAAAGAACTATGGAGTCTGAATGCAGATTGAAGCCTCCTATTTTCACTTTTTAATTTTTTTTCTCATGGTTTTTTCCTTTTGCTCTAAATCTTCCTCCAACATGACTAATGTGAAATATGTTTAACATGATTGTATATGTATAACTTACATCAGATTGCTTGCTGTCTTGGGGAGAGCAGAGGGGAGGAAGGGAGGGAAAAATTTGGAGCTCAAAATTTTACAAAAATCAATGCTGAAACTATCTTTACATGTAATCAGAAATAAATAAAATACTATTAAGAAAAAAATTATTGTCTCTATGCATTACAGCCAGTCACACTACACCTAACTTGTCCATTTTCACCTCGATATTTTAGTACAACCTGTTTATCATGCTTACAACACTCTCCTTCTTCATCTCTGCTTCTTGTGCTCCCTAACTCCCACCAAGGTTCAGGACAAGCACTAATTCTTATAATACATGAAAACTTTTCCCAATTCTCCAAGTTGTCTGTGCTCCCCATTACTTTGTATATTTTGTGTCTATTTACTTGTGTACATGTTTCCAATTACAGAAGGTAAGGTCCAGGAGCACAGGGACTGTTTGTTTTGGTCTTTATGTCCCTAGAGCCCAACGTAGAGTAGGTATTTAATTAATATTGAGTTGAATTAAACTGAAAATGGAGGAATTTACAAGTCCAATAACCAAGTTGAAAGAGGAGCTGAAGCAATGAAAACTGGATTCTGAGCAATAGAGATAAGAAGTAATGGAAGGAGGCTAGAGATGATGTTTTTCCTTCATATAGTAGGTAATGAAAGGTTAATAGTTAGCAACCCCAGCACTGAGGACGGCAGGAATTCTAGTGGAGGTATTATTGACCAAGAACAAGGAAGACCTCAGAGGAGAAGGTAATATTGATGTTGTTTTGAAAGAAAAGGGGGTATTCCCAGCTCCCAGCATGGTGCCTGACACATACTAAGACTACTAATACTAAAAGAAAATCACAAATTAGAGTGAGAAAATCTCACAAAATCTCAAAGTTGGAAGGTAGCTCTAGCCCACATCTGAATAGCAATCTCTTCTACAATATACTTAACAAGTAGTCCTCAAAATTTTGTGTAAAGTGCTCTAGGAAAAGGAAAATCATGACACAATGGGGCAGCTCATTTCACTTTTGGAAAATTCTAATCGATAAGAATTTTTTCATGACACTGAAACTAATCTACCCCTCTGGCACATTATGCTTCATTATGATACAGTGGATAGAGCCAGGAAGACCTGGGTTCAAGACCCTCCTCTGGCTGAGTAGCACTCATAAGTCAGTTAATCTCTAAGTCCTCTGGCAATTCCTGGGCCATCTCCAATTTTCCCGATCCAGATGACTCTGGAAGAGAAAGTGAGGCTGGTGACTTTGCACAGCCTCCCTCACTTAAATCCAATTCACTTACATGTCATGGCATCACCTGCCTGATGTCATGATCCTCTTCAAGAATGAAGGACAAACAACAACAATAACACCCAATTGTCTGAACATCAGGGCTTGTTGACGGGGAGGGAAAAAGGAAGGAATTCTTTACCCTTAGTTAGATAGAAAGACTTTTCTGTCACCTCTGCCCATTCCCTGCCAAGCAATGTGGGACAGAATAGAAATACAAAGGAAGATTCAGAGGAATTAAAATGACAGGACCCATTTCTTTTCAGTTTGTTTGTTTTACCCTCTGGAGATCATAGTTTGTGTAAAATCAACCTCCAACAAGATGTGTTTGGGTCAATATGCATGGGGACCCATGGAAATGAATGAAGACTCTCAAAAATCATGTTTATTTCATGAAATCAGAGCAGGCAGGGGAAGCCACAAGCAGGAAATAGCTTGGGGGAGTGAGAGATGAAGCACGTGAAAGAGTGGGAGATATGAAGATGTGATACAGTGACAAAGGGCAGAACACAGCGAGAAGAGCAGAAGGAGGAGACGGACCACATTTTTTTCTATTTTGCTAAACCATCCATTCATCTCCCCAGGCAAAATGAATTCTAAAAACACAGTCTATTTTAAAAGCTGTCAAACTCCCAATGGTCCTCCTTCTTAGCAAAGAAAACATCACATGACCAGTGGTCTTGTGATTGATTTTTTAACCAGATCATCTGTGTCTTCCTGGGTTCAAATTCCACTGGAGATAGTTACTCAGTGACCTCTTCTGAGTCATTTAATTGATCCTAAACTCAGTTTTCTCATCTGGAAAATGGGGATAAAAATACCTGACTTACTTCCCTTACAAGATTCTTGTAAAGATTAAATGAGATGATGTAAAACATGTAAATTGCTTTTCAGATCATGAATCTCTACATAAATGTCAGTACCAGGGGCAGCTAGGTGGCGCAGTGGATAGAGCACTGGCCCTGAAGTCAGGAGGACCTGAGTTCAAATCTGACCTCAGATCAAACACTTGACACTTACTAGCTGTGTGGCCCTGGGCAAGTCACTTTACCCCAATTGCCTTAAAAAAATGTCAGTATCGTTACTATACTCTAAATATCATTACTTTCTTCCACCTCCAATTCTTGGTTAAAAGAATTAGAGGATCCCAGGATACTGAATAAAGAAATGAAGAGGATCAAAGTGGATTGGGACTGGCCTGACCTTACTCAGAAATACAAATTAAGAGAACTTTATTAACAAAGCCATACTTTTTTATTTGTTTCAATTTCTTACTTCTCCTCTGCTTCATTGGAATTCACACACACACACACACACACACACACACACACACACACACGACCTAATATTTCCCTACTTATTTACACTGTTCTTATTCTGTTGTTTTTCAGTCATGTCTGACTCTTCATGCCTCTATTTGAGGTTTTCTTGACAAAGATACTGTCATCATTTGCCGTTTCCTTCTCCAGCTCATTTTACAGATGAGGAACTGAAACAAAGAGAGCTAAGTGACCTGCCCAGGATCACATAGCTACCAAGTGTCTGAGGTTAGATTTGAACTCAGGTCCTCCTGACTTTAGGGCCATTGCTCCAACCACTATACCACTTACTTGCCCTGGTAGGAACTGTTTTTTAAATTTTTTTTAAATTTTTAGGCAATTGGGGTTAAGTGACTTGCCCAGCTAGGAAGTGGTTTTCTTAGAGAATGAAGGACAAACCACAAAATCACAAGAGTGGGAGAGAGGCTGGTGGCCTTGCTAAGGATATTGGTAACAGTGATTGCATTCTTGCTCCATAGATTGACTTTTCTGGTTGTGCAATGGTGGAGACTTATGCCATTCTTTCTAGTTCTCCCCAGGACTGTAAATTTGTTCCCAGAATACAACCTCTGTATATGAATGCCTAATCTCCAATGAACGGATAGGTTAGCTTCAAGAAGAGATGACTTCACTCAGCTAGGAAGTGTCAACTGTTTGGTCGGAGGCCGGATTTGAATTCAGGTCCTCTTGACTTCAGAGTTGGTGCTCTATCCACTGTACCACCTAGTTACCCCTCTGGTAGGAACTTTTACAGGACATTGTGCTAACCTGTCTCTCTACAACATTATACCCTAGTGTGATAGAGAGCAGCAATAGCAAGCTCAAATAGAAATTGGATCTACTAAACCATCCATAAAGATTCCTGCAGGTTGGCATATTTGACAGCTTTAAAATGTAATGGCATTTATCTTTTATCATATTTTTAAAATTTATTTTGTTGAATATTTGCCAATTACATTTTAATCTATTTCAGGTAGCACTTGGGAGTGTTCTGGGTCCAGGGGCTGCATTTTTGACATTTCTGGTATAGTGAATAGAAAGCTAGCCTTGTGGATTTCAGAAAAAACTCAAAAGACTTACATGAACTGATGGTGAGTGAAGTGAACAGAACCAGGAGAACATTGTACACAGTATCAGTAACGTTGTACAATGATCAACTATGATCATCTTAACTCTTCTCAGCAACACAATAATCCAAAACAACTCCAAAAGACTAATGATAGAAAATTCTATCTACATCCAGAGAAAGAACTGATGGAATCAGAATGTAGATTGAAGCATACTGTTCCCACTTCTTTTCTGTTTATTTTTCCTTTTGTTCTGCTTCTCCTTTCACAACATGACTAATGTGGAAATATGTTTTCCATGATTGCACATATATAACCTTGCCATCTTGGGAAGGTGGGAGAGAAGAGAGGGAGAAAAATTTGGAACTCAAAATCTTTCCAAAGATTAATGTTGAAAATTGTCTTTATGTGTAATTGGAAAAAATAAAATACTATTTTTAAAAAGCTAGCCTTGAAGCTAGGAGGACCCAAGTTCAAGTCTTGTCTATGACACATAATGCCTATGCAACCCTGGGGAGGTCACTTAAATTCTAATGCTCTAAGAAACTCTCTAATGACTGAATTTCTGAAAAGATGAGAACATGATTGTGTTAGAGGAAGTTTCTTCACTCAGAAGTTCCCTATTAATATATTATTAAGATTATTAATATATTATAATATAATAATATAATAAAGATAATATGATAATATAATAATGAAATCACAATTTTAAAAGGAGACAAAGTCTCAAGTCAAGGGAATGAGGTTATAATGCTGGTATTTTGGTCATCAGCAAGTAGGAGGGAAGAGAATTGGTTTGGGAGGCTAAGAAGGCCTTGAAATCATTCTACTTGTTCACCTACCTCATCCATCCAGTTGTTCTACATCAAGGTCATGCATACATTGTGTACAGCTCACCTAGGCAAGACACTGCAGGTATCTGAGAGCTACAGCAGCTGATACCGAGCACCTTTTATCAGGCTTAGAGAGAACAAAGGGAGCAAGAGAATGGTAGTGATTTAATGATGGGTAATCATCATACTTGGGACCTTCTTCATCTCTGTTAGAGACAGCCAGTGCTTCAAAAGCACATCATAGATACAAAGTTCTTTGGAGAGGAACAATTTGTGTTTTTCTTTTTATTTTTTAGCCAGGAATATTCTTCAGTGGTTTTCTTAGGAAACCAAATTACCATCTAGAACACCCCATCAGTGCCACTGGTCCTAATGGTATACAAGAGGTATTCTCAGGTACCCACACTATTCAGGACATTTGCTCCCCTTTCATGAATCCACTCATCACATGAAAACTACGACAGTGGAGGCCACTGTATGGTTATGATGGAAACCTACAAGATATTTGAAGAGAAGAACCAAGAGAAGTATACCTTTGAATCAAGTTAAAAAAAATTGTCAAGGCTGTTGATGGGCCTCCTCCTTGATGGTTATTATTTCGTGTCAACAGCCAACTCTGGTCACTGTGTATCTTGACACTGAGCCTGCACTTTGGTTGTGGTACAATTATCTCGCAGTAGTATAGGATAAGAGGACACATAGAACATTGTCCCTGTAGTGGTGGGTACCCCATTACTTTTTTCTTTAGAGTATGAGATTCATGTGCTTTTCTAAGAGAGAGGTAAACCAATTACTACTTCAGGACAAGGTCATCTTATCATCTTTATTCCTTGGAGGGTAAAGAGGTATTGTAGAGCACTGTTGAGCTCCCTCTATTCTTAGAGGTAAGCTATCTTCAGATGGTTGGCGATCTATAATGAATCTTAGCTTAAAAATTCTTGTTTGAGACAGAAAAACCTGAAACAGAGGGTATCTAAGATAATCATCTTAGACATAATTTTTTATAAAAACAAAATTAATGCAGATGTAAGGCCCAGTCTATACATATGGTTTAGAGATGAAGGATATGATAGAAAGCATATACCACAGTCATTAACTTCAGTCATGTAACATCGTGGATAGAAAATGAACAAGAGGACACAAAGATTCATTGATTAGTTTCAGCCATGTTGGCACCATTTTAATCAATGAGTCAGTATCCCCACAGAAAAGGGCAGAAATATTTAACCGAACCACCTACCATAACTTAGACATCAGAAGACTGATCCACAAAAAAACAAAAGAGTAGAAATTTAAGGTCACCCAGCATGTGATGAAAAGAACAAGATGCAAAAACTTCTCTGCAGGACTATGTGATGAACAAAGAAT
This sequence comes from Vombatus ursinus, assembly GCF_900497805.2. Classification (NCBI taxonomy): domain Eukaryota; kingdom Metazoa; phylum Chordata; class Mammalia; order Diprotodontia; family Vombatidae; genus Vombatus; species Vombatus ursinus. Next base: position 16,621,056 of record NW_020954567.1, read on the forward strand.
GACGCAGAAGGTCAGGATTTACAGATACTTTGGAGGCGTACTGTCATATGAAAAGATATTGGAAAGGACTCATAGCAAAGATGACAAAAAACAATTGGACTTCCCAACTAATGGCAGTTGCATCCTGTGGGACCATTATTAGTTGTTTGGAATGCCATGAACTTGATGGGATGAGCCAGTGATCTGGCTGTTTAGATCAAGATACAAACGAAAACCCTGGGATTGTTAATTCTGGTAACTAGTGATTCTATAACGTTCAATTCAGGTCAACAAGCATTTATTAAGTGCCTACTCTGTATAGGGCACTGTATTTGGACCTGGAAATATAAAAACAAAAGCAAAACTGTCCCTAACTCCGAAAAACTTTCATTTTAATGGAAAAAAATAATGTGCATGCAGATGAGTAAATACAAAATATATACTAAAAAAAAAGGCAATTTGTGGGTAAGAAGTTAGTATTAACAACTGGAGAGATCAGGAAAAGTATTGTTTAGTATGTGGCACTTGAGCTGAGTGGTTTCAAGAGGCAGAGGTGAGGAGGGAAAGCATTTCAGGCATATGCAACATTCATAGAGGTGAGAGATGAAGTTCCATATATGGGGAATAACAAATAGGGCAGTTGGGTTAGAATATAAAATACGTGAAGAAGAGAATATAAAGTCAGTCTAGAATGACCAAAGCCAAGAGATCTTAATAGATGGATGCCACTTAAAGGTAAGTCCCTGTTAGAGTGGCCCATATTTAGCCATACTCCCAATCATTTTAACGTAATTGAGTCTAGTCAATGAGGACCAAGTTCTAGGAGCATGCAGAGTCTGTACTGCCTGGTGCCAGCCCAAGTAAAGCTAGAGGAATTGGCTTCTGGTTATGAGTAATGGAAGGACCTGCTACCACAGTTAGAGCATATATTGGCATTCTGTGACTGTTTCATGTTTGCTTAGTTTATAGCGAAGAGGGGCTTTTTTATTTTTTTACTTACGAGGTAGAACATACAGTATATACAAAAGGCACTAACAGAAGAATTCTCTCCTTCTTGATGACCAAAAGGTATAAGTATGATTCTTTGAAAGTTTGGAGGGCTACAGGGAGGGCATGTCCCTCTCCCCAGGCTGGCCTGTGAGCAAATGGCCTGCTAGGCAAACCTATGTCTGAATTGAACCTCCTTCTCTTTCTGTCTTCCTTCCTTTGGTGCAGGTCCTTGTGAGGTCTTCAAAGGTCAGGAAAGCTACCAGGGGTCTGGTGACTGGAGTCCATACTAGCATTTTTCAGTGACTGAGCCTGGAAGGATGCCAGCCATGAGGAGCAACTTGCTTGATGCAGACCAGCCACAGATCAATCCAGCATCTAAGACCCTGTCCTGAAAGCAAGGTAATGACTTATTCATTGGCTATGGTCTTTTTGGAAATGAAGTTGGCTGTGTATGTGCTTTGTAGCAACTGCTTTAAGCTTGGGCTTGCTCTTGTCAGAGTTATTTGTTTGAAGAGAGGGTGTGCCTCACTTGGAGATGGATGGGGTGGGGAAGAGAAGGAGGATTTTTTTACACTTTGATTCACACTATAACTATTCAGCAAATACTCCTTCTAAAACCTCATTGATTTTAATTGGTTCAAAATCTTATGGGGCCCTGCATGAAATGTAAGAGGACTACAAACCAAAAGGTGGCAATGTCCTGGACACAGGCTTGTCTAGGAGGTCATTTGCTCATTAGTTGGCCTGGTAGAAGGTGGTCCTCTATTTTTATTATTGTTGTTTAAGGAAGCTAGGTGGCCCTATAGTGGAGAGAGTACTAGGCCTAGAGTCAGACAGATTCATCTTCCTGAGTTCAAATCTGGCCTCAAACATTTACTAGTTGTGTGACCCTGGGCAAGTCACTTAACCCTGTTTGTCTCAGTTTCCTTATCTGTGGAATGAGCCGGAGAAGGAAATGGCAGACCTTTCCAGTATCTTTGCCAAGAAAACCCCAAAGGGGGCCATGAAGAGTTGGACACAACTGAAAAATGACTGAACAACAAGGATGAGGCCCTCATTGATTAGTCTCCCATTTCCTTTCTCAATGACTTGAATGAAGCCACAAAAGAGAGATGTTTCAGATTTGTAGGTATATTGGAGATGAGAGTGCTAATATGCTAGATGATGGAGTCTATATCCAAAAGTCCTTATCAGGCTCAAAGGATGCTCTTAATCAAATAAGATGTAATTTAAAAGGGATAAATGTATAGTTTTTTTTTTTTTTGGTGTGTGTGTGTGTGTGTGTGAGTTCAAAAATTCAATGTCACAAATATAGGATGTGGTTAAATAGCCAGACAATAGTTGCTGAGGTTTGGGGAGGAGGGGAACTGTTGGTTTCAGTGGGCTGCAAGCACAGTATGAGTCAACACTATAAGATAACTAAAGTAATTTTTAAACTTATGAAGATATTAATTCTGTAGTTCTCTGTGCTGGTCAGAACACATCTAATCTATTGTATTGAGTTTGGAGTTTCACATTTTAGAAAAGACATAAAAAAGAGGATATGCATCTGTAAGAGTATGACCAGGAAAATTAGAAAACCCAATAAGTCCTGCCATAGGTGGAGGGGTTAAAGGACATGGATAATGATATCTTGATCTCAAACAACAGTACTAAGAACAAGGAGTGGAAATTGCAGAGAGTTGAGTTTAGTTTCTATGTAAAGAACAAAATATCATAATTAGAGGGATAGCAAGGTAGGGTTCCAATAGAAGCAGTGGGGTCCCTCTCACCAAAAATATAACAGAAAAGATTGGATGACTTCTTGTAAGCAATAAAGTAGAGGGCATTCTTGGTCAGAGACAGATTGGAATAGATATCCTGTGAAGTGGTCCTCTCCAACTCTGAGGCTAGAAGTCTGAAATAATACAGATAAACTATATAAATAAGCTAAGTGATCATAATCCTAAAACAATATGTTTAGAAAACAGTCTTTTTTGTGCTGCTGTCAGGCTAACTGGTCAGTCCTGAGTCACCAAAGGCTAACTCTCCATTGTCATTTGCATAGCATCTCCCCCACTAGACTGTGAGCACCTTGACAGCAGGGCTTGATGTTTTCCCGCTTGCTTTGCATCCTCAGTCTAAGCTTAACAAAGTGCCTAACACATAGTTGATGTTTCATATAAATGCTTATTGTCTTCACTTGACTTGACTTCCCCAGGTTGCCCCTCTATGTACTTACTGGGGAGTCACAATTGATACTGAGATGCACGTTTTCTGGTAAAGTAAGGACAAGGATGAAGGCCACCATGTGCATAACTTGGGCTAAACTTTTATGGGCAAGTGCCTCCAGATGTGCTCAAACTAGGTACATAGATGAGCATAAAATCATGTATAGAAAGTAATCTCCTCAAGGCCAGGGACTATATCAATCCTGTCCTTGAATCTCCAGTCCTTTGCACACGTTTACAAAATGTTTTCCTCACAAACACCACTATTTGTTTATAGTTTATAAATGCTTGTTGATTGATTGAGTAATTGATTGTACTCTATTCCCCAGTAACTTCTGAGAACAGGATGGAAGCATAGCTTAGCAAGAATTCCATTTCAAAGTCCCAAAGGAAAGTCCTAGGCATTTTGAATTTTACTCCCTTGCACTGACTGTTGATTAGATACTGTGGTTTCATTCCCTTGTGACACCTGCTCTTTGGAAGGCTCTTCAACATTAATTTACTTCAGGAGAGAAGAGAAAGTTCTTGAGAGATTAGCACTCCAAGACCCATGGCTGAATTTACTCAGTCATCTCATTTCCAAGGGCCTTGAAGGGAAACAGAGCAGTAGAGGAAGAAGAGAAGTACAGATGCTGTTCAAGTGGTTACTCCCTTAAAACGTACAAATCCATCCGCACCAGGAGATCCATGCTTGCTGCACTGTGTTGAATTTTTATATGCTCCAAAAATATTCTAAATATTATTTTTTTCTCCCTGAGAATCCCAAACTACTCTTTTGGCAGCTGGTGAGGACCAAGTTTGGAGAGGGCTCCTTCTTCTTGCTCTTTATCCTTAGAGTAGCCTGCAGGTGCACAGGGGGAAAATAGGTGATTGCTATAAAGAAAGCGACTTATAAACCTTCAAGAATCATAAGCAGAACTAGAACTGTGATTTTCTTAGCCTATCTCTAACTTAGCAGATAAGTTCTTGACAGCTGCCTAAGACACACAGAGGTTAAGAGATGTGCCCAGGGTTACAAGGATACTGGGTATTATATGCAAGCTTTGAAGACAGCTCTTCCTGAATCCATGCTTGTCATTTGATCCCCTGCAGTATTCTGTCTCTATGAAACACTATGCAAATATGGGATATTATTCATAATAATCATTAATATTATTATACAATATTATATTTATTGTATCTCATATAATTACATCATAACATGATATATTACATGTAGTACATTATAATATGTTATAATTATATTATACATTATTATATAATATCGTTAATGTACTAATGTACAGACAACTCTACGATCCAAGTATCAAGTATTCCTGTAGTCAGAATAGAGAGGGCCAGAGCAGTAAAAAAAAAAAAAAAAAAGATGATGATGACCCTCCCAATCAAAGGACAATGTCAGGAAGTGTCACTTTCTGTAATTGAAGTTGACAAGAATGGGATTAGTTGTCACCTGGCCTGCCTAGTGATTTGGAGATAGCTTCCTTAGGAGATTAAGGTGCTTCCCTATATGAGAAAACAAATGGGAAAGGCTTTGTAAAGATAAAGTGGCAGACAAGTAAAGGTATTATTTTGATTGCTATTAGAATCATTAGATCATAGGTTTATCAATTTAGGGTTGGATGGGATTGTAGAAGCCATTTACCATTAACTTCAGTTTCTGAAGAATAGGTAACTGACTTACCCTATGTCATACATAGATTAAGAAGATGAGTCAAAATTCAAACCCAGATCTCCTGCCTCAATTTTCTTTGAGAAGTAGTGAGTTTCTGTAATTCCCATGCTGGGTTGGGCCCCCATTACGCTGATTGGTGGTTGCCTCAGTTGTCCAATACATTTAGGACCCACTCCAGATACATTTCACCTTACTGCTTGGTTATCTCACCAACTACCATGCCTCCATGACACTGTCCATATATTTCATTCAGTGCTCCTACTGTCAACCTTTCCAGGTTTGGAACTCTAAATTAACTGTTATCTTGTCTAGCTGATTCCATACATCATCCCCATAATCTTCCCAACCAAAATACCCCTCCCTAGCCATGATTCCCCTATGTATTTTGTCTCCCTCTATTATAATGTAAGCTCCCTGATGGCAGGAACTTATTTGTTTTTGTATTTGTATCCCCAGGACATAGGACAGTGCTTGGCCCAGAGTAAGTGATAAATTAATGTTCCTTCATTCATTTTATTAATTCATTGGGACTCCTTAGAAATTTTTTAACAGAGTATGGATGGGACTAGATGAGTGTAGAAGTCCATTCAAGTTACCAAATTCTATGCCTTTGTGGCTCCAAATCCTCACATTTTACTCTGTACCAGGCTACATTAATGTTATCTTATTAACAAAACAATCAAAACAATACATAACTAATGTCAAATTATAATCTTAGAAATTGCAATATATTCTGAGGCTGGGGTTCTTGTCATGATAAAAAAAGGATGCTTTCTTGCTGCATGAATCTTACAGAAAAGTAAGAATTGAAGAATTAGAATTTGTTCATTTCTACCCAGCATTGTCTGTCACTATATTTGACAGAGAGGCATATTCTAGTCATTAGGAAAGAGTAGGAGCAGAATGCATAGAATGGGGATAGTTTATCAAGCCATACCACAATTTAAATGAAATATCTCTCAAGGCCATCCAACTCCCTTGGCTCTGATTCCATGCTTATCAAGCAGCCATTTGATTATGAATTCACTTTCCCCAGAACCTTGATATGGGCAAGGGATTTTCTGGGTAGAGGACACAAGTATCTCAGGCACTAAGTAATCATCTCTTCCACTGTAAATTAATACATTGGAATATTGTTGATAAAGCAATCTTTTCCAAATTGAGAGACAACATAATATAGCAAAAAATATTGCTGAATTTGAAATCAGTGTTAGAAGTTGGAGTTGGAATTAAAAATATTAGTTTGGCAAGTTACTGTCTGCATGATCTTGGGCAAGTCATTTCATGGAATCACAGAATTTAAGAATTGATAGGGACCTCAAGGGCCCTCTAGTTCAACCCATATGCGAAAGATATCCCTATTATAACATTCCTGACAAGGGGTCATCCAACTTCAATGTGCCTCAGTTTCCTCAATGGTAAAAAGAAAGAGTTGTGCTAGATAGCTTTAATGGTCTTTTCAAGCTATAAATGTGTATTCTATATTCCTAAGTATTTGGTTAGTCTGGAACAAATTTTCCAGAAAATGCTTGAAATAGTGTTGTTACTGCTTCTATTGCTACTGCTACTGCTACTACTATTATTACTACACTTCACTTAATTGATTATCTCATTGACACGGGTACTCTGTTGTTCAGAGGTGACACTCACAATCCATAAATGCCTTGTTACCCTGTCTTACTCTTATCTATACTCTTCCATGACCCCTCCATAGAGAGTTCACCCATTGTGAAAGGCATTTTAATATTACATGGAAATGAATACAATACCAAGGCTTTCTAACACTTCTCCCTCCCTCTGTCTGCATGAATAGCCCACATCCTTTTCCAATTATTCATCTTCTTGATTACTTAGACAATTTCTGGCATGCAAGTCATGATTAGGAATAATCTCTCCATACATACTATGTGTCTCTCTGGTACCCTTTCAGTAATATGTGATTTTGATTCTTTCTAGTTTATAATATTACATAATTCATAGCAATATACCATCACTGCAAGAACATCAGTATTAGAAAGATTACTTCCAGAGACCATCTTGATATCTTTGAAAGCATTATGTCATCTTTGATTCTTGGTCCATTTTGCCACTGGCGTAATGCTTCTTTTCAAGATGCCTGTATTGTATTGATGTTCTTTATCCATTTGGATTTTGCATTGTGGATATTTCAGCTGACCTTTTCTGAGTGTTTGTGAATCCAAAGTATCCTGGGTTTTGATATAGTCAACTCAGTATTATCACAAATAGGAAAATCTGGAAGATCTTTAATCTTCCAACTAGACTTTGTGCTTACTACTATCTATGCCAATGAAAAATCTGTACCCTTAGTCTATACTTTGTCTGATGATAATCTGAGGGCTATTGAATTAAATGGATTCTATTGTTATGCCTATTAAGAAACCTTATATGCTTGTTGCTGTTGTTGCTGCCCATCTTTTACTTTCAAAGAGGACCAATGACATCATGGGTGATGTCTTGACTTGCACATGAATTGGATTTAAGTGAAGCAGAGTTGCTCAAAGTCATCAGCCTCACTTTTCCTTCCTGAGTCATTGGAGTCCAGTGACAGAACAAAAGTCAAGATGACTGGTGATAGCTTGTGATGTAATGGATGACCTTGGCATCTTTGTTGTTGATCAACCTCTAAGCACAGCATATATAGGTACATATACATATATAATATGTGTGTAGGCATGTGCCTATATGTACAACTACATACATATATGCACACACAGAAAACACCTTGTTGGAGATTTGACTCTAAAGCTAGATTTCACTCTATTGAACCATTTTTTTAAATCAACAAACAAGAAATAAAATGTAATTATATATTCTTTATAATTCTCAGTCTCAGTTAATTGTGACTGTGAAGATGTAGTTTCTATAGTCATATAACCAGGGAGTCATTTTCAGCATAATTCCTCAACCTAATAACCCCCAAAGAAAGAAATAGGGACCAAATCTAAGAGAAATTAAAACTCTATCAACAAGCTCAGAAAACAGAAACACCACAAAATTTAAATACTTTATGGAATAACATTTTATTTTCTAGACTAGACCTGCAAAAATGTAGGAAGCTTCCAGTGAGGAACTTCCTCTACCAATGGTGATAGACACCTTCTTTTTAAGTGAGAGTATTAGTGTTGCTTGGGACATGGAGAGGTTATACAATTTACTCAAAGTCACAAAGCCAGTCTATATCAAAGGCAAAACTTAAATCTCTGTCTTCCTGACTTCAAGGTCATCCCTCTGTCCACTATGCTATGCTATCTAAAATTAACATTTCTCCTATACACTGTTATTCTTAGTAATTAAGAAATTTAAAAAATCTACAAAATTCCTTATGTGTGACAAATACAATCTGAAAACCTAAACCAAGGAGGAATAAAGCATAGAAAAAGAATCATAGTTTAATATTACCAATTGATATTAGTATAAAAATGTTAAAATAAATTTCTATCAAAATGACTACACCTCTCTATCCATAAATTAGTCACAATGACCAAGTCACATTTATAGTTGTTATGCAAAGATGGGTCAAAATTAGTAAAATAATTCACATAATAATCCTACTAAAAACAACAATGAGGAGGTAACAAGTGGACTTGGAGTTAGGACAACCTGGGTTTGAATCCACCTTAGACATTTACTAACTTTTTAACTCTGGGCAATTCATGAAATCTCTCTCAGCCTCTGGTTCTGTATTTGTAAAATGGAATGAATAATAGAACCTACTTTACTAGGTTGTTGTGAGAACTGTATATGAAAATATGTATTAAGTACTCTTCAAAACTGTTAGCTATTAAAATAACAGCAACCAAAAAAAGACACGATTACATCAACCAATGTAAGAGGGAAAAAAAAAAGCTTTGATGAAGTCTAGCTCTCGTGCTGAAAAGACATTTAGGCCTAGACATAGAAGGTCCATTTTTGATATCATAAAAATATTTGTCTAAAACCAAAAGTCAGCATTATTTGTAGTAAGAAATAATAGATTTGCCAATAAATACAGAGTTAAAGCAAAGATACTCTCGATTCCACTATTATTTGACATAACTCTAGAAATGTTAGAAATAACATTAAGATAAAAGAAATACATTAAAGTCATTAGCACTAGCACAAAAAAGATGAAGTATCCATGTTTGCATATAATATAACTTAGACATTTCCAGAGTAACAGCAAATAGTTTATTGAGGCAATAATAGCTTCAATAAATTAGTAAGATACAAAATCAATAACAAAAATGGTTAACAAAAACAAAAAATTGGAGGTAATTATAGAAAGAAAATATCATTCAAAATAACTCTTAAATTTATAAATTATGTTGTATTTAAGCTGTTAAAATATATTCAATTTTGTGTATGTGCACAATACACAATTATTCAACACTGTTTACAGAAATAAAAGAAGACAAATAATTCAAGAGACATCCATTGCTCATGGTTGGATTGTGCCAACATAACAAAATTGATTGTATTATGCAGATTATTTTACAGATTCAGTGATACTTCAAATGACAAAGTTGTTTTATAAAGCTATACAAATCAATTATATTTGGAGGAGAAATAATTTTAGAATTTCAAAAGAAATAAAGAAAACAGTATAAAATTAAAAGTAAAATAGAATTCCAGTTCTCAAATTATAAACAATTGTCGTTTTTGAAATTGGGTACCTAGATTCCATAGGCAAAGATAAGAAAAAAAGACTAAGTACAAAAACCCAGTTTTCAGTAAACCAAAGAATATAAATAATTCAATTATTTCTTCTTTGAGAATTCCTGGATAAACTGTTAAGAAGTTTGACTCCTCTCTTTCAAAAATAGAATTTTATATCAAGTAGTCTAAATATACTCAGTCTAAATATAAAATGTCACATTCTTTAAAAATATGGGCAATGGGTAGAGAGAGGGAGGTAGAAATACTTTTTTATTGCTTTATTTTATTTTATTTTATTTTTATATTTTTTTTTCAGTCAATTGGGGTTAAGTGACTTGCCCAGGGTCACACAGCTAGTAAGTGCTAAGTGTCTGGTCTGAGGTCAGATTTGAATTCAGGTCCTCCTGACTTCAGGGCCAGTGCTCTATCCACTGCACCACCTAGCTGCCCCTAGAAGTACTTTTTAAACCTAGGTTTAAGGGAAGAATTATTTTTTAAAATTTATTATTTATTTTAGATATTTTTTCTTTTTTTTATTTGAGTTCCAAATTTCATTCCTCCCTCCAACCCTTTCCTTACCCACTGAGAAAGCAAGCAAAATGATATCAATTAATTACACATGTGAATTTATGCAAAACATATTTCCATATTAGCTATATCACAAGAAGCAAAAACATTAAGAAAGTGAGAATTATACTTCAATTTGCATTCAGAGTTCATCAGGAGTTCTCCCTCTTGAGGTAGATAACATTCATCATGAGTTATTTGAATTTGATTCAGATCATTGTATTTATCAGAGTAGCCAAGTCTCTCACAGTTGATCATCATTACAACATTGTTGTAACTGTGCACAATGATCTCCCAGTTTTTCTCACTTTACTTTGCATCAGTCATATAGGTCTTGCCATGTTTTTTTTTTTTTCCTGAGAGCACCCTCCTCAATGTTTCTTATAGCACAATAGTACTCAATCACAATCATATGCCACAATTTGTTCAGCCATTTCCCATGTATGAGCATCCCCTCAATTTCCAATTCTTTGCCACCAAAAAAAGAACTGTTACAAATATATCATATATATTTGTAGATTATATATTTGTATATAATTATATATAATATATATATTTGTATATATGTATATAAATATGTATATATAATATATTTGTTGATTATATATTTTTATATTATTATATATAAAATATATATATTTGTATATATGTATACAAATATGTATATGTATTATATATATAATATATTTATAACAGTTCTTTTTTTTTCTTTTTCTTTGATCTCTTTGGGTTACAGACCTAATAGTGGTATTGCTGGGTCAAAGGGTATGCATATTTTTTATAGCCCTTTATTAATTGTGCTAGTGTTCTTCTTCACTCTGGAACTGTGACCAGGGCCCTTGCTCCCTTGTGACCAATCACCAGTGCTCCTTTCTGCCCTGGAACTGCAACCTAGAATTGCTGATAGGCAATAAAGTTGCCAATAAATGCCAGCTGCAACCGATGCCAGCAAAAGGTCCCTTGCAATATTTTTCTGGCCAGTTGCCCTCCGCACTTAGCATCTATGAGCTCCTGAAGCTTCTGCTGCTGACTCTGTTACAGGCACCTCCAAGGCCCACCACTAGTATTCTTCCCTTGCTCCATATCTGCTCCCATTCTAATGTCAGGGAGATCTATTTTTGACCTAGGTTGTATTAGGCTGGAAAAAATGTTTTTCTCTGACATTTTGTTGGTTATGTTGCTCCAATATTTGATTTGAGGCCTTATTTTAGACTTGTTTAGAGGGAAATATTGGGAGAGTTCAGCTGGGTTTCTGCCTGTATGTTGTCATCTAGGCTCCACCTCCTAGAGGAAGAATTCTTTTTTTTAAATAATATTTTATTTTTTCCAATTACATGTAAAGATAGTTTTCAACATTTATTTTTAAACAAAATTTTGAGTTCTAATTTTTTTCTCCCTCCTTACTTTCCATCCCCTCTTCTCCAAGATAGAAAGCAATCTGCTACAGGTTATACACATACAATCATGGAAACATTGCCACATTAGTTATGTTGTGAAAGAAGAAACAGAACAAAAGGGAAAAGTCAAGAAAAAAAGTGAAAATAGTGTGTTTTGATCTGCATTCAGACTCCATAGTTATTTCTCAGGATGTGGATAGAATTTTCATCATGAGACTTTTGGAATTGTCTTGGATCATTGTATTGCTGAGAAGAGCTAAGGCTATCAAAGTTGATCATCACACAGTGTTGCTGCTACTATGTATAATGTTCTCCTGGTTCTGCTCACTTCATTCAGCATCAGTTCATGTAAATCTTTCCAGGGTTTTTTAAAAAATCTGTCTGCTTATCATTTCTTATAGAAAAATAGTATTTTCTTACATTCAAATACCACAACTTGTCCAGCCATTCCCCAATTGATGGGCATCCTCTCAAATTTCAATTCTTTTCCACCACATAAAGAGTTGCTATAAATATTTTTTCTCATGTAGGTCTTTTTCCCTTTTTATGATGTCTGTGGTCTACAGACCTAGCAGTGGTATTGCTATACCAAAGGGTATGCAAAGTTTGGTTGCCCTTTGAGCATAGTCCCAAATTGCTCTCCAGAATGGTTAGATCAGATCACAACTCTACCAACAATGCATTAGCATCACAATTTTCCCATATTTTCTTTAATATTGATCATTTTCTTTTTCTGTCATATTAGCCAATCTGGTAGGTTGTTTTAATTTGCATTTCTCAAACCAATAATGATTTAGAACATTTTTATATGACTATAGATAGCTTTAATTTCATCTGAAAACTACCTGTTCATATCCTTTAACCATTTCTCAATTGGGGAAAGACTTGTATTCTTATGAATTTGACTCAGTTCTCTATACATTTGAGAAATTAGGCCTTTATCAGAAACACTAGCTGAAAAATTGTTTTCCATCTTTCTAATTTCCTTCTAATCTTGGTTGCATTGGTTTTGTTTGTGCAAAAACTTTTTAATTTAATGTAATCAAAATTATCAATTTTGCATTTCATAATATTCTCAATCTCTTGTTTCATTATAAATTCTTCTCTTCTCTAATAGATCTGACAAGCAAACTATTCCTTGCTCTCCTAATTTGCTTATGGTATCACCCTTTATGTCTAAATCATGTACCCATTTTGATATTGGTATATAGTGTGGGATGTTGGTCTATGCCTAGTTTCTGCCATACTATTTTCCATTTCCCCAGCAGTTTTGTCAAATAGTAGGTTCTTGTCTCAGAAGCTGGAGTCTTTGAGTTTAGCTAACATTAGGTTACTATAGTCATTTACTACTGTGTTTTGTGTACCTAATCTATTCCACTGATCCACCACATCATTTCTCAGGCAGTATGAAATAGTTTTTTTTTATGATTGTTGCTTTAAAATATAGGTTTAGACCTGGTACAAACAGGCTACCTTCATTTGCATTTTTCATTAATTCTCTTGATATTTTTGACCTTTTGTTCTTCCAGATGAATTTTGTTATCATTTTTTCTAGCTCTATAAAATAATTTCTTGGTAGTTTGATTGGTATGGCACTAAATAAGTCAAGTAATTTAGGTAGAATTGTCATTTTTATTATATTAGCACAGCCTACCCATGAGCACCTATTATTTTTCCAATTGTTTAGATCTGACTTTATTTGTGTGAAAAGTGTGTTGTAATTGTCTTCACATAGTTCCTGAATTTGTTCTGGCAAGTAGACAACTGAATATTTTGTATTATCTATAATTATTTTAAATGGAATTTCTCTTTCTATCTCTTGCTGCTAGGCTTTGTTGGTAATATATAGAAATGCTGAGATTTGTGTGGGTTTATTTTATATCCTGTGACTCTGCTAAAGGTGTTAATTATTTCAAGTAGTTTTTCAGTTGATTCTTTAGGATTCTCTAAGCACACCATCATATCTGAAAGAGTTTTGTTTTCACACTGCCTAGTCTAATTTCTTCAATTTCTTTTTCTTCTCTTATTGCTAAAGCTACTGTTTCTCAATACAATATTGAATAAGAGTGGTGGTAATGGGCACCCTTGTTTCACCCTTGATCTTATTGGGAAGGCTTTTAGTTTATTTCCATTACAGATCATGTGTACTGATGGTTTTAGATAGATGCTACTTATCATTTTAAGGAAAGCACCATTTATTCCTGTACTCACTAATGTTTTTAATAGGAATGGGTGCTGTATTTTGTCAAAAGCTTTTCCTGCATCTATTGAGATAATCATGTGATTTCTGCTGGTTTTGTTATTGATATGGTCAATTATGCTGATAGTTTTCCTAATACTGAACCAGCCCTGCATTCTTGGTATAAATCCCATCTGGCCATAGCGTAGTATCCTCATGATAAATTGCTATAATCTTTTTGCTAATGCTTTATTCAAAATTTTTGCATCTATATTCATTAGGGAAATTAATCTATAATGTTCTTTCTCTGTTTTGACTCTTCCTGGTTTAGATATTAGCACCATATTTGTATCACAAAAAGAATTTGGTAAGCCTCCTTCACCTGTTTTCCCAAATAGTTTGTCAAGTATTTGGATTAATTGTCCTTTAAATGTTTCATAGAATTTGCTTGTAAATCCATCTGGCCCTGCAGATTTTTTTCTAAGAGAGTTCATTGATGACTTATTCAATTTCTTTTTCTAAAGTGGGATTATGTGAATATTTTATTTCTTCTGTTGATCTTGGTAATTTATATTTTTGTAAATATTCACCCATTTCACTTAGATTGTCAGATTTATTGGCATACAGTTGGGTAAAATAGCTCCTAACTATCATTTTGATTTCCTCTTCATTGGTGGTAAATTCACCCTTTTTATTTTGATATCGGTAATTTGGTTTTCTTTTTTCTTTTTTAAAAATCAAATTAATCAAAAGTTTGTGTATTTTTTTTCACATAACCAGCTTTTAGTTTTACTTAATAGTTCAATAGTTTTCTTACTTTCAATTTCATTATTCTCTCCTTTGATTTTCAGAATTTCAAGTTTGCTGTTTAATTGGGGATTTTTAATTTGTTCTTTTTCTGATTTTTTAAATTACATGTCCAATTCATTGGTCTGCTTTTTCTCTATTTTATTCATGTAAGCATTTAGAAATATAAAATTTCCCCCAAGTACTGCTTTGGCTGCATCTCATAAATTTTGGTACGTTTTCTAATTATTACCATTCTCTTTGATCAAATTATTGATTGTTTCTATGATTTGCTGTTAAACTCACTCATTCTTTAATATTAGATTATTTACTTTCTAATTAATTTTTAATCTATCTTTCAATGGCCCTTTATTACATGTATTTTTTTATTGCATCATGATCTGAAAAGGATGAATTTAATATTTCTGCCTTCCTGCATTTGAATGTGAGGGTTTTTATGTCCTAATACATAGTCATTTTTGTGTAGGTGCCATTTACAACTGATAAAAAAAGATACATTCCTTTCTATCCCCATTCAATTTTCTTCAGAGGTCTACCATATCTAACTTTTTCTAAAATTCTATTCACCTCCTTAACTTCTTTCTTGTTTATTTTGTTCTGACAGGGAGAGATTGAGGCCCCCCTCTAGTATAGTTTTGCTGTTTATTTTTTCCTATAACTTATTTAACTTATCCTCTAAAAATTTGAATGCTATACCACTTGGTACATATATTTAGAATTGATATTACTTCATTGTCTATGGTACCTTTTAGCAAGGTGTAGTTTCCTCCCTAGTCTTGTTTAATTAGATCAATTTTTACTTTTGCTTTGTCTGAGATCAGGATAACTACCTCTGCTTTTTTTTTTTTACTTCAGCTGAAGCATAATATATTCTGCTACAGCCTTTTACCTTTATTCTGTGTGTGTCTCTGCTTCAAATGTATTTCTTGTAAACAACATGTTGTAGGATTCTGGTTTTCAATCCATTGTGGTATCTGCTTCCATTTTATGGAAATGTTCATCCTATTTACATTCATAGTTATGGTTATTAACTGTGTCTTTCTCTCCATCCTATTTTTCTCCTGTTTATACTCTCTCTCTCTTTTCACATTGTCCCTCCTCACCAGTGTTTTGCTTCTGACTACCACATCCCTCAATCTGCCCTCCTTTTTATCACACCCTTGTCTCTTTTCCCCTTCCCCTCCTACTTCTCTAGAGGGTAAGGCAGATATCTTTACCCAAATGAATGTGTATGTTGAATGTGAATGTGAATGTGAATGTGAATGTGAATGTGAATGTGAAT
>NW_020954567.1:16636807-16672742 GCF_900497805.2 Vombatus ursinus
TGAATGTGAATGTGAATGTGAATGTGAATGTGAATGTGAATGTGAATGTGAATGTGAATGTGTGTGTATTCCCTCTCTGAGTCAAATCTGATAAGAGTAAAGTTCAAACAATGCTTACCCCTCCCTTTTATCTCTACTGTAATAGGCCTTTTATACCTCTTCATGTGATATAATTTGTCTTATTCTGCCTCCCCCTTTCCTCTTCTCTTAGTACAATCCTTTTTTCACCCCTTAATACTTTTTTTATCATCACATCAAAGTCAACTTGTCCTCACACCCTCTGTCTAAGTATGCTCCTTCTAACTGCCCTAATCAGATAGAGTTCTCAAGAGCTACAAGTATCTTCCCATGTAGAGATGTAAATAGTTTACCCTTATTGAATAACATGAGATTTTTTTCTTTCCTGTTTAACTTTTTATGCTTCTCTTGAGTCTTGTATTTGAAGATCAAATTTTCTGTTCAGCTCTGGTCTTTTCATTAGGAAAGATTGAAAGTCCCCTATTTCCTCTGGCTTGAAACTAATTCATATACCCTTTGAGGCTTCACACATGGGCATTTTGACATTGTTGTCCTCTTCTGAGCTTGTGTTTGGATCTTCCCTGCCACCACATTAGCTTTCTATGGTTAGGGATGTTTTTTTTTTTGTTCATTTTTAAAAGTTGAGCTCTGCTTCTGGGATACAGGGGGCACTGTCCCAAGCTTCTTGCACTGGAGGCTAGGGCCCTGGTCACTGGCTTTCTCTGCTGGGGCCTCTGGGGATGGTGGCTTCTCCACTGCATTAGGGTGGCCCAATCTAGTCATACCTGTTGTGCCCTGGGTTCCAAGGTGGGCAGTTTGCCTGCCAAGCTGGGGATAGAGGCCTCACAGTTGGCCTGATGTACCATAGGCCTCTTGAACCAGGACTGTGGGGCTTCAGGTGATCTGTGAGGTGGCCAAGAGGCTCCTACTGGTTTTCTTGCACACCACCTGTGCTGGGCTCTGCTGCCCTTCTATGCAAGTGAGACAGACCTTTCCAGAAGTCCATCTCAGTTATCTTGGGCTAGGAATTGTTTTTCTCAGTCTTTTTGTGGATTTTGTTACTCCAGAATTCTTTTAGAGACTTGATTTAATGTTGTTTCTGGAGGGAAAGCTCAGGCAACTTCCTGGTTTCTCTCTGCCATCTTGACTTCACCCCTGTAGAAGAGGAATTCTTAACCAAAAAATGGATAAAAAAGATATCACAGAGGATAAAATGGACAATTTCAGTGATTTGAATTTGAAATTCTTTTGCATGAACCAAATCAATGTTACTTGAAATAAACAAGATGCTTCCAATTGGGGTGGGGGAGCAGAATCTTATGAAATATCACTGATAAATATCTGGTATTTATTATATATGGGGATCATCAGATCATGGATTTAGAGCTGAAAAGAACAGTAGAGATTATTGTTCACCCCATACACCTACATATACACAAATAGCAAAAAAAAAAAAAGTACATATAATAAAAATATTTAAAAAAAAACAATTGCCCATTGTTTAGAGATTGGTTGAGCAAATTGTGTTATATAAATGTAATTGAATAGTATCATGCCATAAGAAATTAAAAATACAAGAAATTAAAAGTACAAGAAATTAAAAATACAAGAAAATACCTTATGAACTGATGAAGAGTAAATAAAGTAGAATGGGAAATAAGATTCACAATGATGATAATAGTACAAATTAAAAAAATACAATTAAACTGAATTCTGTATAATTATAATGATTCTCTTCTGGGGCAGGAGGTGAGTGAATGTGTCCTTCTTTTTTTGAAGAATGCAAAGCCTATCTTTTCTTTTCACGTATTTTCCTTTAATATCTGTGTATAGAATTTTCTCACAAAAATTCATAGAAATGACCAAATATATACACACTTTGGTAATTCTTTGTGTCTGCTCAATTTCCTTTCTTTGATCATATCAATTGTGATCCCTCCAAAAAAAATCAAGAATCTTCTTTGCTATTTTTAATAGTCCATTATGGTTACAGATCACTTTGAATATATTATCTCATTCAGTCCTTACAATAACCCTGTGATGTAAATGATGCAAATATTTTCCAGATAAGTAATGATTTGCCCAAGGACACAGAGGTAATACCATACCCTATACTCTAACCCATATTTTCTGATACAATGAGCAGTGCTCTTTCTATTATACAAGACTACCTCTGTAGCAGTCAGCTGGTCTTCCTTTGTTCTAAAATGACTCCCTATAGAATTATGTTTCATGAAAGTTTGCTGCTAAGAGGGTTAGGGTGTCTCAGGCACTTTTGGTGACATTCTTAGGAATGGAATAATAAAGAAAAGTATCACTAGTATCATAAGCAGGGATAGGTGATTGCTCCATTAGCATATATACTGTGATAAAAATAGTGAATTGAGAAGAACATGGGACAATATCATCCAGGCCTTCCTGTCTTCACCAATATGGAAAATGTTCAAAAGCTTGCATTTGATTTCCCAGAGTAAATACTTTCCATTTCTATCACAGATGTTCAGTCAGTGGGAATCTCTTAGGTACAAAAGAAGCCATCTGTCTTCTCCACAAGCACCTATTGTTAGGAATTCTTCGGGGTTCTATTCAGCATTTGGACCTCTCTGTCCCCCTGTATTGAATTGTTTGGAACAATCTCCCAGATCTGACATGAAAGGCTTTGAAAGATATAGAAAAGGATCTCAAAATGGTGAAAACATGGGAAATAAACTTGTCATTTTTGTCACAACCTATTGCAAAGGTATTGGGAAGAAAATGACTAATTGGTAATACAAATGCTCTAGGATCAGTGATGATTGAGACCAGAATGGACATTGCATCCGTTGCTAAGTAGGCACTTCAGAGTTTGCATAGTGAATGGGTTAGTTGGAATGGAACCAGGCTGCCAAAGATGCAGAAATGGTTGGCATTGAAACAGTAAGAAGAAAGTCTAAAGTCAAATAATGAGGTTAGAAAAGAGGAGATATTGAGATGCAGATTAAGTCAAAGCTAGATGAACTGATGGCTAAAAATGCAGGTGGGACAAGGCAAAAAAACAAGTAAAAAGACAAAATTAGGACCAGAAGAGTCAGAAGGGGGAGAAGTTTTGGTCAGGTTGCCGGGTAAGAGAATATGAGTACTGACACATTTGTTTCAATAGCAGTTGTTTTTTAAAGATTTTCACAGATGTGAACCGGTCAAAAACATTTTTAAAAATGGAATTCATCACTAGGTCATTTTACCTTAGATGACACTTAACCTGAGACATCCCAGGGTAAAGTTGATGAAAGAGGAAGAAACGGGGGAGGAAAGGAAGAAGAGATAAGTATATATCAGGTTCACAAACAAAAAAAAAAACTTGCTTTTCTGATTGACAACAGGCATCTGTGACTTTGATAGCATAGAAGAGTCCAAGTTTTGGATGAGGTGAACTTAAGATCATGATAGAAGAAGGAAGGGGATCAATGATCATGTGGGAGGCACCCACTTGGACTGACTTGTAAGTTTATACTTGACTCTTGTCACTTGTTCCCTTTTTTTCTTTGTCAGCAAGCCTATGACAGTTGCACACAGCAGGACTCTTCTCCAACGTGGAAAAGGAGTAAATGTTTTATAGAGAGGGGCTGGGTGAGGCAGGCACCAATTAGATGTAGAAGTTGGAAGTTTCCAGCAAGGAGGATTCTGGAGAATGGACAGGATGGGGACACCAAGCAAATAGAAGATGCCTAACAAGAACAGAGACATCCTGCTTAAAATAGTTTGGCTGCCCCAAATTAGAAGTTTGTCTGATGATCACAAAAGGCCTCTGTATTGCTTCATTTTAATAGCAGATAGGGGACCTTAGAGTAGGAAGGGACTAATTTCTTCCTATGCTTTAAAGAAGCAAGCTTGCTGGGATTTGGCAACTGGACAACTGAAGTCAAAGAGATTAGTTAGCAGACAAGTATTTACTAAACACCTGTTATTTGTCCAGCACTGTGTTAAGTGCTATGGGAGCACAGAGAATAGTGATGAGTTATTCCATTTCCCTTGAGGAAATGGCTTTGAATTACTGCATGAGAATTTAGGGAAGATATAAGGAAGAATCTCCTGGCAGGAAAGGTTATTAAATGCCAGAATTGCTTATGATGAGAGAAACTGAAGACTGCCCTCATCCAGAAGGCTATAAAAACAGAATGTAGTCAAGTGGGTCTGGGATGGTTTACGTGTAGAACTACCCAAAGACAGAAGGATGAACTTCTGGCTTTGCAGATCTATGAATCTTTCATATATAAAGTCATTAGAGAAACTGAGCCATTTTATATGGATTTGTTTTCCTCTGAGGGAACTAAGCTAAAGTCGACCAACGGCTTAGTAAATTGGGGAAAAACATTTTAAGGCCTTTCTCACACATAAGAGAGTTCAGTGCTCTAATATGTGAGCATAATATCAATGTTGATGACAAAAAGAACTAAAATTTTAGGACAGGAATGTGGCCATCTCCATGATACAGCTGTTCAGCTATAAACTGAAAGGTTGGTAGTTTGAGTCTAGCAGGAGGTGCTTGTCATAGGTAAGTCTGATTGATCCAATTTGTTATCATTTATTTTGGAAGATGCCAAGCATAGTGGATAAAATGCTGTAATTAAAGTCAGAAAGATCTGAGATCAGCCTTGGAAAAAGCATTCTTCCAGGTCATAGATCAGAAATTTAGAGCTAGAAAGAGGCTGTAAAGTCCAACTCCTTTATGGTCCACATGAAGAAAGTGAAAACCAGAGAAATGGATGACTACCTGTGTCACACAGTTTTGAAGTATCTGAGTGGGGTTTCACACTCTAGAATTTCTGGACTGTGTGTTGCCAGACAATCAGCCTAGTGAATCACCATCATCATTGCCATCATTATTCAGGATAATAATTTATTGATAATGATACCAAGGACTTGAATCCTAGAAAGAAGCTAAGAAAAAGTCAAAATGTGGAGCAAATGAAAACTTGCTAGCATAATTAGAGGAAGAAAGGGTAGGGACAGATTTTACCCTTGTAGGAAGCTCTAGAAAGAAAAAAAAAAAGACTCTGGAAAGAATTTCATACTATGAAAGTTTGACTCCTTTCATCTCAGAGAGACATTATAATGTAACAAAACAAGGGAGACTATAAAAAGGCCAATAAAATATTAAGTAGGTAGGAGGAAGATCTCTTTGAATTTTAAGATGTGTTTATGGATATTTGACCATGAGGGTTACAGCACTGCAAAATGTGATATCATTAGTGCCATATGCATTAAGTTTCACATGTTTAATATTGCATGTAGTTATTTGGATACACTTACATCTCTTCAGTAATTACTGGCAATGAAGCAAAATATCACCAGAAAAAATATTTTTATTTTATAAATGTTTGGAACTTTTTTTAATGTTTGGAACTTTTAAAATGCATATAAAAAGTAAAGTGTATGGTGAATGTCAAACGTGTGCAATTTTCTATTTAAATAAGACACAATTGGGGTTAATCATGCTCTGTATTTTTATTTCACTCTTTAAAGAACTCATAATAATTTCATAACATTGTTCAATTGTTTTATACAATGCCCATGTTTTGGTAGTATGGGATAGGATGAAGGTCAAGATCAGAAGATCTAATATTAATTTTGCAGTTGGCAAAACAGACACATGAAGATGGGAAATCATTGACAATGTATCAGAGCTGTATCTCTTCCCTAGGAGACATAAAGACTCTAAGAAATAAGAACTCCAAGAAAGATTTTTCCATATTCCATATTGAAACCTTGCTACTCCTCATGGAGACCCAAACCTCATAAGACCTCCTGCTGGGTCACATGATAGAGCACTACCATTGAACAAGAATGTTGTGAAGTGCTAGAGAAATGAAGATTATTCCCTTTTCCCAGAAGGCCAGAATCTGTAATAAAAACCCTACTATCCTTTGAATCTGAAAGGCCTTTTAAACCTTGTGTTAAAACTAGTACAGTAACACCCATGCTGAGCTGTCCAGGGTCCTAGAATCTGCCTGGATGGTTTCTTATCATTTCTTCCTTGATTTTGTTGCTAGTAGCTTGATATATATTTTGTCTTGAACCATGCCCACTCTTATCACTCTGACTGTGACTACTCATATGGATGAATTTGAGTAGCTATGCCCATAAGTTGCCAAGATTACAACACACCTGCTCAAATAGGTCATATCTTTTCATGCAGCTTGGAAAAATGTCAATCACAAATGCCCTTGTCAAATCTACCTCAAATGGCAAGCACTTGCACACAGAATTTAACTGGAAATCAGAATGCATAAGGAAACTTCCCATTATATCAAGCAACATTTTCCCATTACACTAAACATGAAATCCTCACAGATATTAGAAGTATTCAGCCTTGCACTGTGGTTAGAGGGTTGGCCTTAGAATCAAGAAGACTATTGTTCAAACCCTGAATAAGTTAAATTCTCATTGTCCTAGAAAACTCTCTAAGACTATAATTTATAAATGAGTTGCCAATCTGCAATGGTGGCAGGAGTTTCTACAGTGAAAATTCCCTAAACTAATGAAATTATATGACATAAGGAAGGCAGGAAGGAAGGAAGAAAAAAAGAAAGAAAGAAAGAAAGAAAGAAAGAAAGAAAGAAAGAAAGAAAGAAAGAAAGAAAGAAAGAAAGAAAGAAAGGAAGAAAGAAAGGAAGAAAGAAAGAAAGAAAGAAAAAATCTGTTCCAGTTAAATTAACTCGCTCTGTTTTTTAGTTTATCTACTATTTCCCAGATTTAGCTATTTCCAGAAATTGGGTAGGAGGGGAGAGAGATTCCCACAAATGAATCTCATGTAGGAAATCAAGGAAGAAGGGGGTTATTCTATAGGCATCACAACTTATTAAAAGAGTAGGATGGTGTCTGTTGTTAAGCTAAAGATCACCCATGTGGAGATATATAAAATCATAATTAGAAGGAATCTCAGATGTAATTTATTACAATTCATACTTGAAAAAGCATCCCCTCTATGACATACACAGTTGCCATCTTGACTTTGCTTGATCTCCAACTGGAAAAAAAAACAACACTTTTTCTGAAGTAGCCCATTCCATTTTGGGATAATGATAATTATTAGATAATTTTTCCTTGTATCAGGTCTAAATTTTAATCTCTGAGGCATTCATCAATTGCTCCTAATTTTCCATTTCAGGATAAACAGTAGAGCCTAATCTGTTTAGTATACAAGAATTTTTAAAATATAAAGACAGCTATCATACTCTCTGCCACCTGCAAAAACAAAGTGGTGTCCAAAAGTGAACATAATACTATGGATATGGTAAGACCATATCTTCAGCACACAGTAAAACTAAGATATCATTTTCTTATTCCTGGATGTTGTGCCTCACAATTCATCCTAAGATCTCATTATCCTCCTTGGCTGCCTCACCATGCCTCACCAACCTTTCAGACCACTGGGGACATCTGAAAGGCCTCAGCCAAAACTGGTTGGTGCTATCACTTTCTCTTTCCTCTTCCTCCTCTTCCTCTTCCTCTTTGAGTCTACCTTGATATTACTGTCTTTCCCCCTTCTGGTCAGACCCTGAACTCACATCCCTACCCTTTATCAGAGGAAATCCAGAATCCTTTCTCCACTCTGACAGTGAGGCAACAACACCCTAATATACCCTATGGACAACTGGATCTTTCTAGGGGACTTTTAGTCAAATCCCTAGGGCCTTGGAAACATTCTATCCACTTTGCACTTGAATTCTTCTGCATAATTGGCTTCCTCACTTAAACCGTGAATTCCTTGAGAGTAGGGACTAACTTTAAAAAATTATCTCAGGGGCTTAACACAATGCTTGGTATATAATAAGCACTCAGTAAATCCATTTATTCATTTATCCTTTGAGTCACTTGGAATTTGTCACTAATGACACTAATGAGTCACTAAAAGACCCAAATCTTTTTCAAACTGCTTTCTAGCCACCTTTCCTGCAATGTCCTTATCAAGTTAATATTTTGCATGAATTTTTAAAACTTTATGTTTTTCCCCACTAAATTAAATTTTATTTAGCCATTAATTTAGCCTTTAATTAGTTTAGCCCTTAATTTCTAACCTGTCTACTTTATTTCAAATACTGACTCTGTCATCCAATGTGTTAGCACTCCTTCCTGCCATTTTTGTCTTCTACAAATATGATAAGCATGACACGTATTCCTTCATTCAAGTTACTGATAAAAATGTTAAAGTACATAGGACCAAGTACAGATCTCCAAGGTACTTCATTAAGAACCTCCTTCCAAGCTTATGTGAGACCATTAATTATTACTCTTTGAGGCTAGTTATTCAACCAATTCCAAATTCTACCTATTTGTATTATTACATAGTCCCTTTGTACTATTGTATAGCTCCTTTTTTTGTATATAAAGATAAAATGATACATTTAAAAAAAATCTTTAACTTAAAACTAGGTAAATTAAATCTACAACAACCATGATCTATTATTCAATTCATTTTTTTAAAAAAGGAAATAAGACTATTATGGCATGACCTCTTCTTCATGAAACTATGCTACCTCTTTCTAAGTACCTTCTCCACATATTTACCCTCATCAAGTGCTCTAGAATTCTGTCAAAGATCAAAATTAAGTTTATTGTCTTTTAAAGATTTCTCTCCACTTTTTTTTGAAAATCAGTTTAATAACATTTGTCCAATTCTATAGTTCCTCTACAGCTATCCAGGATCTTTCAGGGATGATTGATAGTATTGATTTGAATTCTTATCATGAGGTCATTGGAAATCTAATTTACTTGTGTGCTAGGAGGAGGGAAAGCTAGCTGGATCTGGAATGAGGAAGCCCTGAGATCAAATCTGGTCTTAGACACTTACTAACTTTGTGATAATAGATAAGTCATTTAATTACTGTCTGCCTCAGTTTCCTCTCTGCATAGTCTTTCTAACTGTATCATTATATGCAACTAGATATAAATATATTTATTTACATCACAATATATCTATCTCTATCTCTATCTATCTATCTAGACAGGCTATATCGGTTGTCCATTTAACTGCATATCATAATCAAAGCAACAGACTTTCCTCATCCTCTTGGATTTTCCTCCATAGATGATCAGTTCAAATGCTTTTAAATGGATGATTATCTGTGTACTAGACCATGATGCAACTACCACAATGTCATCTGCAAAACATCTGAACCATCTGGAGGAATTCATCATCCCTCTTTGACATGAACTTTGACATGGATCTTCTCTATGACAGTGGCAAAAACTTTTGGCGAGTACACTCCTCCCAGTATGTTGTTATAACTTTCAAGAGCTCAAATATTAGTTGTTGTCCTTCATTCTTGAAGAGGCCCAAAATAACATCACTATGTTGGAATCAAGGTACTGTGTGTCCAACTGTGGCTGATCAGACCAATATAAGCTCACAAAACTCTACCACAGGACATGCATGAGAAGACTAAATGAACGTTTGTAGTGGAGATGTCTCTAAATGTGTGCATCTCACATTTCTTTTGAGCTACTGCAATTCTCCTTCACTCATAAAGCACATTGCCTTCTTTGATGTGGGCATGCCAAGCTGGGCAGTCCTTAGCCAGTGTCTCCAATGCAACACAATCAGTTCCAAAGTTCTTCAGAGAGATCTTGAGAGTGTCCTTGTATCATTTCTTCTGAGCATGATGTCAGCACCTGCCTTGGGTGAGTTTTCTGTAAAGTTGTTTTTTAGATAAAGATATGGTTTGCATTTGAACAATGTGGTCATTCCATCAGAGTTGCACTTTCTGCAGTAGAGTTTGAATTCTTGACAGTTTAACTCAAGAAAAAAACAAAACTTCAGTAACTTATCTTGATTGCTGATCTTCAGAATCTTCCTAAGACAATTTAAATGGAAGTGATGGGGTTGGAATCTGGGCCCCAGAAAGGAAAAACTCTGGCCCTGATGGGGTTGGAATCTGAGCCCCAGAAAGGAAAAACTCTGGCCCCAGACCATTTCCCACCCTTGGTAATTCTATTACCTCATGGACTCTACTTTCCCACATGGCCAAATCTCTGGTGACTATAGTCCCATCAACTGGTCTTTCATTGTGGCTACACCCAATCTCCCCTCCATTGTCTTGCCTCCCTATGGCCCCAGGCCACTTCCCACCCTTGGTCCCACCTAGGCTCCATTTCCCAACCTTGGGAATTCTATTACCTCATGGACAACTTGGCCACTCTCCCACAGTCTTTCTGTATATAAGGTCCATCTCGTCTCCATTAAGATGCTCAGATTCTTAAAATCTAGCCACTGCTTAGATTCTTATAATCTAACCACTGCTTACCCATGTTCAGACTCCTTAAGAGTCTGCCCAGTATGAGGGATGTTCTAATAAACCTTGTCTTTGGCTGAAAGAAGGCTTGGGTCAAATTCTTTCAGGCAGGACCCATGTCTTGTGATTTTGGGGTCCCAGCACCCCTGAAACCCTAAACCGCATCAGAAACAATTCTGTTCCGTGGCCTGGCACTGGTATACTGTCCAAGTTTCACAGGCATACAGCAATGAATTCAGCACAACAGCTCTGTAGATCTTCCATCTGATAGGCATGCTAATACCACTTCTGTTCCACACTTTCCTTTGGAGCCTCCCAAACACTGAGCTGGCTCTGGCAATGTATATGTCAACCTCATCATCTATGTGTACATCCCTGGAAAATATATTACCAAAGTAAGTGAACTTATACATAGTATTCAAAATTTCTCCATTTGCTGTAACCAATGATTCCACATATGAATGGTATGGTGTTGGCTGTTGGAGAACTTGTGTTTTCTTGGTATTAATAGTTAGGCCAAAATTAGTACAAGTAGCGGAGAATCATTCCGTACTTTGTTGCATCTCAGTTTCAAATGCTTCATAGAGTGCACAATCATCTGTGAACAAAAAATTCATGCACCTACTCTCCCTCCACTTTAGTCTTGGCTTGTAGCCTTTTCAAAATAAATAATTTCCCATCAATGAAGTACCTGACCTTGATGCTATTTTTGACCTTGTTGAAGGTGTCTGACAACATTGCTGAAAACATCATGCTAAAAAACACAGGAGTAAGCACACAGCTTTGCTTCACTCCATTGGTGACCATGAGATCATCATTATCCAAAAGCCAGGCAAGCATGCTGTCATAAAATTGATGTACAATACTGATGAACTTCTCCAGGTAACCAAATTTTAAACTAATTTCCCATAAGCCGTCATGACTGACTATTGTAAGTCAAAGGCCTTGGTCAGATCATTGAATGTTGTATACAGACCTCTGTTCTGCTTCTAGTATTTCTCCTAGAGTTGTCAGGCAGCAAACACCATATTAACCATTCCTCATCCCTTTCTGAAACACTGGCAGTCTGGTAGATGACCACCTTCCAGGTGAAGGATCAGCTTATTAGGGAAGACTCTGGCAAGAATCTTTTCAGCAATGACTAAGAGACAGACCCCCCCCCCCCAACACACATAGCCTGTGATTGTCACAGGACAACCTATTTCCTTTACCTTTATAGAGATGTACAAAGGGGGCATCCTTGAACTCCTGGGGGACTAACTTCATCTTGCCATATAACCCAAAAAATTTCTATCAGATTTTGTATGAGCAGTGGAACTCCTGCCTTGTAAATCTCAGCTGGAATAGAATTAGCACCAAGAGCTTTGCCACATGAGAGAAGCCTAAGGGCATTCAAAACCTCTTCTTCAGTTGAAAATTTGGCTAGAGAGGGATTGACTTCAAGTTGAGGTATATGATCAATGGCTTCAGTATTGATTGATGACAGTCTGTTGGGAGCACTATGGATGTGTTGAGCCCATCTTTCCAGGATCATGCCATTATTACTAATTAAAATTAATCCATCATTGATGAGTATTTGAGATGTACCATGGGTCTTTGGCCCCATAAGTAGCCTTCAAGGCATCATAAAAACACTTTGGAATGTTACTATCATCAAAAAACTGAATTCCATTTGCCTTCCTATTTAGCCAAGAATCCTGCCTCTCTCTAAGCTTCACTTGTACTTTTTAAATTTTTGAATAAATTAATTTATTTTAGTTTTCAATATTTACTTCCATAAGCTTTTGAGTCTTAAAATTTCTCCTCCTGCCTCTCCTATTCCCTCCCCAAGATGGTGTGTAATCTGATACAGGCTCTACATACACACTCTTATTAAATATATTTTCACATTAGTCATGTTTTAAAGAAGAATAGAATGAATGGAAGGAACCATGAGAAGGAAGAAACAAAATGAGAGAGAAGAGAGAGAGAGAAAGAGAGAGAGAGAGAGAGAGAGAGAGAGAGAGAGAGAGAGAGAGAGAGGAGAGAGAGAGAAGAGAGAGTAAATAGTATATGTTGATCTGCATTCAGATCAACTCCGTAGTTCTTTCTCTGGTTGTGGATAGCATTTTCCATCATGCGTCCTTTGGACTTGTCTTACTTTCTTGTACTGCTGAGAAAAGCTAAGTCTATCAAAGTCAGTAATCACACAATGTGGCCATTACTGTGTACAATGTTTTCTTGGTTCTGCTCAGTTCACTCTGCATCAATTCATGTAAGTTCTTCCAGGTTTTTCTGAAGTCTGCCTGCTCATCATTTCTTATAGCATAATAGTATTCTATTACATTCATATACTACAACCTGTTCAACCATTCCTTAATTGATGGGCATTCCCTCAATTTCCAATTCTTGACCACCACAAAAATAGCTGCTATAAATATTTTTGTACATGTGGGTCTTTTCCCCATTTTTATGATCTCTTTGGAATATAGCCCTAGAAGTGATATTGCTGAGTCAAAGGGTATGCACATTTTTATAGCCCTTTGGTCATACTTCCAAATTGCTCTTCAGAACAGTTGGATCAGTTCACAACTCCACCAACAATGCATTAGTGTTCCAATTTTCCCACATCTTCTCCAGCATTTATCATTTCCCTGTTATGTCATGTTAGTGTACTTTACTTTTGATGGAGTTAAACAGTGCCTTCTTAGAGATGGATGAATTTTCCTGCTAATAAGCCCTATGGAGTTCTCATTTTTCATTTATCATTTTTTTGAATTTCCCCATCATTTTTTATCAAAGCAATCTTGATGTTTGCAAGTGTTCTGGCCCAGAGGAGTAAGTACCATGCTATACACCCAAACTCTGAAAGCTGCCCACTCCTTTTCTGCTCCACTGTTGCCAACTATGTGTTGGATCAGCTTTCCCTCCAAGTTAGCAATGAACTGTTCCTGTTCAAAGAAGTGTTCTAGTCTGTTGACATTAAGTCTTTTGGTCATTGTCTTGCCTTGGGGCCACCACTTTTAGTGAGTGTGAATATCTAGCTTGGAGAGGATAAGTCTATGATCATTCTAACATTCTACGTGACACTTGCTTTCATCACTCTCACATCCTATCTCTTCTCCTTACAATGGCATAGTATATTAAATTCCAACATTTGCTGCTAGGGTACATCTGTAAATTTTTATTGCCTTTATGTAAATGGAAGACAGTGTTAGTGATGACAATGTCATGAGATGTACAACTCTTCAGTAATAAGTGACCATTGCTGTTTCTGTTTCTGACTCCGTTCTTCCCAAGGGCTCTTTCCCACATCTGGTAGTTTGTGCTTACTCTTGCCTTAATGTCACCCAGAATTATATGTTTGTCCTCATTCAGTGTATTGATAATAAGAGTTTCCAGGTCTTCATAAAATTTTTCTTTGACCTCATCAGGGTTCGTCATGGTGGGAGCATATGTACTGACGATGATGTTGTGGCTCTTTTCTGAAAGTGGCAATCATGTTGTCATGAACATGTCATTCACTCCATTTAGTAGGCATATAAGCCTACCAAAGACTAGATTAGTTTTGATTGCAAAACCTATGCCAACTTCACAGTGTTTCTCATTGCTACAGACATTCCAGAAAAATGTTTATCCAGCTCTGACTTTGGTAAGCTAGCTTTCACTTGCCAGCCTTGTTTAACTCAGGGCTGCTGAGTTCTCTTACAGCAAGAGCTGTTTGTCTTTCAGGTCTACTGGATTTCACATTATCCACAAGTATGTGCTATTCCATGTACCAATGGTGAGTGGAATCATCTTGGTGAGTTTTTGTACATTGTGTGTATGCATGTATGTGTGTGTGTGTGTGTGTGTGTGTGTGTGTGTGTGTTTCTACCACCTGGTGAGAGTTCCCTGCCTGCTGTAATAAGCAGGCCAAGGTTAGGTAAAGCGAAAATTTTGGGACACCTTTCCTAGCCTCTTCCTCATACTAGGATGTAAGATGACCCTATGGCCTGGGCTGCATGAGTGCAGGGTTTTGATTACAGTCCCCAGTATATTCTCACCTGCTGCTTCATCATTTGCCTGTTGTCACAGGATATTCAAGTAAATAAAAATAGTAAAATGGCATGGGTGATGTCTTTTGATGAACACTTAAATTGGATTTAAGAGAGGTAGAGTTGCATGAAGTCGTCAGCTTCACTCTCACTTCCAGAGTCATCAAACTCCAGTATCAAGACAAAGTCAAGGTGACTAGTGAGGACTCAGAATGCAGTGTATGAGCTTGGTGTCTTCAATGTCTAACCAAATTCTAAGCTCTCCACAGCACCTGCTTCAGTCACTTTCGTGGCCGTTGGAACACATTGTTCACATGTGCTTCTATTAATGTAGCTGAGTAAAATGAGGCCCAAAGAAGGTAAACAACTTTCTAAAATCACATGACTAATTAGTGGAAAATCTTGAACTAGAATTCAAGCCTTCAGGCACTCAGTTCTTTCTGGTACAACATACTACTTCTGATAGTGGTGATGATCTGTGAAGTTATCCTCAAAAACATATTTTAAATATCAATTATGAAAATTATTTACTTTGGTAACTTGAACCTAGCACTTAAAGACTATATCACATGCCATTATAAAGGTTATTTTCTCAGATCTGCAATATCAAGAATACTTATTTTATACTGGAACTTGCTTAATTAATGCCCATATTGATAAGAAAAAAGGTCAACCACATATGCATTTTTGGGTTCCTTGCTAGAATTTAATGATGAAAATATGATGTGTCCAAATCAACAGTCAAATATATTTCCCTACTTCCCTGCAGGAAAAGAACTATATATTTTTTTTTCTTTACTTCTTTAATTTGTCATATATACTTTGGGATAAGGGTTTCATTCAGTCTACAGATTCAAAAAAAAGTAATAGAAGAAAATGGTAGATGACCCTTTCCTCACCACTGTTCCCAGGTCTTCACCTATACCTCTCCTAGTCACTCATCTTCCATTGGCTTCTGCTCCCCAATTGTCCTTTCCAATTGACTTTTTGAACAATGAAATTAGTTAGCCTCTCTGGTCAGGACCTCCAATGCTAGCTCCAGGCTCAGACACCTTTTGCTTCTTTTACCTCCAACCTCTAATGCCCAGCCACATTCATTTTTGTCACACAGGGGAGATTGGCCAGTGAAATCTAAATGGGTTTTTCCTATTTATTGATACAATTTCATGGCAAGAGCAATTTTCAGAGCTTATTTTCCACTCCATTGAATCCCATGTTACTGCAAATGAATATATTCCTCGGTCAGTGCAATGGCAAAACACAGTTGTAAGTGCTTTATGCTTCATTTGGATAAAGAGTTCAGGATATTACCAAATATAAAAAGAAGTTAAGGAGCATATTTCATTAAAAAGTTGTTTCCCATGTTAATAACACCTGACACTCATGTGTGATTTGTATAAAACCAGGGAAGAGACTCACACCTTACCTTGGCATTCAACAGGCCAATACACTGATTCCAAGTACCACCTAAGGAGTTTGAATCACTTGACACCCTCTCTAATCCATGCAAATGAATGCCAGCCTATAGGCTCTTGGGCTTGAAATCAATCATACCACAGGGAGATAAGGAAGAACCATGATAGAAAATTGGAAATTCTGCCCTTAGCCCTAGGAAACTGTCTGACATAGTACTGTTATAGAGTACTGGTTTTAGAATCCAAAGCCTTGGGTTCAAATCTATAACCCATTGCTAGTTAGCTAGCTATGTGACTTATGGGTAAATTATGTAGCTTTCTCAAGCCTCCTTTTCTTAATCTATAAAATGGGGAATGCAATAACTTTCATCACCAACCTATGTAGTCTCTAAATTTTTTATGAGGTCTCCAAAAATTTGTTATTGCACACCCCGATCTTTAAAAAAGGTGGACATACCCTTTTAAGATGTGCATAGTTAATTATACATGTTATATACGTAAACTATCATATTAACATCTGTTACAAAGTGTACACAAAATAACAATTTTAAAAGGGTGTGATGAATATGAAATAATATTGGATCTAAGAGTTAACAGGGAGTCACTGAAATTTGTTGAGGAAGTGAGAGACAGGAACAGCTTTAAGAAAATCACTTTGGAAGCTGTGAAGTACCTAGGTTGTTACATTTGAAAATTAAGGTAAACTGAGAGACAGGCTTAGCATGATCAACTTATTGTACGCTAGCAATAAATAATAAATTGAATCAATGGACAAAGAGCATGAGGTAGGGCTTATTACCTTCCATATAGTTTGGGGAAGTACAAGAAAACAAAGAACAGAATTGCATAGGTGGAAAAAACAATGCAATTGGTTGCAGAGCAGACAGCTTCATGGGAGTGTGCACAGCACGATTGGTTGGAAATTGGGAATGAGGGGCTAGCAAGGACTCCCTCCTTCCCTCCTGTGACTAAGAAATGTTCACTGTTGGAGTCCACCTGCAAGGTTAGAGATAATGGACCAGACTTTTTTGGATAATAAACCACTCAGTCTTGAAAGATTGGTTGGTGGTATAAATATACTAGATCAGACTCTCTGGTATCCACCTGCATCCTTCAAAGGTAGCAGATTTCCTTGACACAAGGAAAAAAAAGAACAGTGATTAATAAGGGAACTAGATTTCTAAACTTTATTCATTACAAGACAACTGAATTTCTGAACTAAGTTCAGAGACAAAGAATCATGACTTAGGCAGCTATAGAACAAAATCAATCAACTATAAATAGAATCAATTAAAAAAGACACAGAATCAATTTGATTACTTCAGAGTGATTTGGGGGAGAATTCAGACAGGGAGAACAATTGGGAGAACGTTGTAATAGTTTAGGCAAAAGATGATGAGGACCTAAACTGTGATGGTAAAAATGTGAATAGTGAGAAAGAACCAGAGGTTAGAGACATTGTGGAAGTATAAATGGCAAAATTTGGCAACTGATCAGCAATGTGAGTGAGGGACAGAATGGAGTCAAGGATAATGTCTAGGTTACAAAGCTATGTGATTAGGAGAATGGTGTTGTTCTCAAAAGAAATACGAAATTCTTTCTAGGTTTTGGAAGGGAATAGGAATCCAATCACAACCCATCCACAACTATTCAGGCTGTGCTGTTAACTCTAACTGAAAAATTAAAATGGGGTCAGGGTGGGCTCCCCACTGGACACTGGTACAGAAGTTACTACTATAGTGATCCTAAGACAGGAGATAGGGATGGATAAGGGATGAGTTTTGTCTGACAGCTGCTATGGTTGACTGGGTTATAATCTCCCTGAGGAGATCGAGTGAGATAATACATGTAAAGCATTTAGCACGTTGCTTAGAACACAGTAGTTGGTTAACAAATGCTTGTTTACTTCCTTCTCTCCTTTTCCTTCCCCAGGTGCCCAAACCTTGAGACAGCCACACTAGATGTCAGTTGTAGGAGGTTACAGAGTGGAATGTTGAAAAGAGTTGGGGAGTTAAATTGAAGACAAGCCTATAGTTAGGTATGGGGCCAGAGGAAGGTGAGATGGGAGCCATCGTCCCACTTTCCAATTGGTTGATCATACATACCTTGGGACCATAGCCCTTCTGTCCTCATTCCATGTCCCAAACAAAAGGGTTGCAGTCCCTTTGTTCTCAACCCAGGTCCCCAGCTTTGGAAACTACTTGGTCTGTGTCACAGGGTTTCTGAGAAGAGCACTCTGAAAAATCTAATGTGCTATACATAAATGCACTGTGTGTGCGTATACACATAGATACACACATTATATATATATATGCACATCTGTATATATATATGTGTATATACATAAATATATTTCTATAAGTAAATTTTATGCAAATACATATTACATATTCACATATTTGTATTTGTATATAAACATATATGTTATACTTTTACTACTTTTTTTAGACAGCTGAGATGATCTTTATCATTAGAACCAATATTAGTGAAACTGATGGGGAGGGGATTCTTATGTGAAGATAATCATGTATCATACTTTAAACACAAACAAACACAATCTAGCTGCAATACTTCATTATCTCTTTTTAATTATTGATATATCTTGCTTTTACACAACAGGGAAGAGCCTGGGGCTGGATATACATATATAGATATGGAAGTAATATGCATAGATATTATAATTTAGCTCATGAGAGGTGATGAGTTTCTCAAGATCAAGAGAAAAAGATCAAGAAAAATCAAGATCAAGATCAAGAAAAAGAAGATGGAGAAACTTGGGGAACATAAGGAATTAGAGAATTGAACTCTGGATAATGAACCAAGAAAGGAGACTGAGAAGGAGAGGTTCTACAAGTAGGAAGAGAACATTTGTCACCAAAGTCTACAGAGAAGAGAGTGTGCATGTGGAAAGGGTGGGTGGGTGGTCAACAGCGTCAAACACAGCAAATAGTTCAAGAAGGATGAGAACGGAAAAAAATCAGATTTGGCAATTAGGTGGGCAATTAAAATTTTGGAGAGAGAGCAGTTTTACTTGGGTGATGAGGTTGGAAGCCAAATTACAAGGAACTGAGGAATGAGTGAGGAGAGGAAGTGTAGGTAATGAGTATAGACAGGTTTTTAAAGAGTTTTGGCTAAGGAAAGGAAGGATAGCTATAGGATGAAAGCATGAGGGGATGGTAGGGTCTAGAGAAGGCTCTTAAGAATGAGGGAGAGTTAAGCATGTTTGAAGGGAGAATGGAAGGAACCAGTAGATAAGAGGGGCTGAAGATAAGGAGTGTGAATATTTGAGTTTGCAATGTGCTGAAGAAAATGGAAGAGGATGATATCAAGGGTACATGTAATGGTTTTGCCTTTGGCAAGAGAAAGGACCACCTCTCTGTCACATTGTCAGACTGGGGAAAGGAAGAGGAAGGGGGACATAATATCTAGAGATTTTGAGATGAATAGATAGGATAAAGAGGAAGTTCACATAAAATGACCTTAATTTTCTCAGCAAAGTAGGAGGTAAGTTCCTCAGCTATGAGAGAAGGGGGTGTGTGGATGTGTGGGAGATTTGAGAAGAGAAGAGAAAGTTTAGAAAAAAAAAACCTTTGTGAGGAGTAAGACAAAGAATCAATTAGGGAAGAATAACAGCTACAAGTCCAGAACTAATCTTACTTGGATGACAAGGGTACAAGGGATTAGAAGAGAAGAGGGCAGAGTTGGATGGGCTAAATATAGGGTAAGATTAGTGAGTGAGGAAAGTAGATTCAGAGCAGATATAATGGTCTAGAACAGTACCAAATGTAGAAGGACTGGAGTCTTGATGAGGGCAAAGAATTTTTTTTTCCAGGAAGGGTAAGAGATAACATGATAGAAGATTATGGCCTGATAGGGGAATATCAATTTTTAATTAGGGAAATGGAACATTACTGTGTAGTGAGATCCACTGTGTGACCATCCCTATGTGTGGTTGATTTGGAGTAAAGAAGTAGATTATAAGATTTAAAGAGGATGAGTAATTGATAGTTTAAGGAGTTTGAATATTGAATATTGAGGGCAGGAGTTGGAGAGGAAAAATACCAAGTCAGATGCTGAACTCCTTGAGAAAAGAGGAGGAAACACCTGGAGACTGGTATAAAATGGTAACTATTATCTGGCTTACATGGAAAATTTTGATATTGCTAACTTCAAAGGAAGTCAAAGAGGTATTTTGACTCCCCCTCCAGAACTAATTTGTCTAGGCATATGAGTGAAGTGAAATGACTATCAATTTTATATATTTATACAAATTCCCTAAAGATTTTCACTAGCACATTTTTCAGAAATACTTAATGAAATGATTTTTCTACAATCTATATATGTTCTTATTTTAAGTGAGTTGATTTTTGTGCAAAATCTTTTTAATTTTCTATAAATAAAATTGCTTTTTTTAGAAATCTCATCCATCTCATGTCTAGCTTTGTATTTGTCTTCTATCTATAGTTGTAAAAAACCAAACAAACATAGTTTTCCTATATAGCCTGAGAATAAGAGAGGAATACAGCTCTAGAAAAGAATACCTCATTTAAAAAAAGATGGAATAGAGAAAATATGCAGCAAAATAACACTTTACGCTAAGAAGACAAGCTCAGGTAAAGAAAGATGGAAATCAAAAGAGAAAACTTGGTGAAAAGCAAAGGGGATGAGTACACAGCTACATATGGCCAGGAAATTCCTAAGTGTGGCCTGAACCACATTAAAATGCAATTGAAAAATATTAAACAAAATCATTTTACAATACAATAAAATATAGATAACATTACATTTCAAATCTAAGTCAGTGTGTGGTAGGTGGGAATCTTTACGTAGGTTTTAGTGGTTTTCATATCTATTTGAGATTGATGCCTCTGGTGAATAGCATCTGGGTGAAGATGAATGAAGGCAGAGTTAGAATCAATAGTGTTATTGGTATGTAATAGGCAGCTAGGAGGCACAGTGGATAGAATTCTAGACCTGGAGTCAGGAAGATACTTGAGTTCACATCCAGCTTCTGACACTTAATAGTTACGTGACAATGCCCAAGTCTCTCAACCTGTTTGCCCTGGTTTTCTCAAAAGTGGTGAAAACAGCTGTACCCATGTCATAAATTGTGAGGATCAAATGAAATAAAATTTCTGTGGAAGCACTTATTACAATGCTTGACACATAGTAGGTGCTTAATAAATGCTTTCCCTCTTCCCATTCCTTGATAGATCACTGAAACAGAACAAAGAACTAGATGAGTTGAAGAAAGAGATTAAAAGCATGGCACAGGGGCCCAATATAGTGGTGATAAGAGAATTCAATTATCTGGACATTCACTGGCAATTTCACATTACTTCAAGCAGAGTATCCAATAGTTTACTGACTGCCATTAATGGTTATTTTATCCTTCAAATTTGAAGGAACCAACTAGGGATATCTCCACCCTGGATTTGATTTTTAACCAAAATCAGGGAACTGGTCCTGGGGTAATAGTAATGAAAATATTTTAGAGAAATGACCATGCCATCTTGATAGATAGATAGATAGGTAGATAGATAGATAGATAGATAGATAGATAGATAGATGGATATCAATGTAGATGTAGGTATAAGTGATTGAGGAGATTTTAGGTGAGAATTCCTAAGGTTAAGAGAAAAGAGATGTAGGATCCCATTGACTAAAATTCTGCAGGTAAAGTAAACCCAGGAGAATTGCAAAGCACTAAATAATGAATTTCTGAAGGCACACAAAAAACACATTTCCAATGAGGAAGAAAACGAGAAGCTTTTTATCAAGAATGATTTGGAGTTAAGAGGAAGTCACTATACAATTTAGATTTTTAAAAAGACATATACAGAAAACAGAAACAACAGAAGATAAGAGAGGATGAATATAAAAGCATGGCAGCATCAGGAGTGTTAATGCTAAAAATCCAAAATGTTAAGGCATGCTAAAGCAAACAGAAAAGCTTTTATTTTGTTGTTGCTACTGCTACTGTTGTTGAGTTATGTTGGGGGGGGAGGAGAGGAAGAAGGATCAAAGAAGGGCAAGGACCACTAATTGGATTGGATAGGATAATGCAAGAGAGAAAGAAGAGTAACCCAAATCTTTGAAGTCGAAAAAATTGAGCAAAATTCCTAAAAAGTAATTGAATGCCTAAGATAACTAGGAAAACAGCAAGAGAACATCTAGTGACTCTTAATAAGTTCAAGTCACAATGCTCATATAATGCAATTGAAAAAAAGAAACAACCTTACAGAGGATTTTGCTTAACCAGAGGTCAATGAACTTTAATATTTCAAGATGAACAGGAGAGGTAGTATAAGATTGGAGAAGGACACATGTTATCCTGGTTTTCAAAAATAAGAAAAAAATTGGAATCTTAAAACTATAGGCCAATGATCTCCACTTTAGTTTCTATCAAAATCCTAGAACAAGTGCCAGTCTAAGCTAATCATATCTCTTTTGACATGATTGTTAGACTGGTAGACCAGAAGAATGCTATAGATCTCATTAGCAAAACATCTGACAAAATCTCTCATGCTATGCTTGTTAATGAAATAAATAATTGTTGGACTCACAATCCCAGAACTAGACTGGCAACATCTTCAGCTAGGGGTACCCCTGAGGATTTGTGAATCTTTCTCTAATGTCATTTGCTTGAGCCCCCATTCCAGTGCGTTCCTCCTGCTGTTAGCTGCTGGTGACTAGCACTCCAATTCTATTCAACAATAGAACATCAATAGCTTTCGCACTGGAATATTTACTTTAAAAATAAATCAAGTATGAAAGCACAATACCCCCTTTGGGGGCAACCTAGACAAGTTTGGTCTCTGGGTTCAGTGAGTTCAGTCTTTTTTTTTTTTAAATATTTTTATTGATAGTTTTTGTCATTACATTGCCTAGATTTCTCCTATACTCTTTCCTCCGTCTCCTCCCAGAGACCCATCCATTATAATAATCATAATAACAATAATAATGATGATAATAGCTAGCATTTATAAGCACTTTACAAACGTCATCTCATTTGATCCCCACAACAACCCTGGGAGGTTGGTGCTGTTATTACCCCCATTCCACAGATGAGGAAACCGAGGCAGACAACGGTAACTTGCCCAGAACCACACGGCCAGTGGGTGCCTGAAGCCGGACGTCAAGCCCTCTTGTCACTTCACCACCAAGCTGCCTCAGAGAGGTTCAACAATGGAATAGGATGTATCAAGAGGTCGTGAGCTCCCTGTCTCTAGTGGTGTTTGAGTCAAGGCTAGGTGGATGATCCCTGTCAGTGAAGGTGTAGAGAAGGCACTTTCCTGCTCTGGTGCCACTTTTTAGGATGAACATGGATAGAGGTGACTGACTAGGATCGAGATGATCTCAAGTCTATGTCATATGATAATGAATTGAAGGAACTGCAGAAATTTAATCGGGCAGATGAGGAAACTGAGGCCCAAAGAGATTAAATAATTAAAGATTACAGGATCATATGTCTAAAACTGAAACAAACCTCAGGGGCAGTGAATTGAGAGCTGGGCCTGGAGTCCGGAAGACCTGAGTTCAAATCCAGCCCTGGATGCCCACCAGCTGTGTGAGTCACTTCATTGCTGTTTGCCTCAGTTTCCTCAACCGCAAAACAGGGACAACAACAGCACCTACACTTCCCAGGCTCATTCTGAGGATCAGAACATATTTTAGCATTACATCTGCCAAATGCACTTTTTGCTGGATGAGTCCTCATACAAGCTACCACTGGGCTGGATCCTAATGATCAATGGTTACTTACTGTGCCTCAGGGTACTGACATTGCAAAAACTG
The DNA here is from genome assembly GCF_900497805.2 of Vombatus ursinus. Classification (NCBI taxonomy): domain Eukaryota; kingdom Metazoa; phylum Chordata; class Mammalia; order Diprotodontia; family Vombatidae; genus Vombatus; species Vombatus ursinus. The sequence continues at coordinate 16,660,325 of NW_020954567.1, forward strand.
GTGTGGACCTCACTCTTAGACTTTGGGAGACTCACTCTCCTGACCTTTTTGAAAAACCACAAGGTTATAGCCTCTAGATTAATCTTCTCCATGCTGAACAAAACAACAAATATCAATGCTCACAACTAGGGCCATTTTACAGACCACATGTTGGCCTGGGCTGGTGAGGGCTCAAGGCCTTTTCCTTTACCATATTGTCTCTCTTTTCTCATCAGAATGCTAAAAGCAACAAAGGATTAGACAAAGTAGAGTAGTCAAACCAGGAAACAGGGGCTAGATTGGATAGTGCCTTGTGAATTCACTCTCAATTCCACCTGCATAGCCAATCAAAGATATTCTTCTTTATCATATGGAAAGTGAACTGCTACCAGTTATAGACTATCTGTGCATGCTCCCAAGTTTCTTCAAGACAGTTATATTAAATGTTACCATAATTCTGCTGGAATTGGTTTCCTCAGATTCTTTCACATGAGAAATTATATCAGTAGCATTTTGTGTATAAGGATTGGGCTAGGTAGCCAGTTCTTCCTTACACTATCAAGATGGAAAGATATGGGCCAGAAAGTAATACACTGAGGTAGATTTGGATCTGACTGATTGCTTGGGACCAATGTGGAGTTAATAATATTCAATATATACCGGGTGGGGCGATTGTACTAGAATGTCCCAGGGATCTATTCTTGGGCTTGTGTTGTTTACCATTTTTGTCAGTAACTTAGATAAAGACATAAACAGAATACTTAACAAGTTTATAGATAGTATGAAAATAGGAAGGAGAAGTAATACATTGAAGGACAGTGTTTGGATCAAAAAATGCTTTGACAGATTATAACAATGAACTGAATCCAAAAGAAGCGAAGAAATTCAGTAGGGATAAATGTAATGTCTCATTCTCTGCTTTATTTTACTACTGGTTTGGGATATTTCAGAACCTCCTTTGTTTCATGGGGAAAAAAAATCAAATTGCAGTCTTGATTTTTAAAGAACAATTTAAATGGTATAAAGATTGCTTGTTTTTTTTTAAACATTTGATAGAATTCAAATTCAAGTAAACGCATCTGGACTATTTTGGGTGATGTAGAGTTGATATGTTACCTGTTCAATATGTCTCGAGTAGGTTGTTTAGATTTTGAATCTCTTATTTTGTTAATTTGTGTATTCTACCTTTAGGTAAATATTCATCCATTTAAAAATTTCAGTTTTGGTAACATATGATTGGATATAATAGTTTCTGACAATGTTATTTCCTCTTTATTTTTAGTTTTTTTTTAAACTCTGCTTTCTCATTTTATCTTGATAACTTGGTTTACATCTATTTTTGTCACTTCAAAATAGGTAACAAGCTTTTTGTTATTCTTTTGCAATAAAATAGCTTTTATTTATTGTAAAATTGGTGATTGTTTTGTTTTCTAATTTATTTAACTCTTAAAATTGAATTAATTTATTTTGAATATTTTTTCTTTTTGAAGGTTTATTTTAGTTGCATGGTCCTGTATTAGTTCTGTACTTTTATCTTCTGTTCATGTGTTCAGTGATATTTTCCACGGAAGACTTCTTAAGCTATATTTCATAAATGTTGGCACATTGTTTAATTGTTTTCATTCTCTGTTGTTGTTCAGTAGTTTCAGTTATGTTTGACTCTTAGTGACCCCATTTGGGGATTTCTTGGCAAAGATACTAGAGTGGGTTGCCAATTCCTTTTCCAGGTCTTTTTATAGATGAGGAACTGAGGCAAACATGATTAAGTGACTTGTCCAGGGTCACACAGCTACTAAGTATTCATTCTTTTTAATATGGCTATTTATTACTTCTATGATATTTTCTTTCACCCAACCATTATTTAAACATCTGTATTTCCCCACCTTTTTGGTTGACCATACTTTACTTATGATGCCTCAATTTTGAGAAATTTCTTCTTTGGTTTTCATCCTTTAATCATTAAGAATGTTTCTACCTAATCAAGTTTCATGAGATTAGCCCTTTGTTATTCATTATCGTCATCATTGTTTAGTCTATGGCTCTATTACAAGATAAGTCTTGTAAAAGTTTTGTGTCCACTTTGTAGCACTTTTAAATGGAGTCATCACCTAATTTTTTCATGGTATAAAGACTTGCTTACTTTTTTTTCTTTTGGTTTTTGTAGATTCTACTTCAAAAATCCTTCTCGCCTTTGTGTTTCTTTGACGGAATGATTGAATGTCTGAGACTTTTTGAAGATTCTTAGTTTGCATGGAAGTGTTTATTCAGTGCTGTACGATATAATGGTATAGAAATGTATTTGCTTTTGATTTACTACATTCCATTTGATTTCTTGCCATTGTTGGGTAATTATGAGTCATTTGAATTGGTGGTTATTTGATATCTGACCTAACTATTCTCTGACATCTTGAAAAACCTCTCTGATACTAAAGCTCTGGAATTTGAAAATTACATTTTTGAGTGATTCAAACTTTTGGTTTCCCTATTAGGGCATTCTATGGAATCTATGTACATTGATCTCTCTATTAGCAGTAATTTCAGGTAATTTTTTATATTATTTTCCTGAAAAATATAATTTGGATCCTTTGTTTCATTAGAGTTTTCTTGGATGCCAATGATTCTCAGATTATCTAGTCAAGCTTTGTTTTCAAGGTCAATTTCTTTTGTTTCTGAAGATCTCAAATGTTCTTTCATCTTTCTGACATGCTTTTACTTTTTTATTTAAATATTTATTTTTAGTTTTCAACATTCAATTCTAGAAGATTTTGAGTTCCAAATTTTCTCCCCATCTTGCCCCTGCCCCCACGCCAAGACAGCATGCATTCTGAATACCCCTTACCCTAATCTGCCCTCCCTTCTATCACCCCCCTTTTCTTATCCCCTTTCCCTTCCATTTTCCTGTAGGGCAAGATAGATGTCCATATCCCATTGCCTGTATATCTTATTTCCCCATTTCATGTAAAAACAATTTTAAAATTTGTTTTTAAAACTTTGGATTCCAAATTCTCTCCCTTCCTCCCTCCCCACCCACCTTCATTGAGAAGGCAAGCAATTCGATAGAGGTTATACATGTGTCGTCATGCAAAACACTTCCATAGTAGTCATGCTGTAGAAAACTAACTATATTTCCCTTCATCCTATCCAGCCCCCCATTTATTCTATTCTCTCTTTTGACTCTGTCCCTTCCCAGAAGTGTTTGCTTCTGATTACCCTCTTCCCCAATCATCCAATCCCCCTCTCTTCTATCATTCCCCCTCTCTTATCCCCTTCCCCCCTATTTTCCTGTAGGATAAGATAGATTTCCATACCCAGATGAGTGTGTATGTTATTCCCTCCTTAAACCAAATCTGATGAGAATAAGATTCACTCATTCCCTCTCACTTTCTCTCACTCCCCCCCAATGTAAAAGCTTTTCTTGTTTGTTTTATGTGAGATAATTTACCCCATTCTACTTCTCCCTTTCTCCTTCTCCTAATCCTCTTTCACCCTTTAATTTTATTTTTAGCTACCACCCCTTCATCTTCAACTCACCCTGTGCCCTCCATCTATATACACATATATTTTTCCCCTCCAACTACCCCAATACTGACAAAGGTCTCATAAGTTCCAAATATCATCTTTCCATGTAGGAATGTAAACAGTTCAACTTTAATAAGTCCTTTATGATTTCTCTTTCCTGTTTATCTTTTCATGCTTCTCTTGAGTCTTGTATTTGAAAGTCAAGTTTTCTATTAAGCTCTGGTCTTTTCATCAAGAATGCTTGAAAGTCCTCTATTTCACTGAATAGCCATTTTTCCCCCTGAAGGATTTTATTCAGTTTTGCTGAGTAGGTGATTCTTGGTTGTAATCCTATCTCCTTTGCCCTCTAGAATATCATATTCCAAGCCCTCCAGTCCCTTAAAGTAGAAGCTGCTAAATCTTGTATTATCTTGATTGTGTTTCCACAATTGAATTGTTTCTCTCTGGCTGCTTGCAATGTTTTCCCCTAGACTTGGGAACTCTGGAATTTGGCTATAATATTCCTAGGAGTTTTCCTTTGGGAGCCTCTTTCAAGAAGTGATAGGTGGATTCTTTCTATTTCTATTTTACCCTCTGGTTCTAGAATATCAGGGCAATTTTCCTTGATAATTTCTTAAGAGATGATGTCTAGGCTCCTTTTTTTGATCATGGCTTTCAAGTACTCCAATAATTTTAAAATGATCTCTCCTGGTTCTATTTTCCAGGTCAGTTGTTTTTCCAATGAGATATTTCACATTGTTTTCTATTTTTTTTTCATTCTTTTGGTTTTGTTTTACAATGTCTTGATTTCTCATGAAGTCACTAGCTTCCAATTGCTCCATTCTAGTTTTTGTTTTGTTTTGTTTTTGGGTAAGGCAATTGGGGTTAAGTGACTTGCCTAGGGTCACACAACTAGTCAGTGTTATGTGTCTGAGGTCATATTTGAACTCAGATCCTCTTGGCTCCAAGGCCGGTACTCTATCCACTGCACCACCTAGCTGCCCCTCCATTTTGATTTTTAAGGAAGTATTTTCTTTAAGGAGCTTTTGGACTTCCTTTTCCATTTAGCCAATTCTGATTTTTAAGGCATTCTTCTCCTCACTGGCTTTTTGAACCTCTCTTGCCATTTGGGTTAGTCTGTTTTTTAAGGTGTTATTTTCTTCAGTATTTTTTTGAGTCTCCTTTAGCAAGCTGTTGACTTATTTTTCATGATTTTTCTTGCATCACTCTCATTTCTCTTCCCAGTTTTTCCTCTACTTCTCTTACTTGCTTCTCAAAATCCTTTTTGAGCTCTTCCATGGCCTGAGACCAATTCATATTTTTCTTGGAGGCTTTGGATGTAGGAGCTTTGACTTTGTTGTCTTCTTCTGGTTGTATGTTTTGACCTTTTTTGTCACCAAAGTAAGATTCTATGATTTGAAGTTTTTGTGCTGTTTGCTTATCTGGCTTGCTTTTTCTCTGAAATTTGTTGTTTGGAATCTTAATTTTCATGTTGTCTCCATCCTTTTGTTTTCTCAGCTGTGCCCATTGCTTTGTTACAATTTTCATTTAAAAAACATAATCAATTATCTTGTTTATTTTTACAAACTCTTAAGTAATAGCTCTATGGTCCCTATACCTTCTTTCAATTATTTCATCATTTCTAAACAACTCTGTGGAGTTTTGTAGTTGTCATGTTCTTATTTCATTTTCTTGTTCCTACCATATTATTTCTTTCTTTTGGGAATTTTTCCCTACATTTTTTTGGGAATTTTAACCTATAATAATTATTTATTGTGTTAGGACCTAATATTTCTTCACTCAATTTTACCTTTTATTATGTCTTTGTTTCATATTTCCTTAAGAGGACTTTTTTTTCTTTTCTCTCTTTTTTATCTATTATCTTTTATTTTGCGGTGATCCTAATGACATCAAGCTTAAACCACAATATCCTAGCAGCATTTTTAGGCATCACAAAGTCTGTAAGGTTTTTAAAGAATCAGAAGTTTCTAAAGAATTAAAGTTGAGGATTGTGCAAAGGACAGTGGAGAGGTGCACAGTTGGTATTGCAGGTTGTAAAATGATACAAATAAAGAAAAATGCAGGAGGAATGGTGAAAAAGATGTATGTACAGAAAAAAAAGGGATGTCCCATTACAAGAACAGGGGATAACTGATGGATACTCCAATCTCAGGAAATCTAGAGAAAAGCTTCCATCATATTTAATAGAACTTCTGTGGATTATTTATAAGAAAGCATTGAAATGAAAAACCAGAGCTTGGCAGGCAAGGATGTCCTGTGATTTTCATTGTTTGAGAAAGTACCTACATTAATGAGACCCAAGAATCCCATAATTGTACTGTTAGAACAAAACTTTGTGGCTATTATTCCATACTATATGAACCAATGATCCAGTAAAGTATCATAGTGTTTTTCTTTAATTTTCTTTACTATATTTCTTATTTTGGGATGGTTTTGGGGCATCTGGGCATAAACATCAACATTTATTCAACCATCTTTCTGAAAATCTGTTCTTCATTGTCTCTTTAACAGTGCACTAAGAATAGAAATAAGTAACATTGTCTACTTTTTTAGATGGAAAACCTCAGGCTCAGATCCAGGGGAAAAAATCTTTAAAAAATTGCTATTACGGCTAAACAACCAAAAGTTGTTTCAAACAGAAGTTCTCTTTTGTTCCACTCTGCAGCCTATCACCACACTCCTATTATCTACACAGAATAATTCAAATAGTAAGTAACACTCATCACTTTAAAATGCAATTCTATTTTACTATCAAAAAAAAAAAACAAACTTCAAGTACAAACTAGTATATACTCACCTTAATTCTCTGATTCCATTTTGACACAGTTTAACATATGACTGGATTTTCCAGCCTAATCTGTTTCAAGCCCAAGGATGGTTTATACTCTTTCCTTTAGCTCCTCGTCCCTAAAGCATATTAAATCATTTTCTTTTTTTTTCTTTTCTAATAGCTGGGTGCCACATGCAACCTCCAAATTTAGGTCGCAGCTATTCTCAAAAGTCACCTCACAGCTGTACTGGATCCAGACATCTACTGAACTTGCCTTAAATATCCCACACTTCTCAAGCCCTTGTCAAGTTCTGAAGAATTCTCAACTGTCACATCACCTTGTCCTTGGGCAAATCCCTGTAGCCTATCCTGATTTGTTTCCTCTCTCAAATCCCTAAGGCAAACTTTTACTCAAACAAGATTACAATTAAAAATCCACTGACTTTATATCAATGTCACACTTGTTTCAGTCAAACAAGATTATATAACAGTGAGAGTGCCTAGATCTCTTTACAATGAACAGAATCTAGAGAAACCATCCTTGTTTCCATAAGATACTCATGCCTGGAAGACTTCCTAAAGTTAGGGTAGAAAGCAGTTTTTTCTGGGATCAACCATTATTCTAGTGTTGTTCTATTGCATATACCTATCTGACTGAGATGGTCTACTGCCTCTGTTCCCTGCCAGAAAAACCCAGCAGAATCAGCAGAGTCCCACAGCCATGCTTTTAGAAATGAACCTAATTGATCCTGTTCAGGAACAATTCTTTATCAGTAGGTGTCGTCAGTCCCACTAGTTCAGGTCAGTTACTTGATTTTTTGTTTTTTTCCTCATTACCCACAGGGTTTAATTAGAATTATTCTGTATTACACAGTATTATTTTTCTGTAATGTGAGTACTGGGATGCTCATATTACCCTTCACTTTCCCAGTCATTCCAGTTCTCTTGGTCCAAATACAGTGCCAGTTCCAAAGGCTCTGACGGATACTAGTGCACAGTGCCTACCCAAAGGGCCAGCTAGAGGATCACAGGCACTGTAAGAATGGAACTCCCTGGAGCATATAATACTATACAAGTATGCTGCTGGTTGTGGAATTTGACAGTCTGTAACTCTGTAATTATATCTCTTAGAAAGCTAAGAAAGATGGCTGTTCAAATCATCAGCGTGAGAAAGGTCTCTGACCCTAGGGAATAAATGTATTTCTAGGTTATTTGCCTTGGGATTAAATGGTCAGGTTTCCATTGAGCCACCTGTATGTGTACTCTTCACCTACTCCAAGCCTGTGCCCTTGCTCCTTCTTTGTTATGATGGCCAGTGTTATTGAGAGTACTGATAGATTGGATATGGCATGTGTGTGTGTGTGTGTGTGTGTGTGTGTGTGTGTGTGTTTTGCTTCCTGACAGATGTCTTCATTCTAAATCCAAAGGGTGTTTTCCTGTTGAGAGCTGCTACAATTTTGAGCTGGTGACATCACCTGTCTACTTTTCTCCTAATCCTGTTCAATTCAATTCAATATTCCTGGGTTTTGTCCCTAGCTTGACCCCTGATCTATAACTTTTTCATACATTTGAACTCTGTGCCTATTGGTGCCTCCTATTTTGGTCCTCAGGACTTTACCCATATACTTTGACCTAGCACCTTCATGCTGAGCATGTTTCTGACTCTTATATCTACCTGGTTTGGATGTCTGAGTGCTGGTCCTAGAAGGCACTCTTAGACTCTAAGCTTTGCTTGTGGTCTTGAATCTGAACTCACCACTCAGAATCTATCCTCTAAGTCTTAACCTTGATTTTGGCCATTACTGTCCAGGCCTGTTCAGAACCATAACCTGGTACTGAAAATTGGTAGTGATCTCCTAGTCTCTGTCTGGGATTAGTCTCGGTTTACCACACTAGTATGTACACCTGTGGAGAAACTAAGTTTTATGAGGCTATGACATCAGGTCTAGTTGAGTATTGCTATTCTGAATGGCATGATTTGAGCATCCTTCTAGTTGCCATTCTAAGAGAAGGACATTTGAAGACACTGAGGTAACCTAATAGTTATTTCTACATGATTATAAAGTTGGCTTCCCCTCCTTCTTTCAAAATGAATAGTTTGGTTGGGATGGTTCAGAGCCTGGGGAAGGAATTAAAACAGTTATGGACAACTGACTATGAGGATCCAATCCAAATTTCAATGATAGCCCTTCCTACTCTGTTTTCTGTACAAAAGCCAAGAAGCATATCCCTGCCCTTTTTTCCAGAAATAGGAAAATGAATTGATATTTCTTAGGTAGTGTTAGCTGATTTTTTTTTAACCCAAGACTCACATCTTTTCCTCAACTCAGTTATGACTGGCTTTCATTATTGGGAAACTAAAAAGCACTGCACTTGATATGCTAGTACCTTTGATGAAAGATAGGTAATTGTTGCTAGAGGACTATGGATGCTTTGAGGAGGAATTCTGGACTATATTTATATACTCTTATTGGACTTAAGATGCTAAAGTTTCAAAGCTGAGAATTGGACAGAGATGGAAATATTACTCAAATGAATAATGAAATCTAGTTGTTGAGAGCCCTTTGGGGTTGGAAGAAGGCAGTGTTAATGTGAGTTTTGGGAAGGGCTTAAGGAAGGACCTTCAATACTGATTGTCCAGGCACTGAACTCCAACATCTATTCATGAGGAAAAATGGGTACTAAGTGTGCTCATTCCATAATTTTTAATTCAATTTTTCAATTCAGTTCAACATATTTGCAAAGCACCTAGTATTTGCAAGGTACTCAAAAGGGATTGTTGTTTTATAAAATGGAATTTTTAAGAAGAAACTCTAACCTGGTCCAGAAAGAGGAACAAGTAGAAAATGCCTTTCCATACACATAGCAGGTCTTTGAATACTGGGTAATGATATTTGGATAATGCAATGGCCAAGGACCTTTCTTCATTTCTTGAATAATGTATGATGAGCCTTCCTTATCCATTGAGTTAATCCATTATATTAATAATAATAATTAATATTTATAAAGCGCTTTAAGGTTTAAAGAATTTTTTATATGTTATGTAGTCTGAGCCTCAAAGCAACCCTTTGAGGGAGGAGCTATCATTATCCCCATTTTACAGATGAGGAAATTGAGGCTGGTAGAGGTTAAGTGATTTGCCATGGATCACACAGTTAGAAAACAGAATTCAAACCCAAGTATTTCTGACTCCAAATAAAGCATTCTAGCCACTACACCACCCACCTTAAAGACATATTAAAATCATTACAAGATATGGAACACTGACTCACACAAAGAATCTGGGTTCTAATCCCAAATTGTGTGATTTGGGGCAAATCACTTAACATCTCTTGTACTCAGATTCTTCCTCTGTAAAAATAAAGGGATTAAATTAATGGATGACATAGACCCCCTTTGAGGTAGCTAGGTGATATAATGAATAGAGTGCTAGGCCTGGAGTCAGGAAGACCTAAATTAAAATCCATCCTTAGACACTTACTAACTGTGTGACCCTGGACAAGTCAATTAACTCTTTTTGCTTCAGTTCCATCATCTGTAAAAAGTGATGGAGAAGGAAATGGCAAACCATTCCAATGTTTTGCCAAGAAAATCCCAAATAGGGTCAGAAGAGTAGGACAGGACTCAACAATAATAACATAAACCTTTTTAGTTTTAAATCCTACAATCCCATGATCCTATGGCCTCAAGCACTTAATAGCTGCATGCCTGTGGGCAATTTACTTAACCTCTGTTGCCTCAGTTTTGTCATCTGTAAAATGGGGATAATAAGAACACCTGCCTCCCAGGATTGTTGTGAGGAATAAATGAGATAATATTGTAATATTTATAAAGTCTTTTGCAAACCCTAAAGCACTATATAAATGTTGATGATGGTGACACCTTAAGCCCTTACCATATGCAAGGCACTGTTTTAGATGCTGGGGATACAAAAAGAAAAGGAAAGTCAATCCCTGTGCTTAAGGAGCTTATATTTTACCAGGTAAAATGAACCATATGGATCATAGATTTGGAGTTGGGGAAGAGACTTTAGATATAAACTTCTTTATTTTACAGACAAAGAAACAGAGTCACAGAGAAGTTAAGCTACTTGCTCAGGGCCACAAAGATAGTAAGTATTTGAGGTGGAGTTTGAACCCAGGTCTTCCTGATTCCAAGTCAGTATCCTATTCATTATGCATACAGACTCGTCACTATATTACATGCTTCACCACGGGAAGAAGACTAGCATGTGAATGTATTTGAGAGAGCAGAATCTCAGTGTTTATTGGCAAAACTTCCTAAAAGGTGATTGATGAGAACACAGAGTTTAAAGGATCATAGAACTTGAGCAGAGGCCATATACTCCAATCTTATTTCACAAATAAGGAAACTGAGGCCCAGGAAAATGAAATGACTTATCCAAGGCCATACAGGTAATAATCTTATTTCATACAGAATTAAGAGGTTTCTTAAAGTCCCCATTGCAACGAGGATGAAATGAAAATATGCAATGAAATATCCTGGTGGGAATCAAATTGAACAAAGTAGGAGAGAGCAGTTGTGCAGGGCCTGGAGGTAGATTTATTTTATTGTTATTATTATTTAAAGCTCTTTTTATTTTGGAGAGCTCCTGGTGCTGCCTCATTTCCTCCAAGTTTAACCATGAACAGTGAAAGGAAAGAAGGGTTGTACTTATTGAAGCATTCTCTTCTATAAGAGAATGTCTGCTTTATAATGCTGCCAAGGACCGGTCCTGAGGGCACAATTTCAAGAAGCCTGTGAATGCCTCTGGCCTCTGAGAGACTATCTGTGGGCAGAAGAAACACCTATTTAAAATAGGAGTGAGACAAGGAGTAAATGTGAAGGCAAAGAGGGGGAAACAATACAGAGAAAGATATTCCTTTTTCTCCCACTCACTGCCTTCTCTTACCCTGCCCAGCTAAGTTAAAATATCTCCTAGAAGAGTCCAAAGTTTTGCATATACCAGAATATGCAAAAGAATATGAACTCCTTTGGAACACTAGACTTGACCTGGCTTACTGAAGATAACATAGAGACACTTTTAATCAACCTTCCTAAATCCTCAACTTTCTAGGGAAGCAGTTGAACATGGAAGATTAGAGAAGTGAGAGTTGATAGGACTCAATTTATGATGTGCTGTGCCAGCTCAGACCAATGACTTCATTTCTCTGTGCTTTACTAGTGAGGGACGAGGTGTGATTTGCCTATATTCAAATGAGATAATATATGTAATTTTGTTTGGCAACCTTTAAAGTGCTATATAAATGTTAGTTAAATGCCGCCTGCACTTGAAAATAATGGAAATCTAGAATGGATATGTAATCTGAATAGCGCTTAAGTACTACTTAGAGCCCATCCTTGGAGATTTTCACACAGCTCACCCAAAATGAGAATCAAAGGGAAGGAAATAAGCATTTAAATTATACTTGTTATGTGCCAGGAACTAGGTACTTTACAAATATTATTTCATTTGATCCTCACAAAAACCCTGGGAGGTAGGTGCTATTATGACCCCCCTTTTACAGTTGAGGAAAATGAGAGGCAAACAACAGTCAAGTGACTTGCCCAAGGTCACACAGTTAGCAAGTACTTGAAGCCAGATTTGACCTCAGTTCTTCCTGACTCCAGGCCCAGCATTCTATCCATACCACCAGCTATCTCTAAAGGGGCTGAAACTGGGAACTGACAGTCAGACACCTTCATAAAAACTGAAGACCATTACCCATTATATTTTCTGAAAAGAATAGCCTTCATCTTTTCTTATCCCTCTCTTGCCTTTAAAGATATAAAACGCTGCATTCAGGTTCCTTGGCTAAATTACATTATCAGCTCCCAAGGGAAGAGACACATTACTCTGTGTCCTACAGAGTTCTTTAGTACCCTGTTAGGTCTCCAAGAACTTGCTAAATCAGCAGGTAAGTCCTGAGTAAGAACACACAGTTGCTCTTAGATTCTGAGAATTTCTAAAACTGTAGAGCTGAGCCTCTTGGACAAAGGGGACAGTTAGGGTAGTAGCGACTATACAAACTGAGTGTAATCTCAATGAGAAAAGAAAGCTTACATTGGTCTTCTGATGACTGTGACTGTAGATTTGAAAGACAGATAGATAGATAGATAGATAGATAGATAGATAGATAGATAGATAGA
>NW_020954567.1:16672752-16688984 GCF_900497805.2 Vombatus ursinus
AGATAGATAGATAGATAGATAGATAGATAGATAGATAGATAGATAGATAGATAGTTAGATAGATAGAACATTACTAAGAGTTGACTATTGCCAGGTTCTACACGAAGCTCTGTGGATAAAAATTCAAGCGAACAAGATAATTTCTTTAAGGAGCTTATATTTTAATGCAAAAGACAACAAATAAAAGGGAAAAGATGATAAGGTGTATATATGTGCATGGTAGCCATGGTAGCACAGGTGTAGAGATGGTCTAGGAAGAGGGATCAAGACCTAGTTCCCAGAAATATAGGGCCAAATCTCACCTATCTTAGCTGGTGGACCTTGGACTCCATTCCTGGAGGGAAATGAGAATGATAGCTGAAGTATTGGAAACATAGTGAAGAGAAGGCCAGGAAGTAGCGTGGAGACCTGTTTCAGGGCAAGATTTAGCAAAAGCCCTATCAGAACTAGGTGTTCCAAGGGAAGTGAGCAAGGCTGGGGTGGGGTAGGAAACAGAGATAAGGGGGATGGTCAGATTATAGATGACATGGTATAATGATGACCATGGTCAGGAGCTCTGACTTGACTGGAATTGGAGTACAGTGACTGAGAGGAAAATCCAAAGAAAATTTCCAGAGGCACCACAGTCATTTTATCTTTACTCACAGGCATAGTTCTGAGTAAAGTTCTTTAGATCTAAAGGGGAGTTTAGTAATGGCACAATCAATCAAACAAGCATTTATTAAGCACCCACTATTTGTTAGTCGCCCCCTTATTGTACATCTTTTACAGGAAACCTTCCCTAAACCTTCTTAATTCTAGAGCCTTCCTTCTATTAATTATTTCCTATTTATCCTGTTTATAGCTTGTTTGAATTTTTTGTATGTTGTCTCCTCCATTAAATTGTAAGCTCAGTGGGCAGAACCAAGATGGCAGAGTAAAAGCAGGAACACCTGAACTCTCCCAAATTTCCCTCCAACAAACTTTAAAATAATGCATCAAATTGAATTCTGGAGTGGCAGATGCATCAAAAGCTCTAGGTGAAACAATTTTCTAGCCCAAAACAATGTAAGAGTTTGGCAAGACCATGGTGGTGGTGAGGCCTGGAGTGCAGTGCAAGCTGTACCCTGGCAAGTCAGTAGCAGGTCTTAAAGGCAGCTGCACCAGTGATGGCAGCACTCTCAAAAACTCTCAACCCACAGATAGTAAAGGGATCAGATAAATGGTCAGAAAGACATTATAGGTTGTCAGCATTGGGTGCAGGATCCTGTTATATTGCCCATATAGAGTTCTAGGACACAATCCCGGGACAAAGAGGAATATTATTGCATTAGCACTTGTACCCACAGGGGGGTAGGGGCCCTAGTCACAGCTTTAGGGCAGAGGACAGTGTTTGTAGTCACTCACAAACCAGAGAACAGGCCAGGAGAACCGTGACTTCACCTCTCCTTAGACCATAGCACCTTGAAAAAAAATTATAAACCTCCAGAACTAGCTCTGAAAATAGCAGCATGAAAAATCTGAAGCTTGGTACAGTGACCCTCCACTGAAGGAAAAGAGTCCAACTTTAACATAAAATTAAATAGGCTGGAAAATAAAAAACCTGACTATAGAAAGTTACTTTGATGACAGGAAAGATCAAGACACAAACTCAGAAAAAGACAATGAAGTCAAAACAGCTATATGCAAGGCCTCAAAGAAAAAAGTGAATTGATCATAGGCCCCTCAAAAAAATTCTGGAAGAGCTTAAAAGTAATTTTATTTTTGGCTAGGAAATGGGGTTAAGTGACTTGCCCAGGGTCAAACAGCTAGTAAGTGTTATGTGTCTGAGGCCAGATTTAAACTCAGGTCCTCCTGAATCTAGGGCTGGTGCTCTATCCACTGTACCACCTAGCTGCTCCATAAAAGTAATTTTAAAAATCAAATAATAGAGGTAGAGGAAAAATTGGGAAAAGAAATGAGAGTTATGCAAAATAATATTTTAAAAAACAGTCAACAATTTGTTAAAACAGGCACAAAAATATTGAAGAAAGTAGCACCTTAAAAACAAAATTGGAAAAACAGTAAAAGAGGAACAAAAATTCACTGAAGAAAAGAACTCTTTAAAAAGTACAATTGGCCAAATGGACAAAAGGGTACAAAACATAATGAAGAAAATAATTCCTTAAAAATCAGAATTGGACAAATAAAAGCTGATGACTCCATGAGACCTCAAGATACAATTTTTTAAAAATCAAAAGAATGAAAAAGTAGAATAGAATTTGAGATATCTCATCAGAAGAACAACTGACCTAGGAAATAGATTGAGGAGAGATAATTTAGAATTATTGTATTACCTGAAAGCCATATAATATTTCAATGAATTATCAAAGAAAATTGCCTTGATGTCCTAGAACCAGAGGGTAAAATAGAAATTGAATGAAGCTACTGATCACCTTCTGAAAGAGATACCAAAATGAAAACTCCCAGGAACATTATAGTCAAATTTGAGAGCTCCCAGTCCAAGGAGAAAATATTCCAAGTAGCCAGAAAGATACAATTCAAAGACTGTGGCACCATAGTCAGGATAACACAGGATTTAGCACTTCTACATTAAATGATTGGAGGACTTGGAATATGATATCCCAAAAGGCAAAAGAGATAGGATTACAATCAAGAATCACCTACCCAGCAATACTGAGTACAATTCTTTTTTGGAGGATGGGAGGTGGAAATGGATATTTAAAGAAATAGTGAACTTTCAAACATTCCTGATGAAAAAAAAGAAATCTGAATAGAAAATCTGACTTTCAAATACAAGACTCATGAGAAGCATAAAAAGGTAAAAAGGAAAAAGAAATCATAAGGGATTCAATAAGTTTAAACTATTTACATTACTATGTAAAAATTGATACTTGTAACTCCTAAGAACTTTATCATTATTAGGCAGTTAGAAGGAGTATTTATAGACAGAGGACCTGAGGGTGAGGTGACTGCGATGGGATGATTACAAAAGAATAAAAGTAAGGAATGAGAAAGAAGGATATATTTGGAGAATGGGAAAGGGAGAGGTAGAATGGGGAAAATTATCTCACATAGGGAAAGATGAGAGGAGAACCTTAAACATGAACCTTAGTCTAACTAATCAGCAATGGATTAAAGAGGGAATAACATACTTTCTGAGTTGCCTGGAGTTGCTTGTAGAAACTTATCTTACCCTATAGGTAAGAAGGAGAACAAGAGGATAAAGCAAGGGTTGATAGAAGAGAGAACAGATTAAGGGAAAAAGTGGTCAGAAGAAAAAACAGATTTTTGAAGAGGGACAGTTGTGGGGGGGGAGAGAAAGAGAGAGAGAGAAAGAGAGGACAGGAAAGAGAGTCAAACAGAGAGACAGAGACAGAGAGAGAGAGACAGAGACAGAGAGAGAGACAGAGACAGAAGGAGAGACAAAGAGAGACAGATAGACATTTAGACAGAGAGAGAGAGAAAGAGACAGGTAGAGAGAGAGAGAGAGAGAGAGAGAGAGAGAGAGAGAGAGAGAGAGAAACAGAGAGACAGAGAGAGAGACAGAGAGAGAGAGATGGATAAATGGGGGAGAATAGGAAGAAGGGAAATACATGTGAATGGGATTAACTCACCCATAAAATGGAAGCAGATAGTAGAATGGATAAAATACAAAAATCAATGTGCTGCTTACAAGGAACACTTATTAGAGAGAGACAGACACAAAATAAAAATAAGGGGCTGGAGCAAAATCTATTATGGATCACCTAAAGTGAAAAAAAAAATCAGGGGTAGCAATCATGATCTCAGATCATGCAAAAGCAAGAATATATCTAATGAAAAGAAAGACATGGGGAAAATATTTTACTAAAAGATACCATAGACAATGAAATTATCTCAATACTAAACATATATGCAGCAAATGGTATAGCATCCAATTACTTAAAGGAATAGTTAAATGATTTACATGAGGAAATAGTCAATAAAAGCATACTAATAGGGGATCTCAACTTTCCTCCCTTAGAACTAGATACAACTAATCATAAAATAAACAAGAAAGAAGTTAAGGAGATGAATAGAATTTTAGAAAAGTTGGATATAATAGGCCTCTGGGGGATAGAAAGGAGTTGACTTTTTTTTTCCAGTTATACATGGCACCTTCACAAAATTAACCATGTATTAAGGTATAAAAACCTCACAACCCAATGCAGAAAAGCATGAATATTAAATGCATCCTTTTCAGATCATAATGCAACAAAAATAATATTAAATAAAAGGTCATGGAAACATAGATTGAAAACTCATTGGAAACTAAATAATTTAGTCCTAAAGAATGAGTAAGTCAAAGGACAAATCACAGAAATAATAAATAATTTCATTAAAGAGAATGACAATGAGACAAAAATTTATGTGATGTAGCCAAAGCAATAAAAACAGTAGAAAAAGCTTCTAACAAAACATAACACTCATTCTTATTAAAAAAATACTAGAAAGCATAGGAATAAATGAAGCTTTCCTTGAAATGATAAGTAGTATCTATCTAAAACCATTAGCAAGCATTTTCTGTAATGAATTTAGAAGATTTCTCAATTAAGATCAGAGTAGCCAATATTAGAAAGAAAGCTAAAAATTGAGAATTATTTTTGTTTCTCTGATAATGACCTCATTTTTCAAATATAAAGAGAACTGAGTCAAATTTGTAAGAATATGAGTCATTTCCCAATTGATCAATGGTCAAAGGAAATGAATAGGTAGTTTTCAAAAGAAGAAATCAGTTACCAATAGTTATATGAAAAAACAAAACACTGTAAATCACTATTGATTAGAGAAATACAAATTAAAACAACTCTGAAGCACCATCTCACTCCTATCATATTGCTAATATGTTAGAAAAACAAAATGACAAATCTTGGATGGGATATGGAAAAATTCACATGCTAGTGCATCGTTGGTGGCGTTGTGAACTGAAACAACCATTCTGGTGAACAATTTGGAACTATGCCCAAGGGTCTATAAAACTGTATATAACATTTGATCCATCAATACCACTAGCAGGTCTACACCCCAAAGAGATTAAAGAAAAAGGAAAATGACCTATATGTACAAAAATAATCATAGAAGTTTTTTTTTGGTGGTGATAAAAAATTGGAAATTGAAGGAATGTCCATCAATTGGGGAATGGATGAACAAGTTGTCGTATATGATTGTGATGGGATACTATTGTGCTAAAATAAATTGTGAGCAGGATGGTCAAAGGTAAAACTGGAAAGACTTATAGGAACTGATGAAAATTGTAATGAGCAGAACCAGAAGAACTTTGTGCATAGTAACAGCAATATTGTACAACGATCAACTGTGAATGACTTAGCTATTGTCAGCATTACAATGATTCAAGACAATTTCAAAGGACTTATGATGAAAAAAGCTATCCACTTCAGGGAAAGAACTGAGGGAGTCTAAATAAAGTTCAAAGCATATTTAAATTTTTTTTTCTTGGATGTTTTGTCTGTTTTCTTTTGTAACATGGCTAACAGAGAAATGTGTTTTACATGACTGAATATATATATATGTGTGTATATATATATATATATATATAATTTACAGCAAATTACTTTCCTTCTCAAGGCGGAGGCAATGGAAAAGGAAGGGAGAGAATTTGGAACTGAAAAAATTTAAAAATTAGTGTTGAAATTGTTTTACATGTAATTGAGAAAAAATAAAACAAAATTTAAAAACATATTGTCAGCTGCTTGAGAACAGTGACTGTATTTTGCTTCTTTTTACATCCCCAGTGCTTAGCACAGTGCCTGACACACAGTAGGCACTGAAATATTAATTGATTGATTGATTGATGTCATAATAATAGCCAGAATTTATATAATTTTTTAAGGTTGCAACATACTTTTAAAATATTATTTCATTTTTATCATAAAAGCAACCCTCAGAGGTAGGTACTATTATTATCCCCATTTCATGGATGAGAAAACTGAAGTAGGAGGTGATTAAGTGACTTGCCCAAGGTCACACAACTAATAAACGGATGAGACCAAATTTGAACCTAGGTCTTCGTGACTCCAGGTCCAACACTATCCATTGTATCACCTAGCATCCTGTCATAAAACTGAGGATGTCAGAGATAGAATTTCGTGGCCTAACTGAGGTCACCCAAGTTAATGCTGGATCATGAATCAGATCCCCAGTTCTGTCCTTAATCCACTATCTCTAATCAAGAGAGTCAATGCACAAGTCTGATGCTTCTCAACTTTATCTAGGAGCGCACAGATCTGCTATAAAACATTTTCCCCAAGGATACTTAGATAAAATCATCAAAAAATAAATTAGCAAGCATTTATGTAAGTTCCTGCTACATGAAGGCACTATACTAGGCACTGAAGATACAAGTATAAAATGAAACAGTTCCTGTCAAGAACCTTTTATTTTGTCAGGGGAAGTAGCATGTAAACATGTGAGTTTAATGGGTTTCCAGGCTCTCCATTTGAGATATACCATTTCAAGGGATTAAGCCATGTGGCAGGTCCCCATTATATAAATATACATATATATCTACAAATTCAGTGGTTTTTTTTGTTGTTGTTGTTGGTTTTTTTTTGAAAGGTGGAGAGGTAACAGCAGCTGGGGAGATCTGGGAAAAGTTCAAGTAAGAGGTAAAGCCTGAGCTGAATTTTGAAGGTAGCTAGGGATTCAGAGACACACAGGTGAGAAGGGAGTGCATCTCAGGCGTTGGGGACAGTCTATGCAAAGTCACGGCAATGGAAGATAGGTTGCCAAGTATTGGGAACAGCAGGAAGACCTGTTCAGCTGTAGCAAAGACTGCATGAAAGGAAGTAACATATAATAAGCCTGGAAAGGTAAGTGGAAGTCATGCTGTGATTGTATGCATATAAAACTTGTAGATGACACAAAGCAGGGAATTGGTAGCTAATGTAGTAGATGAAAGAGTGGGAAAGCATAAAGATCTTGACAGGCTAGCAAACTTGGCCAGATCTAATACTATGAAATTAAATCGGGATGAATACAAAGTCCTACTTTTGGGTTCAAAACTACAGCTGCACCAGAATGTGGCTAGATAATAGCTCATGAGAGACAATATGGTGTATGATAGGAAGAATGACAGAGTCAGATTCAGGACAGAATTCTGTTCTAGGCTCCACCACAGACACTACTAGCTATGTGATCCCAGCTAAGTTATTTAACTTCTCTGAACTTTGGAGTTTTCATGTGGAAATTTTGGATCTTAATGTCTGAGACATTTACTTCACAATATTGTTACGAAGATAAATATGTCAAAGAATGTAAAGGACTTTGCAAACCTTAAAGATGCAAGAATGTCTTATTAAAGGTAGTACTATTGGAGTTATTATTATTAGTTATGTTAGTACGGGAGAATTATGAATTTTCCACATTATTCATTATTAATAGTATGTGAAAAAGGCCTGGAGGATTTTAGTAGCCTACGAGCTCAGTGTGAACTCAACATGAAATAATAAGAATTATTTCACAAAAAGAGTGAAATATAATAACCAAAAGGATGACAAACACCTTCAGCTGCATAAATGAAGCCAACGTGTTTAGAATGAAGGAGATGATTAAGTCCATGGTACTCTGCCCTGGTTAAATTCCATCTGGAATATTATGTTCTGTTCAGGGAGTTATATTTTTAGTACATTGACCACCTGTAGCAGGGATAGAGAAAAGTAATCAGAATAGTTAGGAGACTAGAGAAAGTGCCAAGTGGACTATCAAAGAAACTGAAGATATTTATTTTGGAGATAAAAGCAGCCAAGTGGCACAGAATAGAGTGCTGGGCCTGGAGTCAGGAAGACTCATCTCCCTTAGTTTAAATCTGGCCTCAGACACTTATGAGCTGTGTGACCCTCGGCAAGTAACTTAACCCTGTTTGCCTCAGTTTCCTCATCTGTAAAATGGGCTGGAGGAGGAAATGGCAAACCACGCCAGTATCTGCCAAGAAAAACCCAAAGATGGTCACAGAGGATAGGACCTGACTGAAAAATGACTGAACAACAACAAAGAAATCTTGAAGATGAGAAGACTTAGAGAGAGGTTGGTGGACAGACAGATATTATAGCTCAAAGAGTACCTAAAGGGCTCTCAGGTGGAAGAAATGTTATACTTATTCTCTTTGGCCCTGGAAGGCAGAACTAGAGAACTAGGAGCTTTGGGTGGAAGATGGAGAGAGTCAAATTGACATTTAATGTACAGAAAAACACCCTAACAATTAGTGTACTCCTGGAATAGAATGGGCTGCCTTGGGAGGTAATAGGTCCCCTTCACTGAAGGTCTTTGAGTATGAAAGACTTCATCATGGAAAATGTTTCAAGAGTTTTGTAATAAAATTGATGACTTTTATTCTCTCTCTTCCCCAATTCTTCATGCACACAGCTGCCAAAATGATCTTCCAAAAACATGTCTGCCCATGTCACTCTTCTCCTCAAAAACCTTCAGTGGTTCCCTATTCCTTCTAGGATAAAACATAATCTCTTCTTCACATTTAAAGTCCTAGAGAATTTGACTCTGGCCTACGTTCCATACTTATTCCATGTTAATCCCCTCCACCCAAACACTGTAGGCAAAATGGCTCCTTTGTTGTTCCCTGAATGGGATATTCCATCTCTTCCTATTTCAGTATTTTCATGTAAGCTTCCCCTCATCCCTACAACACACTTTCTCCTCATCCCTGCCTCCTAAAATCTCTAGCTTCCTTTAAAACTCAGCCCCTGCATGGTCTTCTGTCCCCCAGCAGCTAAAACAGGAATTTCCAAATAATGGAACCATAGACATCCTGAGTTGGAAAGGACTTAAAAGCCATCTAATTCAACACCCTCATTTTACATATGGGGAAACTGAGGCACAGATATTAAGTGACTTGCCAAAGAAAGTGACAGCTGTCGGATTTGAATCCATATCCTCAGACTCCAAAGTCAGTGTTTTTTTCTACTATGTTGCCACAACCTTTCCTTAGGTCCTTTATAAATGTTTGTTAGATTGCATTGGATTGAATCGGACATTGTGGAAGGGATTACTATTCAGAGACCAATTAAAACAGATGGCCCTGATAGAACAATTGTGTGATTCTACTTAAACTCTGAGCTCTTTCCATCTCTTGAGATTCTGTGTTTCTTATTTTATTCTACAAATGCAACCTACCACAGAGACCATTCAGCTTCTAGCCAACGGGTTTGAGAGGGATGTTGAGGGGGGTGTTTGGCAAAAGGCCATGAAATGGATGTCTTTTGACAGGCAGTGTGTGAAAAGGTCAGCACCGAAGTTGGATGGCTCATGAGACATCATCAATGGGTGGCAGCAAATATTTATTGAATGCCTACTATGTGTAGCTCACTGTGAAAGGGCATCGCTAAGAATGCTATTAGTGTATGAGCCCCCGTGGCTAATTGATCACTGCCACCAGGTTGAAGGACAACTTGGGGAAACAGTTCATCACAGCCCAGATTCTCATCACCTAGAGGAGTACCCCAGGGAAGCTGTAGGTCTGCCCTAACAGGATGAGTTATTAGACTTCATTTACTCAGACTTTAATTGGAGACAGAGCCACACTTGCTGGCCTTGCAAACTAATCACCAATTGGAATTTCACTAAATTAAAAATGGAAGACTTTAAAAAAAAAAGACTTATACAGGTATAGATTGGAGTAAGTTTTATCACCTGACTGATGGTAATTCAGTCCCAAGTCACTGGAAGCCACTGTTTACAGAAATCTCAGTGACCTGATGCCGTGTATTTGTCATGGGATAAGTCAATGGCAGTATACAACATAAAGTGACTTGGAGCATGAAAAACAGATGCAGGGTGAGATGATAAAGCAGAGAAATGGTAGTAGACAGGATTTGCCAAAGAAATAAAGAGAGGTGACAGTCAGATTGAAGTGAATACATTCAAATAAAAAAAAGCAAAACCCTCTAGGCTGTGCCCCTATATTTCCCTACTCCTTTATGCTCCCTTACTCTCTACACAACATAGAGTAACCATAAATCTTTATTAGAAAACAGAAGTCCTGGCTTGCTCCCTGAGATGCTGTGTGATCCCAACATATCCCCTAACCACTCTGTGGCCTCACTTTAGTCTTCTGCCTAATGAGAAGAACCATATTTACACCTTCAGACATAGCAATACTTTTGAAAAATTAATTCTGGGTACATAGCTCAAAGACGTGAGCTCTCCAGAAGGTATGCAACAGCTATCTATTAGGAAGAAGCTTCTGAAAAATGAAGGTTAAAAAAAAAGGAGTAGAATTAAAGATAGATATACAGATTAAGGGAAAAAGAAAGAAGAAAGGAAAGGTGGAAGATGGGAACCAATGAAATGAGGGAAGAAGAAAAAAGGAAAGAAGGAAAGAAAGAAGAAAGAAAGGAAGGAAGGGAGGAAGGGAGGGAGGCCTGGTTCAGGTACAATAAAGTAAAAAAGCTTGCTTATCAGAGCCCAGGGAAGTTCCAACATCCAGAATGGATTTAGCAGAAATGGGTCAGCAGGAAAAGAAACTGTCCATCATTAAAAGTCAATGCTTGATGGATAGCTGGATAGTGGGCCTCACTATCTTTTAATTCCTGCCTCCTCAGTTCTCTTGCCTGCTAGATCTTTTCTATGCAGAATGGTAACTAAAGTGGAGGTTTACTAAACTAGTTAGCAAGAATAATTAGTTAAAATAGGAAGCTACAGGAGCTTCTTTTCCCTGGAGGCATCTAGAAACTCCTCTCTGTCATCTGAATTTTATGGTGCTTGCCCTAGGATGAAAGTTCGTAATTATGGCTGTGACAAAGGCAGCTAGGTGGTGCAGTGGAGACAGCACTGGGTTTGAGATCAAGAGGAACTGAGTCCAAAACCAACCACAGACACTAGCTGTGTGACCCTGAGCGAGTCACTTAACCTCAGTCTGCCTCAGTGTCTTCAACTGTAAAATGGGATTAATAATAGCATATATCTCTCAGAGTTGTTGTAAGGTTAAACTGAGGTATTATTTAAGTGCTTAGCACAGTACCTGGCACATTGTAGATGCTTAATAAATGCCCATTTCCTTCATTCTTTCTTCTGACCCCGTTGCTGTGTGTGTCTGACCTCATTGCCTATAGTTGCTTTAAGGACATTGCCCTAGCCACTCCTAGTTCTGAGCAGCCTATTGTTTGCATCCAAGGACCTCTGATCCACAAATGGGAGAAAGAGGGCAGTACAAACCAATCTTAGAGGGTCAAAATCCTCTTTTAATGGAGTAGACCTAAAGAAATCCAAAAGTCCTGACTTGAGCCATTCTGGTTACAGTAAAGAGATGATGTTTAAGTGAAGAAACCAACTGGCTGGCTGCTCAGGCAAGGTTTCTGGAGATTTGATAAGGTCACCATGGGCCAAGATTTAATCATCAGTTTTGCAGGTAGAGAAGATTGAACTTTCCAATTCACATGGTGCAGAGGAGGGTGATCAGGCTTTAAGGAATTGATATATATTAGCCAAACTCAAAAGGGTTATATTGATAAATTAGATGAAATTTGCTGATTTATCACATAATGGGAGAGATGTTTGGCAATACCACTGGTATCTGCACAGGGCCCTTCTTTCTGGGGGGTAAATCCATTACAGGAGATTAGATTATGCCATCAGAAGGTAGTTTGGTGACCATACAGTCAAAGAAAAGGTAGTTTTCTTTTCTTAACAACAGAACTTCCCAGAATGTTAGCATTAGAAAGAACCTTATCAATCCAATCTAATCCATTTCTCTCACAAATAAGGAAACTGAGAACAAGAGTGGGAAAATGACATACAGCTAACCTCAGTCACCTAATCCAATACTCTTTTCCATTTAAATGCATTGGTCCATGAAACTAAGTTAAATTTATCATAGGATCATAGATCTAGACTTAGAAGAGATATGAGAGGCTGTCTAGTGTAACTCATTTTAAATTTAAGGAAATTAAGGTCTACTGAGGTAATGAGTCTTGGGCCAAGGCCCTTGGTAAAAGTCACATGGGTATTAGGTTGGATTTGAAACCAGGTACCCTAACTCTAGAGCCAGGACTCTTTCCATTTCTTTTCCCCCACCTCCATGATGATGAATTGTCCTTTTCCACTTTACAGATAGTTCTGAGTAAAATAATAAATACTACTTATCTAGAATTAAAGCATGCTTTCTCTTGGAAAGTTGTAAGAAAGAAACTAACTGATCTCTAGCTCTCCTTTTTCATCATTCCTTACCAACCACTTCCATCATTATCTTCAGGACTGATATTATAGACTACCTTCTAGCTAATTGGTGGGTGCTAACTGGCTAGTGGTAGTTAGGTGATCCAGTTGATAGAGTGTTAAGTCTCAAGTCTGGAAGACCTAAGTTCAAATCCAGTCTTAGACAACTTGTGTGACCCTTAACTTCTGTCTGCCTCAGTTTCCTCATCTGTAAAATAGGAATAAAAATATCACTTACTTCCCAGGATTATTGTAAGAATAAATGAGTTTATATCTGTAAAGTGCTTTGTCAACCTTAAAATTTACATATGTATAATATATACATATACATATACACACATATATATTACATGTATGTATGTATACACACACACAACTCATACACTAATTAAATATTACAAGTTACTTGTGAGGAAGTACCTCAGGCTAGTTGCTCAGATTTCAGGAGCCCTATGTTGTTTTTTTTTTCAACCACACATCCCCACTTAATACACTGACCGAGGAGTGCAATAAAATCTTTGTTGACTAAGAGACATTCATTTGTTTTAAAATATTTTATTGACATGCTTTTCATTTTTGTCACCCCCAGTAGAATCCTCTCATAACAAATAAATATAAAATCGAACACAATGAATTAACCCATTGGTGAAAATGTCTGCCCCATTTTGTACCACTGGTCCACCACCTCTCTGCAAGCCATGATGGACCACTGCAGTAATCAGTTTTGAAGTCTTTCAATTCAACCACACATTGATTGACAAACTACTTCTGAGGGTGAACTAATTCTGCACAGTGCTCACCTCGTTCTTTTTCCGTTGCTTCTTATTTGCTACAATTCCCCAGAATGACATTTTCTGACCTTGTCTCCAAACTTGGCCAGGCATGGTCCAATTGAGACCTGCAGTTCCCATGCATTTGCTTATGCTTTAAAAAGGGGGGGGGGAGGCATGGATTTAAATGATTAAGAGACCCACTTAGAGACAAAAATACCAACGCATTTCCGTTACTCCATTAACTGATTTTCATTTGCACAATCTGAGTGTCTAAATTCACTTTCCTTTGTAAGCAAAAATCTGCAAACCCCAAAGTATATCAGCATTAAGGATCCTGTTACCAGGATTGTAAATTTAGACCTTGGGTGTATATTTGTAGACTGAGATAAGTGCAGTATTCTTAAACAACTAATAAATTTGAATGCAGAGCAGAAAAAAATATACACCAACTCTTTCTCAGCCCAGATGGCTGGGAACCAGAGAGCTTGAAGTTGGCATCAGCTACAATCTATCAGCAGGTTCTCTGTATTTATAATTTAATATTTACTACTGATGTATTTCCAACCTGTTGGAAACAGATGCCTGCAGTTCGTATCTGGAGGGCCAGATCAAGGACAGTGATAAGTAATGCTGACTTGTGTCACAGCCATCAATTCTGCCTAAAACACAAGCACGGGGTCAATTTTACAAGCCCATCAATCAACCCAGAACAATAGCTTCATTGAGGGAGGGGCCCGATGCCTGATTAGAAACAGAGAGAGGTTGTATGTGTGTGTGTGTGTGTGTGTGTGTGTGTGTGTGTGTGTGTGTTTCCTGAAGCTTTGCTGAGCTTTACAGGTGCATTTTATGGGAAGGAGAGGAAGCTGACTTGACTGAACATACAGGATATATGCTGCATTGAATAAAATCACGTTTTTGCTCATATCACTTAAGGTCTTATACCTAGGGTTGGGAAAATTGGAGAATTCATCTACACTTCAACCCTAACAAGATCATAACTATGGCCCCTGCTATTCTGAAGTTTAAGCTTTATCTCTGCATTGGTCCCCAGTGTACAATTCCATGTGCCTTTTAACTCTCCTCCTCCCTTAATGACATAGCCAAGGATTATAATATAGTAAATGTATAATTAAATGCAGATGATCCACTACTCCTGGCAGCACAGTTCGAGGGTCTAGGGTGATTCCACCAAATGCCATCATTGCCTTGCGGCATAGGCTTGTGATAAAGAATTCCCTGCTAAATGGGTCAGAAACAAAAGCTGGAGCTGTTAAGTTCAGTGAGGGAAAGAAAATTTGCAGTTTCTGGCACTGCTTCCTGGGGGCCAAGTTTTCCTCAGGGAGTAGATGAGGTCTGCTGCCAAACTAAATGGATAGTTGAGGCAATGATCTAAGAAATACTGACTAAGATCCATGCTCTCACCTGAATTACCTCTGACAGAGCCCAGGCAGGGCAGTGGATGAAACACTAGACCTAGGCTCTGGAAGAGCTGAGTTCAAATTGGCCTCAGACACTTTCCAGCTGTGTGACTTTGGGTAAGTCTCTTAATCTCTGCCTGCCTCAGTTTCCTCATCTAAAAAATGAGAGTACTAATAACACCTGCCTGCCCAGCATTGTGAGGATCAAATGAGGTATTCACAAAGCACTTTGCAAACCTTAAAATGCTATAAAATGCTACTTACTATAATTACTATAAAACGAGATGATATTTGTAAAGCACTTGGCAAACCTTGAAGTGCTATAAAAATACTAACCATTAGTATTATAATATGAGATAATATTTGTAAAGTACTTTGCAAACCTTAAAATGCCATTTAAATGCTAGCTATTCTGTACATCTCACTTCTAGGTAGTATGAAGGTTTAGACCTTGGTTTTCGGTATAATAGGTTTTCATAGTTACCCTAAAAGTCCTAGGGATTAACTTGTATCACTATTTTCAACCAATGAGGCATTTCCCAGATTTTTCTCTTTGTGCCATTCTTAAATACTGAGTATTTGAATGTATATATAAGTGTGTATATATGTGTGTGTGTGTGTATGTGTGTGTGTGTGTGTGTGTGTGGGTGTAAGAAGCACAGCTGAGGTTGGAGTGTATGGAGTGTTCAAGGAGGACTAGTACCTCTGGCATGAGGGCTCAACAAACCCTTTTCAGGGCTGCTCATCCATCTTTGGTGTGTACCTGGTATTTAGCTCTCACCTGTGGCTCCAAGAAGCTGTAGCATGTGCAGCAGCCACACTCCGATAAAGTATATTGGCAGAAGAGCTAAACCAGGTAAAGGGTAACTGACAGGACTCTCAAACCCATCACTGAGTTAGGTGAGCAAGGGGGTTGTCTACTCCAAGCCTGTGAAGACTTTCTCCAGTGCAATGGGCAGATGAGAATAATTTGTTCCCAAAGGCCACACAGGTGGCTAAATGGGCAGCACTGAGAGCTTGGTCAGACATTGAAGACACCAAGGTCATCCACTGCATTCTGGGCCAATACCGGTGGTCTTGATTTTTCTCTTGCTGCTAGACTCCAATGACTGAGGAAGAGAGAGTGAGGCTAATGACCTTGTGCAGCTCTGCCTCACTTAAATCGAATTCACACATGAGTCAAGATACCACCCCATGATGTCATTGGCCCTATTCAAAACAGGACAAACAATATGTCTATAGGTATATGTGTACATATGTGTGTGTGTGCACAGATATACACACATATAGATAAACATACTCCCACGCATCGTCGTTTTGTTGTTCTTCAGTTGTGTCCAATTCTTCATGATCCCGTTTTGGGTTTTTTTTTTTTGGCAAAGATATTAGAGTGGTTTGCCATTTCTTTCTCCAGCTTATTTTACAAATGAGAAATGGAGGCAAACAGGGAGAAACGAATTGTCCAGAGTCACACTGTTAATAAGTGTCCAAGGTCAGATTTGAACTCAAGAAGATGAGTCATCCTATCTCTAGGTCTAGCATCTAACTCCTGAACTACGCGGTGGATAGAGTGCCAACCTGGAGTTAGGAAGACCTGAGTTCAAATCAATCCTCAGACACTTACTAGCTATATGACCCTGAACAAGTCACTTAACCTCTGTTTGCCTTAATCCAGTGGAAAAGGAAATGACAAATTGCCCCAATATCTTTGCTAAGAAAATTCCATATTCAGTAATGGTGTGCTATGGTTCATAGGGTCACAAAGAGTCAAAAAAGACTGACCAACAAACAACACATACACACAAATTTATCTATCTATCTATCTATCTATCTATCTATCTATCTATCTATCTAT
>NW_020954567.1:16688994-16887274 GCF_900497805.2 Vombatus ursinus
TATCTATCTATCTATCTATCTATCTATCTATCTATCTATCTATCTATCTATCTACACACTTGTTTTTACATTGCTCACATTTCCCAGCCATCTCTCTTAATAAAACCCTTCTCAATAATAAAGAAGTAGTTAAGCAAAATAAACTGATACATTTGACCATGTTGGATTACATATGCCTCATTCTACATTTACAGTATCCCACATCTCTCTACCAAGAAATGTATGTTTTATCATCTGTTTTCTGGAGCTGAGCAATATTGGTCATTTGCTTTGATCTGCATTGAAGGCTTTTAGTATAATTTTCCTTTGTATTGTTGTGCTCATCATATACATTGTTCTTTTGGTTCTGTTGATTTCATTTTGCATCAGCACATTTAAGTTTTCTTGGATTTCTCTGAATTCTTTATACTAACCATTTCTAATAGCATCCATTACGTTCACATATTATGATTTGTTCAGTTAATCCTAACCAATATGTTCTTAGTTTTTTTCCCAACCAAAAAGAGAACTTCTTTGAAAATTTTGTTGTATGTATGCATTTATTTATGCATATGTGTACATGCATATAAATATTTTTATGTATATAGTATGCATACTTACAATCTGCATGAATATATGTGCACATATGTATGTGTGTATATACATATACATATACATATACATATACATACATACATATATATATATATATGTATATATAACTTCTTTCTGGTATTGACCTCTTCAGACACATGCCTTGCCTCCTCACCCCAATAGGATACCTAAGTCAAAGGGTATGAGGAATTTAGTGGCTTCTCTCATATAGTGCTAACTTGTTTTTACAGAATAGCTGGTCTTTTTATCATTCTGAAGAAAATACAAGATCTGAGCTCCCGCGACATTCATCCACAGACCCATGGATTTGACTGAGACAGATACACTTCAATCTGCAGTATAGGGGAAGGTTAGTTGTCTGCAATATTCAGAACATGAAGAGTAAAGAGCTGTATTTATTAGTCAATAGTTGTGTGCTTTTCAGGTCTTGGTAGTGATTTCCTCTTACTGATCAAGTTTCACCAGGAAACAATCAGCAAATAGAAAGATTGCCTCATTATGCTAAGTGAAATACAATCTGCCCATAGAAAGGAAGATCATGTGGAGACACTAGCTGAACAGACTCTGTCTCCAATTAAGCTTCAATTACAGAGCTGTGCCTTAGTTGAAAATCCATTCTCCAGAATGGCTTATATTTCAAGGGGCATGGTCAACACAATAATAATTACGACACCTTGTTATTTTCTATAGCTCTTTTACAAAGAGCTCAAAGCACATTCCAGACATTGTCTCAGTCATTCTCTTTAGAATACCAGTGAGGAAAAGGGCAGATATTATTGCCCTAATGTTCTACATGGAGAACCATGAGCAAAAATGTTTTATATAGAGAATCCACAGGGACTTATTTTGGGGCCTGGGCAAGGAATTGTACCCAGCCCTCCTGAGCTGAACAATGCTTCTTTTCCTTCTCCATTATTATCATTTTCATCATCACCACTAATTAATGACATACCTTCATTTCAGGATTTGATATTCAAGATGCAGTAATTCTCTAGGTACTAAATATCAGATCAAAAAGAAATACATATGAATCTGTGAACCCATTATACACACACACACATATACACACATATATATACATATATATCAATGTAGTAGTACCAATATCATAAATACTAAGCACTTAGCAATGAAACATTTGGATTGTGCTGGAATAAAGACAGTAGCTAGCTGGTATGGATAGAGCGCTGGCCTTGGAGTCAGGAACCTGAGTTCAAATCAGACCTCAGATACTTAGTAGTTCTGTGACCCTGGGCAAGTCACTTAACCCTGTTTGCTCAGTTTCCTTATCTGTAAAATGAGCTGGAGAAGGAAATGGCAAACCACTCCAGGATCTTTGCCAAGATAAACACAAATGGGGTGACAAAGAGTTGCACGTGACTGATCAACTAAACAAGAACAACAACAAAGAACACAGCTAGCTATAAGAATGAATGTGAATTTGTGGACAGGGCACTGGCCCTGGAGTTGGGAGGAACTGAGCTCAAATAAGACTTTAGACACTTGACACTTACTAGCTGTGTGACCCTGGGCAAGTCACTTAACCCCGATTGCCTTGCCAAAAAAAAATTTCATGCGAATTTCGGGTGTTATGCAATGTGCATTGACTACAGGATGATAGATTTAGAGGTGGAAGGGACCATAGGCTCATAGGGTCACAGATGAAGAAACTAAGGCCTAGGGAAGTTAAATGACTTGCTCAAGGCCACATAGGTTAAAACATGCCGGAGCTGGAATTTGAATCCACATTCTCGAGCTCTAAATCTAGTGTTCTTTCCACTGTATCAGGCTACCCCCTGCTAATTAACATGACATCATAAAGGGTATCAATAAGTGTGTATTTATTCATTGGGATGTCTAAAAAATGGGAAAAATTCCTCTGATTTGGGGCTCATGTGAAATAGACTGCCTATCCTTTATACATATCCTAATTCTTTCCAGGACTCCCATCCCTGTTTCTTTTAAAGAACTCTTAACACCTGGAAATTCGCATGCTAGAATTATCTATATTGGACAATTCTATATTACCTGTTTGGGGGGTCAGGGTGGAGAGAGTGCAGTCAGAATAGCTAAGGAATATTCCTTACTCATTCTTCAGTATTTCCTTTTCTGATGTAGGAAATCAATTACAGAGGCCTGACTGATAACCTACCCTTCCCTATATATCACATGACCCTTGACAATATCATTGAACTGTCCCAATGTGAAGTATCAGGTCCAGGCATTCCTAAATCAAACTAGGAAGAATGAAAAGGGCTTGGCATGACTTTGATGTGCCATGTACCAAGAAAAGTCATGTGTTGGCCCTTCTGCTTTCTAAAGCAACCAGAAGACCATCACACTTGAAGTTGAGATTCTTGTTCAGTTGTTTTTCAATCATGTCAGACTCTTCATGACCCTGTTTTGGGGGTTTTCTTGGCAAAGATACTGGAGTGGGTAGCAATTTCTTTCTCTATCTCATTTTACAGATGAGGAACTGAGGCAAACAGGGTTAAGTGGCTTGCCCAGGGTCACAGAGCTAATAAGTATCAAGGCCAGATTTAAACTCAAGATGATTCTTCCTGACTCTAGGCCTGGCACTCTATCCACTGAGCCACAAAGGCTGAGATACCCAGTTGAATTCAGTTGCATTCTTCCCCTTCCAGTGGCTGATTCCCGATGGCATCTTTTGTCTTGAACTTATTTTTATTTTTCTTTCTTGCCCCATTCCTTTGTGCTCCAAATGCCCCTGGATGTCCCAAATTATTTCCTATGGCTTCCCTTGTGTGAATTAAAATGTACTAACAGTAAAAGTCAATTTCTCTAAGCATCCAAAACACCTACAACAGATTGAATAATTCAACAAATACCAGGGCACAAGAACTATGAACTCCCCACCCAGATTCCCTCAACTACATACACACACTCACACATTAATCTTAAAGTAAGTGATTTCAGGACAAATAAAAGGATACACTATTAAACATAGCAAATGGTAAACTTAAGAACTTTATTATACCAAGAGGTAGCATAATGATAAGCTAGTTGCAGAAGATATTAGATGGATTGTAAATCCATAATTTTTATCTTACTTGATCATTTCTATTCCATATAGTCAAAAACTCTTCTCAGCTCAATGATATTGTCAATGGTCATGTGATACATAGGGAAGGGTAGATTATCAGCACATACTTGGGAAAAGATCCCTTTCCTACTCACATTTTCTAATCTGTTTATGATTCAACCCTTTATATAAAGGTAAAGTAGCCATTTGGAGTTTGTGGCAGTATATGACCCATGGCTAAGTTCTCCCTTAGGCTGTTTACCAGTTTTCCCAGCAGTTTTGGTTGAATGGTGAGGCCTTATTCCAGGTAAACCTTGCTAGCCTTGGCTGGTTGATTGATTAATCAAACACTATACACATGTGGGGCACCACAGATAGAATGCTAGAATCAGGAAGACTCATCTTCCTTAGTTCAAATCTGGCCTTAGACACTTCTTAGCTGTGTGAACCTGGGCAAGTCACTTTAACCCTGTTTGCCTTAGTTCTTTATCCATAAAATGAGCTGGAGAAGGAAATGGCAAACCACTCTAGTACCTTTGCCAAGAAAAACCCAAACGGGGTCACAAAGAGTCAGACACAACTGGAAACAACTGAACTACAACAAAATGCAAATGTATACACTTGCTTGTAGATCTTCTACACTTAATCTGATTGATGGATCAACGTTTAAAAATTTTTTACTCAGCACCAAATCACTTTGATTACCTCTTTGTAGTCCAGTATAATTTGAGATCTTTTATTGGCAGACCCCTTTCCTTCCCATTTATACTCTTCATCGTTTATCTTGAGATTCTTGACCTTTTGTTCCACCAGTTGAATTTTGTTATGGTTTTGTCTAGTTTAATAAAGAAAACACTTAGTAATTTGAATGGTATGGCAAAGAATCTGTAAATTAATTTAGGTAGTATTGTCACTTTTGTTATATAGGCACAACACAACCATGTTTAATTAATTTTTCTCCAATTATTTAAGTTTTCCTTGGTTCCTATAAAGAGTGTCATGTAGTTGTACATATGTAATTCTTGTGTATGACAAGATGAGTAGACGCCTAGATATTTCTTCCATTCTTTAGGAATTTTTATTGTAATTTTTCTCTCTCTTTCTGCTAGGTTTTATTGTTAATATATAGAAAGATTAGTGATTTGGGGGGTATATTTTTTATCCTACTACTTCACTAAAGTTATTATTTCTATTAATGTTATAGTCAAACCTCCAAATTCTCTAACCATCTCATAATTTGCAAAAGCAATAATTTTGTTTCTTCATTGCCAGGCCAATTCCACCAATTTCTTTTTCTGTATCTTCTTCCTATAACTAATATTTCTAGAATCATATCAAATAATAGGTGTGACAAGGAGCATCTGATCTTATTGGAAAGGCCTCTAATGTTTCTTCTTTAGATGTAATAGTAGCTCTTGGTGTTGGATAGATATTATTTATATTATTATTGAAAGCTCAATTTAATTCAGTCAAAGAAAAAAATATTAATACTGTGCCCTGCATTTTAGGCACAAGTCTTCCAGAAATAATTTAATTTAACTTAACATTAATATGATATCCAAGTCATTTCTGGCTTAGAGAGATGTCCTAAATGTTATAATTTCCCCATACCCTCTGACAAGTCTTTGCCTCAGGACAATTTAGGTAAGATTTGTAGAAATCCTAAATAAGAAAATCATATATGCAAAAAATAGTTTTGGTTTAACATTATAGAATATTCGAGTAACCAGAATCTCATCTTAGTCTCTCCTAAACCAGTTCCTTTAAGGTCCTTAAGAAAAATCACTCTGGCCCTGGTTGATTGGCCAACAGTAGGTCCCAGGCCACATCCATTGTGGCCATTGTTTGGGTCCTGATTGGCTCAGAATGAGTGTAAATAGCAATTATTTCCATTTTGGCCAGAAATCTTGAGGTTTCCCCTCTTAGACTGATTTTTTTTAACTAGATAAAGAAGCCATTCTCTGCCTCATTTCTTATCCAACCTTAATTGCTGAATGCTTATTGCCTCAGTCAAATTGAGACTTGTTAAAGACCTTAGCTTAAAAAGGCCAAGGTGTCGCACTGCTTCCAGGGCCATCTCCGTTCAGCCTGATTTCTGTCTTGCCACTGGACCAAGATGAAAAAAGTGAGGCTGGTGACTTTACACAATCCTCCCTCACTTAAATCCGATTCACTTGCATGCCATAGCATCACCTCCCTGATGCCATGGTCCTCTTCCAGAATGGACAAACAACAACAACAATCACACTTAGAGGAATCAATGGGACTCCTCCCAGACACGGATTTGGAGAACTTTTTTTGAATTGGAGAGGGAAACTCTTTTTTTATTCTTTTATTTGGCTAGGCAATGGGGTTAAGTGACTTGCCCAGGGTCACACAGCTAGTAAGTGTTAAGTGTCTGAGGCCAGATTTGAACTCAGGTCCTCCTGACTCCAGGGTCGGTGCTCTATCCATTGTGCCACCTAGCTGCCCCAAGGGAAACTTAATAAAAGAAGTTGCTTCCTTTGAAAGAAATAGAAGAGGCTTGCCTTAGATGGGACTGTGGATAATACCTGTAGGTGATAAAGAAGAGGACACTCCCCTTAAGTAAGTAAAAATCCCAAATACTTAGGGAGGGAAAGCAAGGATTTTATTTAAACCATATTAGTAAACATAGATAAGAGGTACTATTTGTCCTAAGTTTTGTTACCACCCTGAATCCTTTTGCCTTATGAAGGATTCTGTTTAAAAAAAACAAACAAACCTTTGTTCTCAATCAATCTCACCTTCATAAAAGTCTGGGAAAGTTCCATTATTAGACTAGAGAATTATGATTTCTTGATATTTCAGTTTTTATGAAGGAAGCATTTTTAATACATGCTTCCATACTGTGCTTTCCAATATTTTAACATAAAATGACATTGTGCTTATTTTTAATAATATTTTCTTTTCCCCAGTTACATGTAAAACCTGTTTTTAACATTTTTTTAAGTTTTAAGTTCCAAATTCTATCCTTCCCTCTCTCCCCTTATTCCTCCCTGAGATGGTAAGCAATCTGTTTTAGGTTATACATGTATAACCACATAAAATATTTTCATATTAGTCATTTTATGGAAGAAAACTCAATTTAAAAAAGCAAGAGAGAAATAAAGTGAAAAAATAATATGTTTCAGTCTATATTCAGACGCCATCAATTCTTTCTCTGTAGGTGGATAGCACTTTTCATCATAAGTCTTTCGGGATTGTCCCGTATTATTGTATTGTGGGGAATAGCTAAGCAATCCACAGTTGTTCATCATGCAATATTGCAGACACTGTGTACAATGTTCTTCTGGTTTTGCTTACTTCAATCTGTATCAGTTCATGTAAGTCTTTCAAGGTTTTTCTGAAATCATACTGCTTGATATTTCTTATAGCACAATAGTATTCCATCAGAATCACATAATACAACTTGTTCAGCCATTCCCTAATTGATGGACATCCCTTCAATTTCTAATTCTTTGCCACCACTAAAAGTGCTGCTACTAATATTTTTGTACACATAAGTCCTTTTCATTTTCTTTTGATCTCTTTGAGAAACATATCTAGTAGTGGTATTGATGGATCAAATGACATATACAGTTTTGTAGCTTTTGGGGCATTGTTCCAAATTAAATTGCCCTCTAGAATGGTTAGATCAGTTCACAGTTCTACCAACAGAACATTAGTATTGCAGTTTACCCATATATCCTCCAACATTTATCATTTTTCTTTTTTGTAATGACATATTTTTCATAAGCTTTTTTGTGGATCCCTTACAATGTTCATGTTTTGGTTTGTTTGTTATTTTGTTATTTGTTTTATTATTAACACAGTGTACATGTTTTTATTTTTCCTACAGTAATATTGAACCAATCCTGCATCCCCAGTATAAATCCAACCTGTTTGTAGTGTATAATCTTTTAAAAATGATAGTATAGGTGTTTTGCTAAAATTTTTGAAATATATTTGCATTGATATTCATTATATAGATCATGTTACTGGTCTATAATTTTATTTCTCTGGCTTATCTCTCCCTCATTTAGGTATGAGTAGAACAAATTAAAACAAATAGTATCTCAGTTCTAGATTTACTAGATAAGATCTAAATAGATAAGATCATGCCCTGTCCTATCCCTAAAGTGTTTGGTAAATTTCTTATTCTGATAATCTATATACATAATAATATACATTTTTCACAAATATTCATCAACCAGTTAAAGCATCATTTTTTTTCTGAAATATAAGTGGGTAAAATAATTTCTAATAATCCCCTTAATTTCCTTTTTATAAGATCATAGATGTGGAGCTGGAAGGAACTAATTAGAACATCTCTTTTTCTAGGTGAATAAGATGAAGGTCTTAGAGGTAAAGCAACATGCTATGGTCATGTGTTAAAAGTATCAAAGGCAGTATTTGAAATGAGGTCCTTTGACTACAAAACCCTTGCCCTTTCTGCTTTACTATGCTGCATATTATGAGCTTTCCTTTTTAATTTTTATATCGAAATTTTGTTTTACTCTTTTTTAATGAATTTGCTAGTTGGATTCTATATTAATTTTTTTTAAAAAGCCCTTATTTCACTAATCAATTCAATAGATTATATATTTTCATTTTTTATTTCCCCTCTGCTGTTAAAATTATGTTTTTAGTTATTTTTGTTTTTTGATTTTCTAGATTTTTAAATTATCCATCCAATTTATTGATCTGTATTTTGTCTATTTTTTTTTTACAAAAGTGCATAAAGATATAAATTTTCCCCTAAGTAATTCTTTGGTTGTATCCCAAAAGTTTCAGTACATTTTCTTGTCATTTTTTTGATGAAATTATGTGTTGTTTCTATGATTTGTTCACTAGGAAGAAATTATTTTGTTTCCATTTCTCTTGATGTTTCTGAATTTTAATATCTATTAGATTGTTATCAGTAAATGATGTACTTAATATTTATGATTTTCTATATTTGCTTATTAGATTTTTCTACCCTAACACATGGACAGTCTTTGTAAAGATGTCACACATAGCTGAAAAATATACATATTCATTTTTTATCCCTATTACAAAATCACCAGGGATTTAGCATTTCAAACTTTTCAGAAGTTCTGTTTGGCTCATTACCTCATTTCTTGTTAATCTTTTTGTTAGATTTGTATAATTTTGTAGCATGTTGAGGTCCCCAACAAGTTTTACTCTCAATTTATCTCTGTAATTCAATTAACTTTTACTTTAGATTTTATGCCATTTGGTGAACATGCATTAAGTATTGATATATTATTATGTATAGTCTATGGTGCATAATGTAATTCTTTACTTAACTTATAACAATTTCCATATTTATTATTGCCCTATATGAAATCAGGATTACTATCCCTGTTTTTATGTTATTTCAGATGAAGCATAATAGATTTCGATCTCTTCATTTTAACTCTGGGTTTCTTTGTTTCATGCACATTTCTTAGAAGCAATTAATTGTTAGAGTCTCCTTTCTAAAACATTCTGTTAGTCTGCTCCATTTTCTGGATAATTCATCCTACCCACATTCATTGTTATGATTATCAATTGTATACTTCCCTCCATTGTATTTTCTAATACTATCCTCCCCACCCTGTGCTTGGTGATCAGCAACATTTTAGAAATTTATAATTTAAGTAGCCTGATACCATTTCTCACTTCACTCAGGTCAGGTCATGATCACTTGTTCTTACACTTTCTCTCCTTACGATTCCCCTTTTAAGATCCACTTCCTGAAGTTAAAATTTGTTATGCTACCCTGCATCTTAAGTCACCCCCTTCTCTCCCCTCCATCTCCTGCATGCTTACCTATTAACTTTAATATTGCATCAAACCTTTTGTGTTTGTGTTCAAGTTTCCTTTACTTGCTTCAGATAAGAGTGAATCTCATGAGAGACCTTTCCCACCATCTTCTCCTCCAGGTTATTCTTCCTGAGCTATGTGAGCTGATTCTATGACCTCCTGTTCTACCAAACCAGTACCATACTCCCACTGCCTTTGTGCCCTAGCTCATGGTTCTGGCTTCCTCCTTCCATGCGTTGTCTCTATACAGAACTCCAGGTCCTTCTATCAGCCTTATTGGACAATCATGCCCAAGATGGAGGAAATTTTCACTATTTCTCTTTCTTTTTTAATTTAATTCTTTCTTCTGGTACAATTTTTCAGACTTTGCTTCAGTGTTTATGGTAGAACTGATTTCCTCTAAAGTTCTTCAGCTCCCCCTTCATATGATACTAAACTGCTTCACTGAGAAACCTAATGAATGCTTCCTAATTTTTTTCTGTCAATTTCCATTCTTGCCATTTTTGGTTTCTTTATTCCATACTTTGGTTTTCATTGATTTATTTTCCCCTTAAAGTACCTTCTTCCTTCTATCCCATAATTAGTGCTTTTTTGATGACCCAGTCTCTCAATGTTCTCACACTTTCCTTTTGTTCTCTATTCTATAAATAACTACCATCTCTGTTCTTTCCAATTCTGTTCCTTTAAGAAGGAGGAGCAGAGTAGAGAGGCAACTTCTTATCACCTGTGTTTTTACTCCTCATCCATCTCCTTTTATTGTCAATTTCCACCTATATGCTCTATCTTCTCCTTCTTTGGCACAAATGTTTTTCCCATTGGATGGAATTAAAGCATGCCTAGAATTCTAGATTTAAAAAACAAACAAATGCTTATACTTTCTTTATTAAGTGCCTTACACAATCATATGACAAAAATTATGTGGCAATATAATCCACTGTCATAGTTAATATTTATTTAGATTGTATGTCAACCTGCCTGGGGAGGATTTTGGGAATATGATTGTCATCTGTGTCCTTAGGCAACTAATAGGGCTGTTATTAAAGTTCTAGGACATACTTCAGTTTGGACATATTCAGAATGGCCTCTACACTATAATATCTCAAAAAAGTACTGTAGTGTCATGCCCCTACCCTGACTGTGTGAGTGATGGTATATATTATT
The DNA here is from genome assembly GCF_900497805.2 of Vombatus ursinus. NCBI lineage: Eukaryota > Metazoa > Chordata > Mammalia > Diprotodontia > Vombatidae > Vombatus > Vombatus ursinus. The sequence continues at coordinate 16,699,601 of NW_020954567.1, forward strand.
GTGATATGACTAAAATATTTTATTAATATTTTTAGAATTGTAATGATCATCCATCAACTTCGTAGACAAAGTTCAGCTATAAGAAGATTCTCTATTTCTCATTGGACTGCACTGGACTATTTCTCTTTGACTGACTTCTCTACCAAGCCCTTGTGGGGAATACCTCCCCTGCTTCCCTGCCTTTCCAGTTCCATTTTATGTTTTATTTTCCCCCATTAGATTGGAAGTTCTTTGAGGGCAAAGACTGTTTTTCATATTTGTATCTCCAGTGCTTACCACAGTGCTTAACATATAGTAGATGCTTAATAAATGTTTATTAACTTACTTATTAAAGAATGAAAAGTTCCCCAATGTTCCTTTTCTTAGAAAACATTGTACTAATTGCATCAAACCCAAGAACTACAAAGTCTGCTCAGTAAAATACAAAGTTGTATCAAAGAGAAAGATCCAACCATTCCCAACCAGAAAAACAAACTGTCTGAAAAATACAACTTGTTCAGACTTTGATATGTATCTTGATGGGCAGCCTAGTGAATTAATATGCTAATAAGTATATGTGAGACAGGTGTTGCAGACACATGAGCTGAGTGCAGAACTGAGTAGGAGGAAGAGATGAGGCCAACTCAAATTTCTAACACTGAACTCTGCTTTCAAATAATCCTAAATGCTTTCTGTCCCTGAAGTCAATCAGCTTAATACTAATAGAATCTTAGAACACCGTGATCTTAGAAGAATGAAAATTACCAGTAACCCAAAGGCAATGGAAAGACACATAGCGGACATGCGTAGGTGTCATTAAATTATCAAAAATTATTTGAATGTAAGATATTGTATAAAAGAAATTACATAAGATAAGTAATTAGTAGAAAGAGGATAGGGCTGTCATCCAATTCAATTTCACAAGTAATAAATATGTCAGCCATCATGCTAGGGTTGGGGATACAAAGACAAAACAAATCAGTCTTCATCACCAAGGATCTTACTTACTTACTTAAGTCAAGGATTCTCCTGAAGGGAAGAACATATATGCATATAAATAAAGAAAAGAAAAGAGAAAATAATTTCTGGGGTGAGGAGGTACAGATTTTATGTATAGTATAATTTGTTAACAACAGAACAGGAATTCCAATGGGAACAAGGAAATGGTAAGAAAAAGCAAGCTAGGAACACCAGATAGATAATATTAACATAGTTTTCAAGGAGCAGAAAGTTGTGGTTATGGAATGGAATTTTGGCCTAGACAGCTTATAAGTCAGAGTCAAAGAGATTCTTAGTGGAATCAGAGTAATAGATTGTCTTTCCCTTCATATAATAAAGGAAAGGAGGGTTGGAGCAGAAGCGTAGATATCTACAAACCACTCTGCTTGACATATGGGTCCTTGGGTCAGACCTTAGCCAAGTCAACTCTGTCTGACAGCTCATTTCTATGTTGAGTAGAATATCTCATTTTTTCTGAAATCTAAAATGATTTGTAATATAAACTTTGCTCATTAGTACTCACTGAGGCAGTGTGATGTAGTGAATTACAAGATGGCCCTGAAGCCAGGGAAAGACCTAGTTTAAGTCTTGCTTCTGAAATATATTGGCTATGTGACCTTTGGCAAGACACTCGACCTCTTAATATAACAGCCAGTCCTCTAAGCCTATAAGTTGCAGAGAAGACGCTGACTTATACTACTAAAAGTAGTTTTTTCAGCTAAGAATTCCTGTGTCCATGGGTTAGGGTTAGAGTTGAAATGGTTCCCCAAAAGGTTGACATAGGGAAAGGAGGAAAATAAAGTTCTATCTAGTCCCTATCATTAAAATCCAGGAATTTTTCTTCTTTAACCACTTAAAAATAATTTTGATGATATGTGAATTTCTTTGAAATTCAAAATCAAACATTTATTACACATTATTGAAAGCACAATACTCTACTAGACATTGAAGATACAATATTAGAAATTATTTCCTTGCCCTTGAAGGTTTTATAATCTAGTTGATGAGATTAGATTTAGAATATTTAGATGAGGAAGTACTACTTTATGCTTAGCCTTGAAGGAAGGACTTGAAGGACTGCAAGTAGAAAGGCTTCTATTCTAAGCAGGGGAAATCATGAGCAAAGGAGGGGAAAATGATCATGAACAAGCCCTGACTGTATATCAATGAGAAGGAAGGAAGAGTGGGAGTGCATGTATTTAGCATCTATTACAAGGCACTGTGGTAAGCACTTTACAAATATTATTTGATCCTTACAATGTCCCTATCACACAGGTGTTATTATTATCCCCATTTTACAATTGAGGAAACTGAGGTAGATGGAGATTAAATGACTTGCCCAGGATTACACAGTAATAAGTGTCTGAAGACAAATTCTTCCTTACTCCTGATCAAGGACTCTCCACTTTACCGCCCAGTTGCCTCTGTCATAGTCATACCTACCAAAGGAATGCAGCTGGTTGGGGAAATTAAAAGCCAGTGGAGTTTACTAAGCAGAAGAGTGATTTGGAAGATTACTTTGGATGCTAAATGGAGGATGGATTGGAGAGGGGAGAGACCTGGAGCAAGGAGAACAACCAGAAGGCTATTGTAGTAGTTTAGGTTTAGCTGTGCGAGAGGAAAGAGTTATATATAAGAGAAGGGAAGGTAGAAATGAAAGAACTTTGCAGCAGATGGGATATTTGGGGGAATCTGAGAGAGGAGTTTAGGACAAATCAAGGTTGTAAGCCCATGTCAGTGGGAAGAATGTGATGCTCTTAACAATAATTGAGAAGGTCAGAAGGGAGGGTTTGTGTGTGAGGCAGATGAGTTTTGTTTTGAATGTATTGAGGTGAGAGTTGGGGAAGATTTCTGAATAATACGACATGAAGAAGAGTGAAGAAGAGGGAACTCTCAGAAAATGGCCTGTTTGTTGCTGTTGTTTTGGGGTTTTGTTTGTTTGTTTGTTTTGTTTTATTTTGTTTTGTTTGTTTTTTCCCCAAGGAAGTATGAGATGAGATCAACAGCTGAAAGAGTAGAGGGAGAGGGAGCCATGGAAGGCATGAAGATACGTGGAAAAGTTTGAAAAAGTTTTCATCGTGAGTGGAATAATGAATCAGTTAGATAGATGTCAAAAGATTGCCTTGTGACAGTGAGGGCCCAGTTGAGATTATGTAAAATAAATTTATGATGGACGCAATCAGCATGGTTTTGTAATTTTCTCAAGCTTTGTTCAGGATTATGTGAATAAGAGCAAAAGCAGCAGATGGGGATGTAATCCAAGGCTGAGTTCTGGCAAGACAAGATCAGAGATAGGCTAAGAAGGGGGCAGGGATTTGAGTGTAAAGAACAGCATAGAGTTGAAGTGGTTCCCCAAGGGGTCAAAATAGGGAAAGATGAAGAACATAGCTGATGCAAGGGTGAGGCCTGGAAAAGGACTGACAGTAAAAGGGTAGTGAAAGCAAAATGTCAGCAGGGACAACATGAGACAAATCTTAGTGCTTGCTTTTGGAAGAAAAAAATCAGGCTTTAGTGAAATAAAAAAATAGCCACTATAGATGCCCTTAGGGAGATTACAGCCTCAGCCAAAAGAGGATAGGTGTAGGGAAGAGACCTGTGTCATACCTATACCCATATACCAGAAAGAAAAAGACAGTCAAGAGGTTGATGTGGTTTGGTGTTAGGCAGCTAGGTATGGCAATCAATAGAGCAGTGGGCCTGGACTCAGGAAGATCCTAGTTCAAATTTCTCTATCAGTAGGGGACTTTTTAACTTTTTTCTTTGTATGCTCAGTGCCCAGCTCATTTCTCAGCACACAGTGGATGATTACTAAACATTACTAAATTACTAAGGTCCATTCTATCCCTTGTATTTGATGCTTTTAAAACTTTATGTACTGTGCTCCAGGATAGAATGCAGCCCTCACTATTCCATTGACTTTGAGCACTTTCACCCTGTCTGCCATGCATACCAGGTAGTCTATGTTTCTACAGAATTCTGATGATGAAATTAACCCATTTCATGGGTTATAGTATCAATATAGAATCAATGAAGGATAAAGAAAAGAGGAATCAGCCTTCCGTGTTTATGTGCATGGAATAGAAGGATAGAGGTTGTAAAGCTAGGTAGTTGAATAATAATTCTCCATCAGGTGAACCAGTGGGGTCCTAAAAATATCTGAGTGAAGGCTTGAACTAGCTTTAGAGATTTCAAATGGGAACCTGCCTTTAGCTTTTTGCTGGTGGGTGTGGTGGAGGAAAGATGATAGTAACATCATCTGTAAACCAATTTTGATGCTTGTCTCTTTTTTATATGCCTGTCATCTTGTATTCAGCGAAGTCAGACTGGTTAATTTCACTGTGCGTGCACAATCATCAGCCCACTCGGTTTCTCTTTGGTTCTTACTCAGCAACCAGAGCTGTAACATTCAAATTCATCCTGATAGGAAATACCTAAACATGGAAGAAATGAGGAGGAGGGAAAGCCTTTGGCTCTTAAAAAAAATCTGTTGATGTTTTTCTTCTCCACAACAGATCTGTAGCATCCTTTTAAGACAAGACCTAAATCCTTGTCTTGACAGCAGCCCTGAAAAAGCTCCTTTACAAATATTTGTCTTTTCCCTAATGACCTGAGTCAGTACTCAGATTGTGTTCTTTGTATACTGTATTTATGGAAATGACACCATCTGAAGACTGGATGCTTTATGATTGGTAATCTGTGTCTTGTTACATGGGATTTATGAGACCTGGGGGTCTGCCTTCATCAACAGCCTGAATCTTGGAGTGCAGAATATTGAATGTGTGCTCCATATCCATATTAGAGTGTTGAGGATTCATGGTGCTTTAATTCTATACTGGTTCTCTTTTCTGTTGGCCTCCTTTGCTAGATATTCTAGGTACAAAATTATGCCCTATTCTACATCAGTGTCTGAAGGGCATGGCAAAAGTTGTGGATGTCTGTTTATATATTTCTTGCCAACTTCTGTTCTTTTTGGTGGTTTCAAACCCAAATGAACTGGGCCTCACTTTCCCCATCTGTGATATGAGGTTAAATTAGATGATATCCTAGTATCTAAAGACATCACACAATACAACAAACTTACATGATGTACTTCTTTCCCTTGTCTCTTTGCATCCCCAGTGCCCAGGCCAGTGCCTGATGTGGATTAGACATTTAACAAAAACTTAGTGACCGCTGAAGCATTGTGTGCAGAGTGCTACGATAGACCCTGAGTGATTCCAAGTTTAGATAAGATATGACCTCTGCCCTCAATGAGCTCCTAGTCTTGTAGAGAGACAATTACGATACTTGCTCAGAGAGCTTGAAAGGATAGTATTAAATAATAGGGGTGTTAGAGCTGAAAAACAAATAACTAGGTGAGATCTGGGGAGAGAGGTTAGGACAAATCAGTTGACTCTCTAAGGTCCATTCTATCCCTTGTGTGTGATGCTTTTATAACTCTATGTACTGTGCTTCAGGATAGAATGCAGCCCTCACTACTCCATTGACTTTGAGCATTTTCACCCTGTCTGCCATGCATACCAGGTAGTCTACGTTTCTACAGAATTCTGACGACGAAATTAACCCATTTCATGGGCTATAGCAATGAAGATTAGAGAACCTGCATCTTTGTCCTAAACACAGGTACAATCACCATGACTTTGCAGAATAAAAAACAGTCTGAACAAGGGTTCAGACCACAAGACTATTTCTTTTGCAAGTGTCATTATAAATACAATCTTTTTTCTTGAAATCAGTGCCATTCTGGAAGGCTGCGTGGATGAAAGGAGATGTGAGGAAATTGTGATAAGAAATCTACAATGTCTAGGGGATTTGAGAGGTTGAAAGAAAGAATGTTAGAAGGGATATGGCCCTGACACACTGACTACCCTTTTGTACAGTCTATGGTATTCAACCAACCCCACACATGATTGAATTCTATATCCCTATACTGATAGCCACCCTCCTGTTAGCCTCTCACCATCCTGCGCTTAGCAGTTTCATCAACTCACACAGGGACAGTGACAGGCCAGGAGGTCTTTCCTGGCTTATGGACCAGATCTGTGTCTATTGTCGAGGTTAGACATCATTATCTTAGGGAACACCTGGACATTTTTCTGGTGGCCCATTAAACATTTTTCACTTTCCCAGTGGGGGTGATAAAGGAGGAGAAAGCATCAGTGGCCAGCTGACCTTAGAAACTTTGCCCAGTGGCTTGGCATCATGGGAAATTTCTGGAGTTCATCCCATCTCATACGCAGTCCCTTGCACCCTTATTCAAAGATACTGGGTAACAAATTATCTATAAATAAATATAGCCATAGGAAATTTAGTTTTGCTCTCATACCCCCAAACCCAGACTACCTTTAGTTGTGCTGTGTTGTTTACTTTTTTAAAGCTATTACTGTACAAATAATGTAATAACATAGCCTGTTTTTTTAATGCCTCCATCTCCTTAGCTGGATGCTGCTCTCATTTTACAGATGATGAAATTGTGACACAGTGAGCCTCATTGACTTATTCAGAATCCTGTAGCCCAAGAAGGTAAAGTCAGAACTGGAATTAAAATGTAGACAACTGATTCTGGACCCAGAACTCCTTTCTATCTGTCCATGCCAGGAAAGTTGATTCATACATCTAGAGCAAACATTAGAGGCCTAGAAGCCCACTCCCCCCCTTATGTTAAAGATGAAGTCTGGTGGAACTAAGTAACTTACTCGTGGTTGTACTGGTAATGAACATTAAAGGCAGGAGATTTCTGTTTCCTTTAGTAAATAGTATTTTAATTTTTCCAATTGCATGTAAAGATAGTTATCAACATTCATTTTTATAAGATTTTGAGTTCCAAATTTTTCTTCCTTCCTTCCCCCCTCTCCAAGACAACAAGCAATCTGATATAGATTATACAAGTGCAATTATTTTAAACATATTTCCACATTAATCATGTTGTGAAAGAAGAATCAGAATAAAAGGGAAAAACAAGAAAGAAAAAAACAAAGTGAAAATAGTATGCTTTGATCTACATTTAGACTCCATAGTTCTTTATCTACATGTGGATAGCATTTTCCATTATCAGTCTTTTGGAATTGTCTTGGATCAATTGCTGAGAAGAACTAAGTCTACCATAGTTGATCATTGCACAATGTTGCTGTTACTATGTACGATGTTCTCTTGGTTCTGCTCACTCAACATCACTTCATTTAAATCTTCCCAGGTTTTCTGAAATCCACCTGCTCATCATTTCTTATAGCACAACAGTATTCCATTATATTCATACACCACAACTTGTTCAGCCATTCCCAATTGATGGGCATTCCTTCAGTTTCCAGTTCTTTGCCACCACTAAAAGAGTTGCTATAAATATTTTTGTATGTGTGGGCCCTTTTCTCCTTTTTATGATCTTTTTGGGATACAGACCTAGTAGTGGTATTGCTGGATTCAAGGGTATGCACACTTTTATAGCCCTTTGGGCATAGTTCCAAATTACTCTCCCAAATGGTTGGATTAGTTCACAACTCCACCAACAATGCATTAGTGCCCCAATTTTCCCACATCTCCAACATTTATCATTTTCCTTTTCTGTCATATTAGCCAGTCTGATAGGTATGAGGTAGTACCTCAGCATTGTTTTAATTTGCATTTCTCTAATCCCTAGTGATTTAGAGCATTTTTTCTTATGACTATAGATAGCTTTAATATCTTCATCTCAAAACAAGGCAGGGGATTTTCAACCAAGTCCTCTGCCTCCAGAGTCATTGTTCTGGGAAGACAAGAAGAAAATAGTTCCCTTTTCAGGCCTACTATGTGCCAGCCACTTTATTAAGTACTTTACAATTGTTATTTGATTCTCCCAACAACCCTGAGAGATGTGTTGTTATTCCCATTCTCCAAGAAACTAAAGTAGAGTTTAGATGACTTGACCATGGTCATTTAGCTACTAAGTGCCTGAGTCTAGATCTGAACTCAGGTCTTCCTGACTTCAGGTTTAGCTCTCCAATTTATATTTAGTACTTAGTAGATTTATTATCTCCTCAATCCAAAGCAATTCAGATGACAGTCCCATTAGTGTTCATCATAGGCAATTCTCATTTGTGTCTTGCTATGAAGTCAACACAGGAAGTCCATGTAATATTCTTAGGGTCTACTTTCCTATAGGTCTTTCTTTTAACCTTGCATGTGGATACATATGACATCTGGCCTCTAGATTTACCTCCTTTTCAATCATACATCTTATCTACTGAAGGGAAGTCATCATTGGGAACAATTTTATAGCCTCTTTGCATCCACCATATGGCTTTCCATCACCCAGGGACCACCTACAATTTTTATTGTTGGAGAAAGTCACTCTGTAGGGCTCAGCCTCATTATTGGGAAAATATTGGTGTTAAAAGGGAAGCTTTCTTTCTTTGTTTCAAAAGGAGCAGCATGGGGTCATTGAAAATGCTGCACAATTTTACCAAGTCCAACCTAACCTACTCTCAGCTCATTTGTGTTTAATAACATACATGTAAATGTTGCAGATTGCCAGTAAGAGAACTGATAGGGTATTTTTAATGTGATAAATTTAATGTGTTAATGAGAGCTTTTATTAGCTAAAATTTTCTTTTTAATAAAAAGGAAAGAATTACCTAATCACTTAGAGATTGGAGTATTGAATTTTTTTAATCAAAGAAATAGATTTAATCACATTTGAAAGCTTCAAGATTCTAAATGGATATTGGGATCTTGGCTTTCCTTAGCATTCCATTCATTTTGAAACCCTCCAGATATGTCTGTATTTCACACTCCAAATACTACTCCCTCTTTCAGATTCATTCTCATTCAGGAAGTTGGGGAGGCACATATCACCTTCATGTAAGAAACAATATTCCTAATGAGTAGAGCCCTCCAGAGCAGAATGGATTGCCTTAAGAGGTAGCAGGTTTCTCATCCTAGGAGGTCTTCAAGCAGAAGCTTAATTCAATTCAATTCAATAAATAGTCATTAAGCACCTGCTATGTACCAGACACTGCTAAGTGCTGGGGATCCAAAAACAGGCAAAGGATAGTTCCCGCCCTCAAGGAGCTTACAATTTAATGAAAGAGACAATAAGCAAACAATTATATACAAAGCAAGCTATATACAGGATAAAAAGGAAATAATTAAAAGAGGGAAAGCACTGAAATTGAGAGGGGCTAGGGAAAGCTTCCTGTAGAAAGTGGGATTTTATGCTATTCATATCCAGAGAAAGAAATATGGAGTCCGAATGCAGGTTAAAGTATACTATTTTCTCTATTTTTTTTCTTTCTTGTGGTTCTTCCTTTTTGTTCTAATTCTTCTTTCACAACATGACTAATGTGGAAACATGTTTAACATGATTGTGCATGTGTAACCTATATCAGGTTGCACGCCGTCTTGGGGAATGGAAAGGGATTGGAGGGAAAGAGAAAAAATTTAGAATTCAAAATCTTATAAAATTGAATGTAGAAAACTATCTTTACATGTAATTGGAAAAAATAAAATGCTATTAAGTGGGAAAAAAGGTGGGATTTTAGTTGAGACTTAAAGGAAGCCAGGTAGGTTAGTAGTTGGAATTGAGGAAGGAGAGGCTTCCAGGCATGGGGGACAGCCAGAGAAAATGCCCAAATCTGAGAGATGGAATGTCTTGTTCATGGAACAGCCAGAAGGCCATGTCACTGGCTGACCACTTGTTGGGGTCATTGTAAAGAGGATTCCTATTCAGGAACAGGTTGGACTAGATGACTTCTAGAATTCCTTCCCATTCTATTTTACATACATTGCATTACATACATTGCGTTTTCTGGTTTGGGACTTAATACTAGAGTAAGGAGCCTAATAAGAAGGCTGCCTGACAAATTCAATGAGCATATCTGTCCCTCTATTGACAACAGATATGCCCATTGTCATCCTTCTAAGAAGACAAAAACAATTCTCTTTTAGTTGATCGAACAGCATTTATTAAGCAATCACTATGTGCCAGGCACTGTGCTAGCTGCTAGGGATACAAAGAAAGATCTCAAAGACTAGGGCTGCCAAAATAAATTGACTGGTTTGTAGACATTCCTTGGTAACTTCTAGAGTATTAATTTCAATGACTAAGGTTGTCTCTCCTAATAAATCAATTCACTATATCTCTGAGAAGGATGGACTTCTAGATGGGGGTGGGGGGATATATATTTTACAAAAAGTGAGCCAACAGAAGGCTCTCAACATTTTTTGGCTCTTTGAGGTTGGGCATGGGGAGAGGGGAGGAAAGAAGTGATTTCTCTCTTTTTTACCCCTTCCCCGTAGTTCTCGAAGTAGAGGCCTATGGCAAGCTACGAGAGCTTGCCTAAGTGGACTGAGAGGAAAAGTCTCTGGTCTTCAAGTCCCTGGCTGACTTTTTTTCTTCTTCTAGTTCCTTTTCTGAGATCAGATCATTGACAAAAGACTTAAAAGTAGACTTCACCAGTCCACGAAATGGCAACGAACAGGCAAAGATGGAATTTCTAGTAGGGAAGTACCCAGTAGAAGCAGATATAAGTTTGTCCTCTTGCTGTAAGAGAATTCCTATCCCTCAAACTCCTGCTCAGGGAAGTAAAAGGGGCCTGAAACAGAGAGTTGGTCCAAGAGCATGAGTCTGAACTTGGAGTCAGAAAATGTATCTGTGGGTTTTGTTAACCCCATTTACTAGACCCATGACCTGCCACAAGGTGCTTAGCCACTTTGAGCTTCAGCCTTTTAAAAATGAAAATAATCTTCCTCTTGTCTACCTGATACAAATGTTGTGAGGCCTGCATGAGTTAAGGCAGGTAAAACATTTTCACAAAGTACTATATAAATATCTGCTATAGTTATTATTCTGCAACTTGCTCAAAATGAGCTTATCCATTAAAAAATGGAATGGGATTGTCTTGAGTTGGTTGATGGGATTGATTGCGGATTTTGTTGAAGTAAGTCAAATTTGATAATACGATCTTTCCCAAACTCTAGCCACACTATAGCATTTGTAGGGATTATCCCATTTATGGATTCCCAAGCTCTAGATGGAAGTTTCTCTTCTAATTCACCCCCAGTCACTTTACTGTCATCAGAATGTGCCCCATATTTGTTTCTGAGGCCCTGTTACTATAATATTCATGCACCTGGTCCAGTGCTATGAAACATAAAAACAGCTGTGCACATAAACAGATGCCCATGCTCCCTAGGGAACAAAGGAAATGCCTAGGAAGGTAAAACTGTAGATGAAGCAAACTAAAGCTTCTATTAACACATAAACTTCTTTAATGTACTATATGCTGGTTTTCCTTTGCCTAAGGTTTTCCTTTGCCTAAGGTTTTCCTTTGCCTAAGCAAAGATGTGACATAGAAAAAGATTCTTCTCTGTCTCATAGACCTCTCTATGGTCCTCTTCCCTCTTCTCCTGGGGATCCCACGTTGGGACTCAAGGCCCTCTTGTTGTTGACTATAGCCCAATACCCAAATTTGTCCAACCAGTGTAATATCCCATTGTTACAAATGTATTATCTCTTCTCCCTGCATCAAAACTTTATTCACCTAATTTATACTAAGATACAAATGGCTGATCACAGCCTAATATGTTCTCTTATAGGAATTCAGAAAGATCGGGGGTAGGGGAGGACCATAATGCCAAGCCTTAAATCTCAGAGGAAAAATATCTAGTAGTAGAATTTGAAGTTTCAGTGATAAGCTAAAAAAAGTGATATTTTGGGGAGTTCTCAGGAAGCCATGTCTTCTATATTTGTGTATGGCTAGCCCTTGTATTTTCTTCTCCTTTAAAAATTATTATAAACAATAATCTTAGCAAAAAAAGTAAGTAATAAAATCCTATTATATACTACAAGTTTGTTAATACAATTTCACTTCATTTCTTCTTATATTTGTAACCAGAAAGGCTCTTAAGCTCTCCAAAAACAGCAGATTTTATTTGGACCATTGAGTAAGGAACATGTTACACAAGCGCACTGCTTGATTCAGATGAAGCGAATGTTGAAGAGACCTTCACATTTTCTACTTGCTATGTAAGTGGTCTAGAGAATCATGGGTCATATGAGCTAGATGAAAGCTTAGCTATTCTCTAGCATGACCTCTTCCTTTCACAGTTTCAAGATCCATTGAGGTGAAATGAACTGTCCAAAGTTATACTGATTGTTACTAACAGAACCAGCATTAACACATAGGTCAACTGATTCCATGGGAGGAGGGAAGGGTGAGGAGAAGGGGAAGGGAGGTGGGGAGTGTTTTGCCACCACAGTCAAACACCATGTCTGGAATCTTTTCAGCTCCTGAAATGTTGCCCTGCTATCCTGTTCAGTGAGTGAAGAAAATTCTGAATTTCAGTTAGAGGTTAGTGAAAACAAATATGTAAATTTTTCTTCATCCTGAAATCTGATTGTGGATGCTAGGTTAAGATACCCCATCACAGACCTATTTAAGTATAGTATTTGCAAGTTTCCACTATAATGCTGATATGTTCTATGTCAGGTGCATGGAATATAGATATAGATATAGATATAGACATATATTCACATATATACATATATTTGAATATATATGTATATATACACATACACACATATGCACATATATATAGACATATATAGTATAATTATACATGTTATGCATATACACCTGCCCATGTTATATATTATTTTATGTTATATAATCAATGCTACATATTCTGTATAATTTATACATGTATTATATAATCACATTTATATTATTATATATCTAGTTCATGGATATGATTATTATAAGTACCTGTTCATATATATATATATATATAAACACATGTGTATATAAAATACACTACACATACATAAAATACATGTGTGTATATAAAATATACATGTGTGCATATGTGTATGCATGCATTCATGCATGCATGCAAATGTCAGCAAGGTGGCACAGTGGATAGAGTGCTGGGGCATTAAGTCGAGAAGACTCACCTCATAATAGGAAGTTCAATGAAAGAAGTCAAACCAATCTGTTCAATTCACTTGAATTTAATTCTGCAAATATTTGTAAAATATCCTGTGGTTGCAAGGCATTATGCTAAGTGCCCAGGATACAAAGACAAAACAAAAAATCTCCAGATGTCAAGGAGCTTACATTCTAAAAGGAGATATATGATATGAACAGATGAATAAACACAAGACAAATTAAAGGAGACCGCATTAATAGCTAGGAGATCAAGAACAACTTCCTATAGGAGTTTGCGTTAAATCTTCAAGGAACCTAAGACTGGTGAGGAGGAAGCATATTCAGGGCATAGGAAACAGCTTGTGCAAAGTCAAAGAGGTAGTATATGGAATGTTTAGTTCAAGAAACAATGAACCTGACAGTTTGGCTTGAATCGAGAGTGAGATGCTGAAGAGACAATACAAAATGTCTGGTAAGAAAGACAGGAGAAGACTGAAAGGCTTTAATGTCCCAGCTGAGGAGTTCCTACTTTGTTCTAGAGGCAATAAATAGCCACTGAGGCAGTGATGTGGTCAGCATTCTGCTATGGGAAGATGGTTTTATAGCTATCTAGAACAGAGATGTCAAGCACCCTCACAACACTCCAACATGCATCCAAAACAAGATTAAAATGTAATTGGGAAACATTTAACAAAATCAATTAAAATATAATGAAAAATAGATAATGTTTTCTAATTCAATATTCAGCCTGCAAGGATCTTATATACAGTTTAGTTGTGCTCATTTCTATTTAAGTTTGCCACCACTGATATAGAAGATGCAGTAGATGGATCAGAAGCTGAAAGCTGGAAGTTCAATTGGGAGACTATTTCAAAAGTCCAAGCAACAGGTGAACTAGGGCTAGATCCTAGATGTTGGATGGTGTCTGTGGGTGTAGAAAGAAATGATTTGGAAACAATCTATGTTATGGAAGTAGAATGCATAAGATTGGCATCTGAAGGTGAAAGGGGCTAAGCTGAAGGTGATTCTAAGATTGTGCACCCTAGAAAGAAAGAGAAAAGTAAGTAGGAGGGATGGGTTTAAGGGGGAAGATAATGAGTTCCATATTGGATGTGCTAAATTTGAGGTTCCCATGAGGCATTCAGTAGGAGATGTCCAGCAGCCAGAACTGGAGCTCAGGAGAAAAGAGAATATTTCTAATTATTAAAGAGGGAACTGTGGACCTTGGTATGCCTTGAGGACATACCATACTCCCTTCAGACAGAGACCTTCACATTCGCATGGTTTCTTCAGGGATTCATATACACTCAGCTTATTGTAAAAGATAGAGATTTAGAAGACATGAAATCTTGAAAATGAACAGTGGTGTCAAACTCAACTAGAAATAGAGACTACCAAACCATACATAAGAGGCAGCTCTTATGGTTCAGATCACTGGGGCCTGGAGTCAGGAAGACTTGAGTTCAAATCTAACCTCTAACACTCACTAGCTCTGTGACTGTGGGCAAGTCACTTAATCTCTATTTGCCTTAATCCACTGGAGAAGGAAATGGCAAACCACTACAGTAACTTTTTCAAGAAAACAACACATGGGGTCACAAAGAGTCAGACCTAACTGAATGAATGAACAACAAACCATACATAAGGAACCAGAAACCATACATAAGGCTGCATGTTGACTTATGAAACCATATAATAACATTATCTATGTTCTATTGTATCTTTAATTATTTTGTTAAATATTTCCTAATTTCATCTAGTTTTGCAACAATGTGGACTGTCTTGGCTAAAATGTACCTATCTGACGCTGGGTTTGACTCTGGACTAGAATATGAGAGAGGATTTGAAGCCTCAGCAATAGAGAGGGAGAGATTCAGAACACTTAAGAAAGAAGGCAGGAGAGAAAATAACTTCACTCAGATCTAGGCAGGGTCCCACAGGCATTGCCGTTCTGGGACCCACAAAGGAGAAGAAAGATTGGCATATCAGGGAAATATGCACTGGGGAGAAACCCAGACCTATTCCTTAGCTGAAAATATGAATCATGTGGGTTTTACTAGTCCTGAGGGAAAGTGAGACCCCTCAGAGAAGAATGTTGCTTTGTACCCTCTGGAAAAGAAGGGTAATTTTCCTGGTGGTTGAGATACTGGGGCACAAAGATTGTTCAATATTTCATGTTGGCTTAAATGAAACTTTTCCAACATCAGGTATCTTGTTAACTTGAGTCCTTGCAGGGTGGCTGAGAGCCTTTGTGGGAGTGGGAAGTGGAGAAGTAAAACAAGATAGATATTGGTGTTCTCAGAGTTTTCTAGGGTGGGTACAGGAATCTTACAGACTATGTTAAGGACCTGCCCAAGAATGTACTTCAGCTTATCCCATTAGAGGAAGGAGGTTACATTTTTATTCATCTTAGAGGACGATGTTTGAGACAGATATTGAAAAGATAAGTTGAATGAATGAATGAACAAGCACACATTGACTACCTACACCATCCCTGGCATTGTGATAGGTACTAGGAATACAAATACAAAAGGGAACCAGTCCTTGTCCTCAAATAGCTTACATTCTAATATAACATACATAGGTGAGAACCAGGGAAAGGAATTTTGGTGTGGGGAGTCACAATTTAGCCCCAGTGCAGAGTTCCAACACTGAACGGATTAATTCATTTAGGGTAAATGGATCTTGGTCTCTAGAGGTCTAAAGGTCTATCTAGGTCCTGAAGGTATGGGAGAACAACATCTGGGCAGATGGAAAGATGCTAGCACTGGGTAGGCCCTGGTTTCCAGATGGATGGCAAGATGAGGTGAGATAAAGACGGAGAGACAGAGATAGAAATCAGTTGGTTGGCTACTTAGACTAGACCTCATGAAAATTTACTTTAGAGGAGTTATCACTTTCTGATCCTCAGATCTTCAAGTTAAGAAATTCAATTTTATCAGTTCTCCTAGGGGTGATTTGGCTCTGAGAACCTGACTCAGTTAACCAAACTAACAAGAAGCTAGATTTGTAAATCAGGAAGTCAATTTAACATTTAGAGGATACGATTTTCTGATGAGTAGAATTTTGTGTCTGCAGCACAAGAACTACCCCATCCCCTTCCTGGTATCGTGTGCTTGGAAAACTAAATTAGTAATCAGAAGTTTGCTGGTTATACATGGAATCAAAGCAAAGAGAGTTGCATGTCTTGGGAGATATTTTGAAAGGAGTACATATTTCAAATGCTTGGAATATATGTGTCTTCAAAATACATATTAGAACAAGAGCTTGGGTAGCTCAGGTGATGGAGCATCAGATTTTTGATCTGAGGGTATTGGGTTTGAGACACTGTTCAAGAAGTAATTTTCTTCTAAGGAAGGAGGCTTAGTGAATGGAAAGGGTATGTTACTGCTGTCACTGACTGATCTTTGACATATATATGTGTGTGTGTGTATGTGTATATGTATATGTATATATATATATTATATATATGCTATCTATGTATATAAAATTGAAAATGACTTACTATTGAGAGAGAGAGAGAGAGTTTTATACTAGATTATTTTTAAAGTCTCTTTAACTGTAAACACTTTGTGGCTGTATACATCATGGAAATAACTATAGAATACAGAATATAAAATATGGGTTGCTATTTATTCTCCACCCTACCACCATCTACCCCATCTTCTACATAGCTACAGAATAATCTTCCCAAACTATTAAAGTCCAGTCCATAGTGAATCCCACCTCTTTTATGAAATCTTATCCTCCATCCCTCTCAGTTCTATTTCTCTACTCTGACTATAACTGTGGTCAGTGTGGGATAAGGGTGGGGGTGGATTGCAAAGTTTAATTGCTCTGTCACTCTTCCATGTGTCCTGGTTTTACCTGTTCAAGTGAAAGGGCATTGGATTTAGTCAGGAGACAGGGTTATTTCCTTGCTCCAACACCTATAGGCTATATAAGCAGGATATCATTTCACCATGTATAGCCTCAGTTTCTCCATCTGTAGGATAGGGATAATACAATTCATATCACTAACTTCTAATGGTTCTTTAAGAGTTAAAAAAAAAAACCAGGATCCTTCCTCATGAGAAATATACTTTTGCCTAAACAGGGACTTGAACCCTGGAGCTTAAAAGCCTGATGCCCTGCCACCTGTATTACTCAGACTCCCATAACAATGTTTTCTAATGGAGGGAGATATCATATTTCAAGAACACATGTATTCCAAATACTATAAAGGTGTACTCTTGAGCACAGTACAAATAATTGTCTGTGCTCTGCTGCAGCCTCAGTGAATTATCTCTCACTTTAATCCAACTCCCTTTGCTTTGATTCCATGTACGCTAGGCAAAGTCATCTTCTCCTGGTTCCTAATTCATTTTCTCAGATCCCTTGATTAATACACCCAACTAACTCAGAGGATTGTTCCATGAAAAGTTCTATAGAAAGGTGGTTGATGTTGTTTCTATTTTGCTATGATTATTGCAGTTTCCTAATGGTGGGGGCCCATTCTGTACATCTCAATAACCTATCCATGCCTAGTCCAGTGCTAAGCAGCCAACTCAGATGATCAATTAGATATTTGTTATTTGATTGATTAATGCTATTCATTCTCATGGAGACTCATTCTACTACCACTATCATTTCCCCATCATACATCAGATGAGATAATATTTGTAAAGTGCTTAGAACAGTGCCTTGCATGTAGTAGATGCTTAATAAATGCTTGCTCTCTTCCTTTCTTTTCTATTCATATAAAGACTGTAAGAAAATAACTCGGTAGCTAGGGGACATGCTACAAAAATAAGATCCACAAGTAGGATACTAGAGGCAGCTAGGTAGTATAGTGGATAGAGTCCCAATCTTCAACATAGGAATATGCTCTCAGACACTTATTAGCTGTGTGATCCCAGGCAAGTCTTGTAACCTCTGTCTGCCTCCGTTTCTTCATCTGTAAAATGAGGATAATAATGCTTCCCTCCCTGTGTTGTTGTAAGGATGAATTGAGATACCATTTATAAGTGCTTAGTACAGTGCCTGGCACATTTATTTAGTAAATGATATTTAATTTAATATTTCTATCTCTTTCTTCTGTCTCTACACTCTTCTTTTAATTGATTAAGATGGAACTGGCAGCCATATATTTGGCAAGATTTGAGGTGAGCCAGAAGGTATTTTCCTAATAAAGCAATCCACTTGCCTGAGTGACTAAAATTCACATTATTAACAATTTTGGTCTAGGGCAATAAAAGTAGGCATAATAATATACCCATTCTTCTTGGGAAGAACAACAGTCTAATTTGACTAGTTAGAGGAAGGGGAAAATAAGAGTGTGGGACACTATTTGACCCTACCATACTTTGTAGGAAGAAGTTTTGCTTGACTATAGAAAGTGTTTATTAGGTGGAGGAAGGTGGAGAAACAGAAAAAGGAAAGGGAAAGGAGGGAAGAGTGAAGGAAAGCCACTGAAGAAGACTTTTTGAACATGTATAGCCTTTACAAAATTCAATGGCTATAAACCAGGACAAGGTAACCAGGGCTTTGCCTGGGGACACCTAAATTTAGAGGGTGCGGAGAGCACTTACATTCCTTCATTGACACCTAGTTAATGAGAACAATTAGTTAAAAGAGGAAGCTATCAGATGGCATGCTTTACCAATGGCTCCCACCCCCATTCACAGATCCTCCACAGGCGAGCTCCTCCTCTGTCCAAATCCACTCTCTTCTCCCCTTCCACACAAAGCCCTCATCAGCAGAGACCTTGAGGTATCCTTGGGTGTCCATCCATGGAGATAATGTCCTTGAGTATCTGTCTCCCTCTCAGGGGACCTTGTACCTGAAGAATTATCCTGCTATCCCCCCTCGACTAAATTTGTCTCAAAGGCATGTACAAAAATATTTATAGCAGCTCTTTTTGTAGTGGCAAAGAATTGGAAATTGAGGGGGTACCCGTCAATTGGGGAATGGTTGAACAAGTTGTGGTATATGAATGCAACGGAATACTATTATGCTATAAGAAATGATGAGCAGGCAGACTTCAAAAAAACTTGGAAAGACTTACATGAACTACAGAGTGAAACGAGCAGAACCAGGAGAACACTGTACACAGTAACAGCCACATTGTGGGATGACTGACTTTTATAGACTTGGCTCTTCACAGCAACACAAAAATCTAAGACAACTCCAAAAGATTCATGATGGAAACTGTTATCCACACCCCGAGAAAGAAATATAGAGTCTAAATGCAGATGGAAGCATACTATTTGCTCTCCTTTTCCTTTGTTGTTTTATTTTATTGCTTCATTCTCAGGGTTCCTCCCATCAGTTCTAATTGTTCTTTACATCATGACTAATGGGAAAATATGCTTAACATGAGTGTATATGTATGTATATATATATACATGTATTTATATATGTATGCATGTATATGTATATACATGTATAGGTTGCTATTCATTCTCCACCCTACTACCATCTGTCCTATCTTCTACATAGCAGCAGAATAATCTTCCTAAACTGTGAAAGTCCAATCCATAGCAAATCCCACCTTTTTTTATGAAATCTTATCTGCCAGACTGCTCAGTTCTACTTCTCTGCTCTGACTATAACTATGGTCAATATGGGATGCAGGTGGGAGTGGACCGCAAAGTTTAATTGCTCTGTCACTCTTTTGTGTGTCCTGATTTTACCTGGGGAGGGGGAGAAAATCTAAAACTCAAAATCTTATGGAAGTGAATGCTGAAAACTAAAAATAAAATAATTAATTAAAACAAGCAAAAAAAATAAATTTGTCTCAAATGTTAGTTCAATACATCAAAATTCCTGATGCTCATCTCAGGTGTTAACATTTTTAATTGCAGCTCTATATCATCTTTTCCTATCTCTCATTTCCTTTACAACTCAAAGCAATACTATGAGGTAGATTGTATGATCTCCATTTTGTAGCTAAGGGAACTGAGGGTATTAAAGAAGTAACATAAAAAAAATTAAAAAAAGAAGTAAAGTGACTTGTCCATAGTCACCTGGATTTTTCCAATGTCCAACACCTGAACTTTCTACTTCATCATACTGTCTTCTTCATAATTTTGTTAAGTCCCTAGGCTATTGATAACTTTCTTTAAAAATGGGAACACATATTTCTTTCATAAGGTTCTTACAGGATTTTTTGCTTTGCTTTATTTTCTAAAGAACAACTTAAGTGATATAAAGGATATGAAACTCATGACAAGAAGATTTTCAATAGAAGGTAAACAGCTAGAGGGCTCGGTGGATAGAGTGCTGGATCTGGAATCAGGGAGACCTGAGTTCAAAATCAAGGATCAGATAACTTACTAGCTGTGTGACCCTGGGTAAGTCACTTAACTTCTGTTTGCCTCAGTTTCCTCAACTGTAAAGTAGGGATAATAATAGTACCTATCTCCCAGGTTGGTAGTGAGGATCAAATGAGATTATATTTGTAAAGTACTTAGCACAGTGCCTGGCACACAGTAGGTGCTATATAAATGCTAGCTATTATTAGTAGACTTATTGTTTAGGGTCTTTTTATGGTGAGTTTGTCTTGGCCATCTGAAAAAGTAGCAAAGGGACATTAGGGATGATATCCCTGCAATCTTGACCATACCTCCATATTAAATATCTAGGTTGAGGCACAAAGGGCATGTTAGGAAAAGACTACAAAATCAAAGGACTTCAATTCAAATCTTGCCTATGACAATTACTACTTATGTGAAATTGGGCAAGTCATGACCTTCTTGGGCCTGATCTCTTTGATGAAAGTGAGGGGAGGTCAGGATGAGTTGGTCTCTGAGATTCCTTCCAGCTCTAAATCAATGACCCCTCCTTACTTGGAATAGCCCCAATGTCATATATAACATCTTGTATATGAAGGATCTGAGCAGAGTAACATGTCCATCCACATTTAGAAATCCATCCCCGTCGGCCAGGCCCCTGTTGACTGACGGTCCCTGTATCATTTCTCCTCTAACATTTCAAGATGTTAGTATTTCTGCACAAAAGATTTCTGACCATGGAAATGACCATGTTTCATGGCTCATCCTAAAAAGACAATTTTGGAAGGAGGGGTGTGTCAGATTGTAAAGCCTGAAAATGATACAATTCCACCAACATCTGCCTCAAAGTCAAGCCATAGAATTTTTTTAAAGCTCCACTATCAAAGAAAATACTTTGATTTTTTCTTTGTGATTGTCTAACTCAAAAATGTCTAAAGCTATAAGCTTCAAACTTGGCAGAGTGGTTGAGCTCACCATGAAAGGAAAATTGGGTAAAATTTGAAAAAGAAACGTGTCAGTGCATTTCTTAAATCACCCAAGTTTTCAATGAGATGCAGCCATCATTTAAATATTTTTCCTTTTGCTTTTGATTTTATTATTCCACATATTATTGACCTATAGGTTAGTGCCTAATCTTTCCCTATTCTAATGAGACTCCCAGCTATAAAGGAGGATTTTTTCCCCAGGTGACCTTAAGCCTTGTGATGAGCACTCAAGTCCAAACTTCATGTGTTTTCTGAAGTTTAGGGGCACAGGCAGAAGAGCGTACCTTTGTTCTTCAGGAAAAAGTGTCATGGTCTCCAAATCCTTCCCCACAGTCTGGTCCTTGCTTGAACACTCATCCTTTAGGGTTTCATCCTCTTGCCATGAGGCTGTGATCCATTGTGTAAGGGCAAATATCTCCCATGGTAGGGGTTTTTAGTCCTTTATCCCCATTGCAAATGAGCACAAATTGGATTGAGGGTTATAGGATTATAGAACTAGATACAGAAGGAGCCACAGAAGCCATGTAGACCAATGCGTTTACTTTATAGTTGTGGAAACAAGAGGCTAAGAGAGGTTAAATGACTTGCCACACACTTCAATTTCAAAGGCAGAATTTCAATCTACATATTGCTCTTTCTACCACAACATGCTACTCCCTGAGACTTCCTTCTCAATTACTCCAACTTCTACCACCATCAGAAGACTCATACAGCAGGATGGGATACAGTGATCAGCACCTCCAACTGCTAACCATTTTTGCAATTTCCCTGCACAAACCTGCTCGGATATTTCGAAAAGCAGAGTGGTACAATGGGAAGAGACCAAGACTGAGGCTGAATCTAGTCCCTTGAAGACAGGGAATATTTCATTTTTTTTTGTCTTTGTACACTGAGACCCTGAAGCATGGAGAAGATACTTAAGTAAATGCTTATTCATTGATTAATTGAATGGAGTCAAGGTGGATGTCACCTAACTATGATAAGCCTCAGTTTCCTCATCTGTAAAATGGAACAAATATCTGTGGTACCTGCTTCACAAAGCTGTTGTGAACCTCAAATGAGATAAAAAGAGCCTTGTAGAATTTGAAGTGATATATAAATATCAGTTGTATTTATTATTATTACTAATCTGTGCCACTTAATATGACATTGACCAAATTACCTAATCAACCTAATACTCAGTTTTCTTATCTGTTAAATGTAGTAGTTAGCCCAGATGACCTCTGTGGTCTCTTGACACTCTAGTGCTATGCTCTGGACTGATCTGACCATCTTACAGTTGAGTGAAGTGACATAAGTCAACCAGGAATAGGTAATTTGACAAAGACCTCGCACAAAGATAATTTGACAAAGTTAGAGGTGGAAATGAGCAGTCTGGCCTTTGGAATTTTCAGTCTCAATTTTTCTGAGCAGACCTCCAAATGTTCTACAGTCTCAGCCAATTAAGCCCATTTATATTATAACACTCAGGGCAGACCCTGAAGCCCACAAAGGAAATGATTTTGTCAGTGCTTTCTGGAGTCCTTGCAAAGGTTTTCCCCAGGGTCCCAGCTTGTCTGGTCTAAATCCCTCCTGCCCATCCCACCCCAACATCCTCCTTCAGTTTCTCTCACCTCCAGGCTCGGCCTTAAACACTCAGTCTCTGGAGAGCCTCAAGCTATTCTGGTTTGGCCTAGGCACAGGTAAGTGCTTATGCCATCTTGGAAGAGGAAAGTGTGGAAGAGAGTATGTCCTGAGACTATAAATTAATAAGACTGATTTTCTCGGCTGACTGCTCAGCTGATTCTAAAAAGCTATTCCAAAAGAAATTCAGCAAAAATGTTCTGAGCAAGGCGATTCTTTTAGAGAAAAGTCCTCATTTAGCTGTATAAATACATTCTTCTGTGCTCTAATATATCAAGAGGTGGTGATTCATTTGCTTCCTCCACCTACTTAATGAATCAGTCAATCAACAAGCATTTATTAAGTGCCTAATATGTGTCAGGTACTGTGCCTGGATGCTGGGGATGTAGAGACAAAAATTAACAGTCCCTGCTCCAAGGTTTATATTTTAACTGGCAAGAAAGCAAGTAGATTTGTAAGTCTATACAATATACAAAGTAAATACAAAGTAATTTGTGGGTGGGAGCATCTTTGGGAATCAGGGAAAGTCTCCTATAAAAGGTAGCTTTTGAATGGAGTTTTGAAGAAAAATAGGAATTTTATAAGAAATGATGAGCTCGATGATCTTTAAAACATATGGATAGATTTGCACAAAATAATGAAGAGTGAAATGAGCAGAACCAAGGCAATGTTGTATACAGTAAAAACTGTTTTAAGAACAACTTTGGGCAACTAAGTCATTTTGACTGTCATAAATATTCAAATTAACCACAAAGGACATATGAAGGAAGATGCTAACTGCATCCTGAGAAAGAACTGATAAATGGAAGTATTTATAGAATGATTACATATATGTGTATGTATATACATATATATATATGCATATTATATTTATGTGTAATGGTAGCCATCTCTAGGGCAGGTGGAGGGAGGGAAGAAAAAAAACTGGTAATAGGAATAACAAGTTGTACAAAATAGATTTGCAGTTTTGTATGCAATCATCTTTTTTGTTATTATATTATGGTATGGAAATGGTTGTCTTATTCCATAAATTAAAAGTAAAATGGATAAAAATTAACAAAAAGAATAATGGGGATTTTGAAAAGCAGAGATATAGAAAGCATGCATGCCAAGCAACAGGGGAGAGTTTGCAAAGGAACAGAGATGGATGATGGAATGTCATTCATGTGTGAGAAAGAGCAAAAAAGGAAATCACAAGTCCTTTGTGCCCTCATTGCTATAGCCCACTGTATGGTCAAGTGAGCCTCTCTGAACTTAGCTGGGATGCTCCTCTAGCAATGCACTGTTGCCTTTCTCCTAAATCTGTCCTTGTCAGTAGAACCCGACATAGCTTATATCCTATTGGTGTGGTCTTTAGAATGCAAGGCTAAGTACAGATCACCCTGACATTAGAAAAGGCTTTCAAGGGATAGGAGAGGGCATTCCTACATGTTACTAGGAAATTCAGCCCCATTATTTTGTAGTTTCAGTAGAATGTACTCAATACTTAAGCTAGAGAATCATTTGCTTAATACTTCAAAGGATTCTTGATCCATGATCCAATGTAGGTCTTGTCTTCAATGGAGGAAGGGAGAGGAATAGTGTAGGGGTCACAACCCATTTCTAACATCTCAGTTCTGTGTGATTTTTGCTCATGTTCTTTCCATAAAGGATCTATCCACTGTACTCTAGGCCTTTAGGTCTTCTAACATTCCACAGGTACCAGTAAAGACCTAGGACTCTCCATTTGTTATCTCTTATTCTTTGTCTGCTGACCTTCTATTCTGACCACACATTTTTTAGACACAATAGTCAGTATATATACATACACACATATAATAGTTAATATGTGTACATGCATATATGTAGATATATATATATAAGCATACATACGTGTGTTTATAATATGGCTGTATATTATATGGCTACATATGTATATATATATATACATATATGAAATATGACTAAATATAATGTGGGGCAACTAGGTGGTGAAGTGGATAGAGTACTGGGCCTATAGTTAAGAAGACCAGAGTGCAAATCTGGCCTCAGACCTTACTAGCTATGTTATCCTGGGCAAGTAACTTAACCCTGTTTGCCTCAGTTTCCTCATCTGTAAAATGAGATGGAGAAAGAAATGGCAAATCACTACAGTATCTTTGCCAAGAAACCCCCAAATGGGGTCACAGAATCAGACATGACTGAAATGACCGAACAACAGCAATGTTCAATATAAAGATACACACACACAAACATATATATGTATAGTTAGTGTATATATATATAGAAAATAATATTCTATATATATACATATACATATATGTAAATATAAATATACACATATATACTAGAGATATTATATATAATATAATAAGGTATATGTACACACACAAGATTTGCAACTTTAACACACACAAACAAATATACAATGTCTGCCAAGTGTTTGACAAATATCTCATTTGGGTCTCACAACAACTCTGGGAGGGAAGTACTATTGTTAATTCCATTTTATAGATGAGAAAACTGAGGCAGACATAGGTTAAGTGATTTGCCCAAGGTTACCTAGCTAGTGATTATCTGATGTTGGATTTGAGCTTGTCTTCCTGATTCCAGGTTCAGCTTTTCATCTATTCTGCCACTTTTCTGGGTAATTCATATCCTCCAAATAATGTTTTTTATATTCACATCATCCATGATTTCTTTCACTTAAATTTCCCTAATTATTGGTGATTTGGAGCATTTTTTTCATATGTCTGGGTTTTCATAGCCTGAGTTTGTTCCCTTGAGAATAGACTGTTTGTATGGTGATAACAAGAATGCTTTAAACAAAGTCAAAGGAATCAGAAAACAGAGGAAAAATTAGGATATGATCAATCATGCAAACATTTTGTTATAGAAATGCTAAGAAATCTGGTCCATTTTTGTCTGTTTTCCCTCCTGTCTGATTTATAAATGCAGCTAGAATTTTTTCTCATCAGGAGTCTTTAAAAGTCCTATATTTCATTAAAATTCCATTTTTCCCTTGTAGGATTACAATCAATTTTTTTCTAGGTTAAATGTTCTTTTTTATAGATCCTTTATATTTTGTTTTTTGGAATGTCACATTCCATGCTTTACATTCTTTTATGGTGATAGCTACTAAACTTCATATGGTCCTGATTCTGGTTTCTCAATATTTGAATTCTTTCTTTCTAGTTGTCTGCAGTATTTTTCTTTTATCCTGAATCTCTGGATTTTGGAAATGACACTGAGGTTTCTTAAAGGAGATGACTGATAGATTCTTTTGTTTTCACACTGTTCTTTACAAATAAGGCTGGACAATTCTATGTAATGATTTCTTGAAATGTGACATGTAGGGTATTTTTTATCATGGATTTTAGATAATTTTATGATTCTCAAGTCATCTTATTTCTCCTTGATCTTTTTTCCAGGCCTGTTATCTTTGATATAAGATATCTTACATTTTCCTCTATTTTCTGATCTTTTTTTTTACTTGGTTTGAAGAAGTCTTATTGTCTTCATAAGAATAAGCAATTCTTCAGGGAAGAAACCCAAGCCACTATAGCCATATTTTAAATATGCTCCAAAGACTAATAATTAGAGAAATATAAATTAAAGAAACTCCAAGATTTTATGTCATACTTATCATATTGGTAAGATGATAAAAGAGAAAAAACAATGAATTTTGGGAAAACATGCACATTGATACATACAACCATTCTGGTAAGCAATTTGGAATTATACACACCAAATCACTAAACTGTTCATGTCTTTTGACTCCACTATTCCACTGCAAAGAAAAATCAAAGAAATAGAAAAAAGTTCTCTATGGTACAAAAATATTTTTAGCAGTCCTTTTGTGGTAGCAAAAAAACTGGAAACTAAAAGGATGCCTATCAACTGAAAAAAAAGCTGAATAAGTTGTGGTATATGAATGTGATTAGAATACTATTGTGATATAAGAAATGAGGAAATGGGTGATTTCAAATAAACATGGGAAGACTCATCTGAACTGATGCAAAGTGACATAAACAGAATCATAAAAATAATCTATACTATAATATTATAAAAATGGACAATTTTTGAAGTGATAGAAAATGAAATGAAAACAACCAGGAGAACAATTTCTACAATAACACTGTAAAAACACCTATGAAAGCTAGTAATAATAATAGTAATCACTAACATTCATATAGTACTTACTTTGTACCAGGCACTGTGCTAATCATAATAAAATTATTATTTCACTTTATCTTCACAATAATCCTGGAAGGAAGGTGTTATTCCCATTTTACAGATGAGGAAATTAAAGCAAACAGGGGTTAAGTGACTTGCCCAGAGTCATATAAGTTGTAAGAACAATTATCAATACACAATAACCATCCTTGATTCCAGAGAACCAAGGATGAAACATACCATCCACCTCCTCATGGGATGATAGATTTAGAGTGGAGAATGAGATGTATATTTATATATGACCAGTGAAGAAATTTGTTTGTTTGATTACAAATATTTATTTCAAGGAGTTTGCCTTTTGTTTCTCTCTTTTTTTCCCTCAATGAGGAAGAAGGTAGAAGGGAAAGAAAATACATTTGTGTTAATGATTTTTTTCAAATGAGGGGTACAATAGCATATTTCAGGCACTTTCAGGTGAGGTCACTGTGTTGTTAATTTATTCTGTTACAAGAGACCTCTCAGGGAATGAAAGTAATTTGTAAGTGTTTATAATGAAAAACCAAAACACATTAATAGAATTTTAAAATAAATGTTCTATAAAAAAGAATATTACTTAATTGACTCTCATACAAGCTTTCTATAGACTTGTTTCCCTTTGACCAGATTTTGATGTTATTAAATGAAAGCACTTATAATATCATACTGTTTTTATTCATAATATTTTGTAACAGAGCTTATATTCTAAATCACTTTTTCAATTAGCTACCCTTTCACCTCTCCATTTGTCAATCAACAAGTGTATTTAAATGAATTTATATGTGATTGGACCTAGAATACAAAAACAAAAAGCAAAACAAAACAAAAGATTCCCTGTCCTCAAAGACTATGAATTATGTTTTCTGAGACATGTACAGAATTAAGTGTGTGTATGTATGTATGTGTACATGCACACACACACACACACACACACACACACACACTCACCCACACAGATGTATGGGTTCTGGGCTCTTTCAGCATCCTGGTTATGGTCATTACTTTATATCTACTAAATTTCTCCTAAAAATGGTATAAAAATCTATGCTGGTATAGTTTTCATTATTCATTTGCTATTCTCAACATCAAAAGCTTTTACTTGAATAGGTCATGTGGTACACACACACATACATGTATACTTAGGTGTATACACACATATATTTAAGTGACATATATACTTAGTGGCATACATTATATATCATACTTTATATTATATATAATTACACATTATGTATGTGTAATAAATAGCTATTTATATAACCATTAAATATATATGTATATTTATGTGTATATATAATACACACATACACACATATGGCAATGAGGAAATGGAGAACTCTAGAAACTAAAGGTAAGAGTCAGGAAAAAATTTTACCAAAAAATGGTAATTGAGCTCAGCTTTGAAGGAGGATGAGGATTCTAAGAGGCAAAAGTGAAATGGGAGCAAATTCCAAACATAGGGAAGAGCCTGTATGAAAAGAAAGAAATGAAATGGATTTTACAATGTAAAAAGGCCATTTTAACAGGACCATAGGATATGTGAGAAAGATTTTTTTTAATCCTGGAAAATATAGTTTGAAGCCAAGTTAGAGAAGTTTTTATTTGATCTTAGAAGTAATAGAGATCTAGTAGAGTTTATTACATAGGGGAATGGAATCACCAGAATGACACGAGACGGGTAAGGAAAGTCTGCCTTAGAGTGGTGGCTATGCAAGTGGAGAAGAAAATATACACACATACATACATACATATATATATATGTGTATATATTATATATTATGTATACACTATATATAACATATATACACATATATGAGATGCTGTGGAGGCAGAATCAACAAAACCTGGCAATTGATTAGATATGTAGGATGGATGAGAGTGAAGAGTTGAGGACAGCTCATAAATTTTGAACCTGGTTGACCAAAGGGGTGATGATGCCCTCAAAAGAAATTGGTAAGTTAAGAATAGGCTAGTAGGTGTTTAACAACTGGCATTCAGGGAGGAAATCTACACATGACACACTATTAAATTTTGTATGCATTATTAACATTTTCTCCATTACTTTCTCAAGTCTAAATGATAAAAAACATAAATTAAGCCTTGATTGTAACATTTGCTGATTTCCAAGTTATAAATACCCACATTCAAAATTTTATAATTGGTTCTCATAAAGTAGTTCAAGATAGATCCTGCACAACCCTGGTTTGTGGGGAAAAGATAAGGAGTTGTATTTTAGATATGTTGAGTTTGAGGTGCCTATATTTTATCTAGTTCTAAATGTTCAAAACACAGATGTGGTATTTGAGGTCAGAAAAGAGATCAGAGCTGGATACAAAATTATCTATGTAATTATAATTTACATAGTAAATTATGTATATTATCTATGTAAAGATAATTAATATCATGGCAACTGATGAGATCACTATGAAAATGTAGAGAGATAAAAAGAAGAGATTTCAGTGTACTTGGGGTATTCACTTAGTTATAGGACAGGATATAAATGACAATCTAGCTAAGGAGACTGAGAATTCACCAGAAAATAGGAAAACTAATGGCATGATACCATAGGAGAGAGTTTCCATTAGAAGAGGATAATGAATAGTATCAGATGCTCCAAAAAAAAAAAAGAAAGAAAAAAGAATGAGGATTGAGAAAGGATCATATGATTTGGTAATTAAGAAATCATTAGTGATTTTGGAAACAGCATTTTCATTGAAGTGGTGAGGTTGAAAGCCAGATATCAAAGGTTTGAGAAGTAAAAGAGAGGAGAAGTAGAGGCAAGAAGAGTAGATAGAAGTATTTGCTGTCTCAGGCAGCTTCTGGGCTCTTTTGACACCCTGGTTATGGTCGTTGATTTATATCTATTGAATTTCAACAGGAAATAGTAATAATCTATATTGATATATTTTCTATCATTTTCACCATCGAGAGCTATTGTTTGAATAGATCAGGTGGAATTTGTCATAAGCATATGTAGTGACTTCTTATTTATGTTTATAATAAGTTTTATGTTTATATTTATTACAAGTTGATGATTATTTGGACATGTTGATTTGTTGTATTAAGGAAACACATCATATCTATTTCTTAAACTGGCTGATAAAAGGAGGAAAAGCAGTGTCCTACTAATAACCAGAGTCTACTATTTAAGGAAATATGCAATTAGTCTGGCAGAAATGGGGGAAGAGGAAATCTTTTGATTTGTGTTTTGGTAGATTCAGGATTGAACTCTTGGCTGATGCTGTGTGACCTTGAGATTGGTCACTATTTATACCCAAATTTTGAAGCTTTTTTGGCATTGTGAAGCAGAGATGTGAAGAATCAAAAAAGATGATAACAGTACAAATAAAGTACATTTCATGAATTTTAAAGGCCTGTATGCCTTGAATAACATCAGGGTGCTAGGTGAAGGTACTATGGTTGATGAGGTGGCAATTCAAAGAAGTTTGTGTAGGATTCAGAAGAAAGACCAGCAAACTGATATTTGATGCCTATACATACCCCCAAGTAAATGTGATGGGGAAAAGGAGACAACTCTGAAAGTACTTCACAAAAAATCATTTAGTGGCACTAAGTCTTCTCAAATATTTCCTAAAAGATATCAGGGAAATTGTTTGCCAATTCAGTTCTTCTAATTTCCACAACCTTAATAACTGTACACCTTCATCTTCTACTTTGTCTTAGTAAAAGGTTAGACGGTACATACTAGAATGGGAAGATTATAGGAGTGAGAGTCAGGAGCCCTGGATTCTTGTCCAGATTCCAGTAACTAGCTATGTGATCCTAGTCAAGTGGCTTAAACTATGTCCCCCAGTTTCTTCATTTGTTCAATAATAATAATGATGGTATAAAGTATTCTCTCTTTAATGCATTTTCCTTTAATATGAAGCAATTTGTTGCTGACTTAAGTCTACTCAGAGTTGTGAGTTATAGTTACTTTGGCTCAAAGTTCTGAAACAGTCACAATTTTTTAAAAATGTGACAGTTATTGTGATATGGATAACATAATTGTTTGATGATTATGAGACAGATGATGAGGAGGATGTTTTTTTTCACAGGGAGAACCCAAAATCTAAACGTGGAAAAGAGAAAGAGACTAAAGGATGAATTTCAGAACTGCACCACTTAAATTTGAAATTAGAAGTGATGGATGCTGCCATTTCTGTTGAAGAATGTCTAGCTAGGCAGAGGAACTACTTTGAATCAGAATAGAGCAGTCACCTTGTGGATCATCTAGTTTGACTGAGACATCTTGCCAGTGAAGTTTTAGTCAAGCAAAACATGGATCAAGTCAACTTAATAGTAGGAGCATCTGTTCAACATAGAAGTTATGTTCATCAAGAAAAATTTATGGACAGTTGCTGAGATAGCAAGAAAACACTGAAATTTACAGTTCCAGAGTTACGAGCTACCTCAAGCACATGTTTTTTCCTCATTCAGATGCCTTTGTGTCATTGTCTATGTGCTTACTCTTCTCCACGGATTCTGAGTAAATTGGTAGGGTATTATGGCCCATATTTAAGTGTAAATTGCAATGTATGGAATTTTAGGAATAATAACATTCTTGTATTTTATTTAACACATGAGTACTTATGTTATGTGTTTTGCCTTAATTTTAATTAAAATATCATGCTTAAGATCTAAAAGTGTCAATATTATGAGTGGCTATTTTTGTGCAAATGGAAGCATACCCCTGGGGGCTCAAGAGATGATGTGATAAGGAGAGGTAGTATATTTTTCTACAACTGGATTTCCTTTAGGACCTTGTAAAAGTTTGAGTATAGCTGTGTTATGGTGTTCTTCCTCTGGGAACCACAAGCAATCAGCATGAAGAAAGGTTAGCATGAGTGAGCCAATTAAGAGAATAAGTATGCATACATATAAACTGTGTGAAAGGGATGAGGATATAACCAATATTGCTTGCCATTCCATGAACCCATTCCAACAATAACAGCTGGCATCTATATAGCACTTAAAGGTTTTCAAAGTATTTTACATATATTATCTCATTTGATTTAAGGAATAGGATTGATCTCTTTTAGTTCTAAAATTCTGATTCTGAATTAAGATCTTTGTTCAGCACATAGTGATAGTGTATTATATTAAATATAATTTGTATAACTGGGTTATGTTTTATCTTGGTTCATTGATTTATATGCATGTTAGAAAGGTTTTTATTGTACAGGCATGTAATCTATAGCCAATCAAATTTGGCATTTGTGGTAGTTTCCATAAAAAGATTGTCATGGGTTTCTTGGTCAAGAATATATTTATTTATGCCTTTGTTTATTTGAGAACCTCAAACTTGGTTTTCATAATTTCAACTTATGCCTTTTCTGGGAAATTAAGCTACTGTAAGTTCAGGCACTACCTGTGTGATAGAACCCAGGGTTCCATACTATGCCCTCTTCTCATCCATTCCTATACTCTGTCTTGTAAATCTCCTCAGTTCATATATATTCATTTATCATCTCTATACAGAAGATTTTCAATCACACATTTGCTTTGTATTTATTTTGTATGCATTTTGAAAATACTTTTGTTTACCAGTTGGACCTCCATCCATAGATGAATGACCCTTGAAAGCAGGAACTGTTTTACTTTTTTCTTTTATCCCAAGTGCCTAGTATAGTGGCATGGCAGACACTTAATAAATGCCTGTGGAATGATTACTTAGTACATTGACAACTTGTGATCCTTTAAGCCATCAAGATTTCAGTCAGTGAATCAGAAGAAGTTATTGAACTGATGATGCCCTGGTAATTCTTACAAGGTTTGCATTCTCAATAGAAGTGAGCAGAGCATTTCTTTTTTTTTTTTTTCATTGTTGTAACCCCTGGAGCAAAGGGCTATTCACATAATTTTCCTCATTGGTAGTGTCCTGTGCCTACATGAGATGCAGAGTTGGTGAGATTTGAAGAGAAGAGAGATCCTGGTGTTCTGACTTTCAGCTTTGAAAGAAAAGACATGTGGTTCCAACCTTTGTTCATATTCCTGAAAGGAGAGAAATACTCTGGGAAGAAGATGACATGTAGAGGAGCTGGTAATCTCTATCATGCCCCTATCCCCAGATTGGTATGCTACAGACTTCAGGGAGTTTACCCTTAGGCCAAATGTGGGACTCTTTCTTGATTGAGCTGAGTTATCTTGCTCCCGAAGGGAGAATTCATGTACGCTGTGTATTGGCTGGTATATAGTCTCTCATATGTATACTTTCTCATTTCTGTTGCTATCTGTATAAATGGGTTTATTTGCCATTTGCTGTGTGTGTTCACCATACAACTGGGATCTGATGGAAAGAGAGCGAAGCCTTTTGACATATATCTTGAGGCACACATTTCCCATTAAAAAAAAAACAGTAATCAGGAGTTCAGCTTGAACCTAAAAACTATTTCTCTCTGTCCCCTACCATGTAGATGGGGATAGCCTTTACTAATTGGCTGCCTGTGTCTTTAAAACTGATGAACTGAGCCATTCATTCTCTTTTTCTCTCTTTTCAGCTGCACTTTTTCCCCACTCCTTTTGACTGTGTTCTTTTTGGAGATTCTTATCAGCTGCACCCAGCATGGACAACATGAGCTGAACTGGTGAGAAGGGAAGGAAGGCAGATCCTTTTCTTCTTACTCCCTCACATTTACCCCAGCTCCAAGAAATTGGTTTGATTTTTTTTTGTTTCTGTACTATGTTTGTCCTCCATTTTAGATGCCAGAGGTGATCCTTACAGGACAGAGGAATTTGAGCCATGGCAAAAATGGAGCCAGAATTGTAGATGGGATGTTGCAACCAGACAGCCTGAAAATCTGGCATGGAGGTACTGAGATGCCAGGGTGCCTGGGATTCAAGCCTGAGTTGGATTTTAGACATGGAACTGAGACTGTGTTCTATGGGAACCAAGCTAAACTATGAGCTTCATCTCTCCTTTTCTTGCGTCAGAAACTGAGATGATAGGGGAGAAGAGGAGAGATCATGCGTCCCAATGTGTTGTGGGAGTAAGCTTGTATATTGGTAAACTATCAGTGGTTAAATGGAACTAGAGTGCAGGGGCTACATTCTCTATAATTGAGGTAAGATCAATGGTGGGGGTTGAAGACAATGTCAGAGAACCTATATACCTCTAACCCCGTTAAGTGTATTGGAGAACCATGGGGGGAGCATGGCTTCCAGGCAGTGAGGGTCAAAGTGGTCGATGTTACACAAATACAGGGATACAGTGTGTGGTGCCATATAGGAGCAGAATGGCCACTCCTGCTAGGAAAAATATCAGGCTTGATATAACTATAGTTTGTGATTCCACAACTGAATAGTAGAGGCAGAGTGGGGGATGGAGAAGACAGGTAAGGCAATTGGCAAGGAAAATTTGGAGAGGATGGTTGAAGGAGTTAAGTGATACCTCCTCTATCAATGCATATTGGCACCTGCTTTAGGATCTTAATGATTTGCCTGGAGCTCTGAGAGATTAATTTAACCACACAACCAATACATGTCAGACTGGCTATCTAAGACCATATTGTTTAAAATAGGATTTTTAAAAAAATCATTTTTTCAGAGAAGCTAGGTGGCGTAATGGATAGAGCTCTGGCCTTGGAGTCAGGAGGACCTGAGTTCAAATCCAGCCTCAGACACTTGATACTTACTTGCTGTGTGACCCTGGGCAAGTCACAACCCCAATTGCCTCACCAAGAAAAGCAAAAAAAAAAAAATCATTCTTTCTATTTCAGCGTATGGCACCTTTGAGCCACCTAAGAAAAAGTTCCAAATTTTTGGTGGTTTGATAGCATTAGATTGATATAAGAATATAGCAAATCTAGACCCAGAAATTAGATTGATAGATTGTGAAGAAATATAAACAACCAAAAAAAAAAAAAAAGACAAACCTAGAAGTAACTCCACAAAGGCTGTGTACCTCCTGTATGTAGTGTACTGCCAGTATCCATCCAGCAACTGTTTCCCTCTGTCCTCCTACTATCTCTTCCCTTACTGAATACAAGCCCCCTCCCTAAGGTTCTGATCCATTCTGTAGGAGGTCTGGGAATTTAGAATTGAGCCATCGCCCTTGTAAATAGCGATTGCTTAATTCAGAGTCATTGTAAGGCAACTCTTTCAATGTCTCCTATTCCATGATCCCCACATTCTTTGAGATCAGAATGATCCTGCCCTCTTGAGAAGGTGTTTGTATTCCCATAGCATGGGGATTTTGGGGAAGTTTTCTAAAGAATGCTGGCAAGAGAAGATACAAGTGGTAGGGGGAGAATATTGCTGCTGAAATGGGGCACCTTGACTCTTCATATCCCATAGGACTTGACACCCTGGGAGTCTTCCTTTTGTGATGCAAATTTCTGGCAATAATAAGCGATAACTGAGACTGATAATCATGAGCAAACATAATGATAAAGTATTCAGACATGAGCTTTGTCCCCCTGGCTGACTAGCCAGACCCTGGGGTAAACCTCACCCTGGGGAGCAGGAGTTAGCCAATTTCTGATGTCTCAGCAAACTTTAAGGGAAACAGTGACAGTGAAGCTGATATCAAGACGTTGTACTTTTTTGTGGTCATTCAAGGAGAAAGCTGCTGTCCTCGTCTTTATGTCTTCCTTAGCTCAGCACCTGTGCCTGGCACGCAGTAGGTACTTAACAAATGCTAGTTAATTGACTGCCTGACTCCCTTAGATTAACTTAAAAGCTAGGGCAGGATTGGATTGGACTCTCAAATTTCTATCCCTGGGAAGGGGGCAGGTGTTTTGATTATTTTGTGTGATTGATATTTGTATCTTTTCTTGACATCATGATGCTTTCTATTTTATGCAAACTGTTCTTGTTCTTATTAAAATTATTAAATTAAATTAAATTATAAAATTAAATTATTAAAAAGCTCATGTAATAAATCCCAACTGGTATAAAAGAGTCAGTGTAAGTAAGGGCAGGGGTGGGGGTTGTGGGGTCCTCTGGAGAATTATTGTGAGTAGTTTTGAACCCAAAGACCAAACATTTACCCCAGAGGGTACCGGGAGGGATCTGCTATATTTAATACAGGGACTACTGTTTACCTGATGCCTCACCAATTTTAGGGAATGAGCACCCCTCTGGGAAAAAAAATGATGGTAAGAACCATTTCCTTAGTATAAGGATCCCCGAAAGGCTAATATTTATCTTATTCCTCAGCTCAGCTCACCAAGGTCAAGGTGACAAGTTTGGTAGGCTTTGCCACTGAGGTAAATACAGTGAAATGGAAGATGTTAGAACTTTTCTCCCAATCAGGGCTGTACATCACTGGCTGCCTTTTCAAGTGCTCTTAGCCATGGGTCTGAAAGATTCTATATAAAACCAAATTTGATTCTGTCCTCTGGATCAAAAGAATGATTACACCCTGGAGGGATGAAACTATTATACCAGAAGAAAGGGAGGAAGAGGGTAAATGCTGAGATGGGGAATAATTACTGCCAGAGGTGAAGGAGATTGACTAGGAGTGTGATACCTGGATAATTGGGGCGAGGGGGGTACAAACGGCCATTGTTTCTTGGCCTTCCCATTCAAAGGTCTTTGTCGACTGGTGGGTAAAGCAAGTGGGGTGCTTAAACTACTTCTGCTTTCTTTGGTTCTCTGGTTTTATAATCTGCTTTTACAAGGCCTATTTAAGGATCTCTCTTTACTGGTGCCAGGGGAATGGAACACAATAAAGCTACATTTAAAAAATAATTCCAGTTATCTTTAATTTCTTATGGCAGCCCTTGACTTTTAAATCTGCCGATGAAGTCAACTTAAAAACCTCCCCTGACCTTAAAAAAAGGATTCTCCATAATAGTTCAGTTTGGAAACGTAAGCCCAGCCTGTAGGATGGATGGAAGAGGGGGGAAGCAGTTTGAAGAGGCTGGCTTGTACTTCTCTCCCCCTGGGGTCCACACTGGTGATTCATCTCTCTGTCCCACAAGTACAGCAACACTTCTGTCTCAGAAGCAGCCCCTTCTCTGATCTTTCCAGAAATTTAGCTTGGGTTCTCCTGCTGGGCTCTGTAGAATAGCTAGCTACAGCCATGCAGTGGTGTTGACTGAATGAATGAGGTGCAAGGCAAAGGCAGCTGCCTAGGAGACTCAATTTCAGGTTTTAGGCTTCACTTCCTCTCGACACTCCTCAGAACCCCCATCATTTCCCCACCGGGACTCACCTGCCGCAAGGCATGACAAAACAATGGCTGTTTTGTGCTGGGATCGTACACTCCTCTCCCCATAATGCTGTCTGTTTATCTACTATGGCAAGCTGGGAGAAGGCATTATGTTACAGTGGTATGTCATTAATGTACCACTATGCCTTAGGGAGTCCTAACCAAATACAAAACTTGTCCCTCTGGAAGACTCCTGTCCACTGGAAGCCAGTAGCCTTCCTAGGGAAATATGCAACCTGATATCATAAATGATAGGCCATGAGAAAAGAAATTTTGTGACATTAAAATATATGCATTCATAAAAATCATTATTAAAAACAATCCCTGCCTTTATCACCCTGTATTTTGAACATTAGAGAATGTCTATGAGCCTACTCCTGCACCTAACTCTCTGATCAATAAATCAATCAACAAACATTTATTAAGTACTTACTATGTGCCAGGCACTGTGCTAAATGGTAAAGATAAAAAAAAAATCCAAAGTCAGTCCCTGCCCTCAAGGAGCTTACAATCCAGAGGAGGAGGAGATAACATGCAAACAAATGTAAACAAAGCAAACTACATGCAGGAAAATAGGAAATAATAAATAGAGGGAAAGCACTCAATCAACAAGCATTTATTAAGCCTTACTATGTTCCAGGTCCTGCACTAAGGGCTGGGTATAAAAAGAAAAAGTGAAAGCAGCCCTTTCTCTCAAGGAGCTTACATTCCAGTGGGAGAGACAACATATAACTACTTTCTGCTGTCATGCCAACTAGAATAAAGATTTGAGTTTTAACTTCTATGAGGGAAGATGGTGATAATGATGATGATGATGATGATGATGATGATGATGATGATAACAATAATAATACAGTTGCATAGCATTTAACAAACACTTTCATACCCTTTCATTTTATCCTCACACCAACCTTATTATGTAGATTTTTTGAGGGGGAGGGGAGATGATCTGTGATTTCATCTATGCAAAGAACTTCTAATGAGAAAACACTACCAATAGCTATCTGTCTACATTCTTCAACTTAAGGTCTTAGAACATTTCTTCAGGCACTAAGAAGTTAAGAGATTTGCCCGTGCTGCCAGGATGTGTAAGAGGCAGGATTTAAACCCAAAGGTATTCCTGACTCCTAGGCCAGTTCTCTACCTCCTACCCTTTAAATGCCTATTAGGTGTAATTATCTCTGTTTTACAGATGAAGTAACTGAGGCTGAGAGGTTAAGTGACTTAATTAGGTCACAAATCTTATATCTGAATCCAGATCTCCCTGATTTTCAAGTCCAGCTCTTTACTATACCTTATATCTAGTACAATTCTCCGCACACACTAGGTACTCAATAAATGTTTATTGAATGAATGAATTCTCACTCTGAAGCAGAAGGAGCTCCTTTGTGCCACTGCTTAATTATTTGCTGAGTTGTGGTGGGGATTTTTTTGGAGGGTAGAGGGAATAGAAGGTGGTACATAAATATTGTCAAGTGGCTGCCAAGTTTGAGTCTCTACTCATCACTCCGTCCCTACAAGGGGAACCTCAAATATTAAATATTGCAGAGAGCACCAAGAGAACTCTGCAAGCTAGCACAAATGGGAGTTTTGATTTTGAGAGAGGCATAAAACCAGCGGGGAGAGCCTGACAAGGTATTTCAGTAACAGTCAGCAAAAGATGTGAGAGTAGAGTACACAGACCTTGTGAAAGGGGCCATTAAATTTACTGACAGATCAGAGCCAGGGAGAGTTTGAGGCAAAATCAAGGCAAAATCAAGGCAAGATGAAAAATCCTAGGCAGATGGCTGAAGTAAGAAGAGGTGGGTGTAGGAGACTTAGAGTAAGGTGCAAAGAGAGCAGACAAGGGTGGGCTGCCCAAAAAGAGTCCTGATCCAAACCTTAGTGGTAATAATAAGGCACTACACCCTTTGAGGACAAGAGGTACAAGAGCTGAACTCCTAAAGGGTACCCCAATTCCACAAGCTGTAGAGATTTATACCTTTAGTTATACTCTGCCCTTGCCTACTGCCTTTCTGATACATGTGTATATCCTACCTGTCCTTCGAAGACAAGTCAAAGCCATCTCCTCTATAAACTCTTCCCTGATAACTATTTCAATGATTTTTCCATTCTTTGAATTCCCTTCCCCTTGCTTCCTCACGCTCTTTCTATTCAGAGGAGTGGAATGAGACAAAAAGAGCCCACAAAAATGAAGGTGGAAAATGGGCTCACTTGCATGTCCAATGCAAAAAGATTCCTGAGCAAAAGTGAGAATGAAGTTGGATACTGTGAATATAGAGTAGGTCATAACTATAGAGTTATATATCTTCCTCCAGGAACTTTCCATGGCTGAAGAGTAGATGTGGAAAAGATTGACAGTGTGTTTATGGCAAGGAGGAGAGTTGATAATCAAGGTTGGGACTAACGTAGCAGGCTCTATGAAATATCAGGGGAACAAAAGATGTAGAGAGAACACCATTAAAGTAATTGACCACCTGGTCTCAGATGGCGATAAATCCATTTTTACCCAGAGTCACCTAACAGAATTATTGAAATAGAAGGATTTGAATGAAGGCAGGGGTAGTGTGAGAGGAGAGGGAGCAAGAGCAGGCCAGGAAGTTTTGACTTGGTAGGGGAACACTGAGTTACATGGCCAGTTCTCAGTAGCTATTTATAGGAAAATAGTAATTAGCCTCTTTTTAAAGAGAATTATCATCCACATAACTCACATTTTCTGGATTGATTTTTTTTATTAATAAGATTTTCTTAACCTTGGACAGACTTGTATCTCTCCATGTTATCTGTTAGGCGTGGGTACAGCCCTGGAATCCAGGCTATATGTATAATGCAAGATTAGGCTTTCTTGGAAGATTCTGGGCCATGCTGGGTGAGGGGTATGGCCTATTTGGAGAGGTAATGGAGGTTTGTGGAGTTGGAGAGGGCAAGGGACAATGAGATCAAACAATCTAAAGGATTATTCACATCAGTGTTCATGGCATTAAGGATGATAGTGGGGAGGAGAAAAAGGAGGGACAGAATATTAAATTAAGCATTGGAGTATAAAGGAAGAAATAGGTCTTGGAGGGTGATGTGATAACAAAAGAAATTTTACAAAGAATAAGACCAATTATATGGAGGAAGAGGAAGGAACTCATATATAAGCAATTGTAGCAATCTATAGACCATATTCGAACTATTCATCAAGAGTGATTTAAAGGGAAGCTTTGGGAGAAAAATCTGGGAGCTTTTCTCTCATTGGGATAGCTCCAAGGTTAATGAACCTCACACCATGGGTGGAAGCTCACGACTGAATGAATAACAAACAATGCAGCACATTTGTAGCACTTCTGTGCTAAGCTGACAACAGCCTGTCTTTCTAGGTTAACAAGGCTTCTAAAGCATGGTTCTTTGACCTAATGTAAGCACATTCCAATTCATCAGAAGATTTTGATGGCAAATAGGGATATTTTTTTCCATGGCCCTACACTTATGCTACATGCACTAAACAAATGGTTGAGGAGTTAGGGAGTAGAGCTGGGAAGAAAAGATGGATTAAATTCTTGCTACCCCCTCCCAAAGGAGATCCAGGGTGCTCACATACATGGAATTAGTCTGCAAAAGGCTTGTATTTGGCCTCCTTAATCCCTTCCTCATATACTCTTCAGGTTGCATGTTTTCCTTTTATGAAATCTCTTCTGCCCCAACATTAAGTCTGACTTTGATCTTTCGATCAGATTTCCTTTGTTTAGTGAAGAGAGAAGGGAGGCACACAGTTTGATTAGACCCTTGAATCCATGCAACCCATCCCACAGATGGCCTACCATTTATAGTAACAATTTACATTAAGATAGTGCTCAAGGTAGATAAAAAGCCTTTTCTCACTTTCTGCTATGCTGCCATTGGTTCCTTAATTATTTCTCATATTTTAATAAATCAATGTGGCATATGGGGCTCATTCACACATGGAACTCCTTAAACACTCTCTTGTAGCAGAGGCATATTGTGAGTGTAGGTCATTGTCTAACCTAAACCAGAGCTTATAAGCTCTGACCAACGAGTTTCTTTTACTATGTGGCCAGAAGATACATTCATTCTTAAACAATAGGCATTTAGTTAAATAGCATAGTAAAAGATGTCACAAGAAGGATTTGCTTATATCCAGAGGGAGCACTTTCCTACAGGTTACCATACTGCCAGTATGTTGTGGTATACCAGGCAAAAGTGGATGGCAAAACACAGACATAAATAACAATGTGTGGCCAGGGCACACAGATAAAAGGTCCTACATTTGAGTAGGGTACATGCATGGTGAGGGGAATTTAAAACTGCAGAGTTTCCCATGTTCTCTGTTAATACTACTAAGTGAAAGATTCCTTCCATTGACCTGGAGGACCTCTGCTTCCTTGTTCTCTCTGCCCTTCTGCTCCCTACCGGATGCCTCCCATGCTATTAGATGCCTTCTCTGCTGTTAGATATTTCCACTGAATTGCTCTCTGCTACCATCTGCTGGTCTTTGGCTCCTTCATATTCCTCTAATACTCACTACC
This sequence comes from Vombatus ursinus, assembly GCF_900497805.2. Taxonomy (NCBI): domain Eukaryota; kingdom Metazoa; phylum Chordata; class Mammalia; order Diprotodontia; family Vombatidae; genus Vombatus; species Vombatus ursinus. The sequence continues at coordinate 16,741,238 of NW_020954567.1, forward strand.
AAAAACTAGAGTGAAGCTTCTAAGCATCCATTCCCTGGGGAACTTCCCCAGGGAGTTTAGCCAAATGGAGCTAGGGAGCTAGCAAAAGCTAGAAGAAACCCTCAGGGTATGATTAAGTCTATCCTTCGAATTGTTTTTCTTATTTGCTGGGTTCTACCTCCCTGATTCCAGTCTCTTAGCTGACTTGAGATTAGAAAATACCTTCCCATCCTGATCACACCTATATTCATTGTTGTTATCTCTTCACAACATCCAGGGCACACCACTTGGGAAAACTTCAAAAGATCTGTGTGTAGGGTGATAAGTTTCTTTTCAAACTCCATAATACCCTTGATTGACATGCAATTCAACCATAGGCTTTTTTTCCTATATTCCTGGCTTTGTCATAGCTTATTGCTACCAATTCAATGGTAACATTTTGGTCCTTAAATGTTTACATTTTTACTTGGGCCCTATGATGTCTGAATTTACAATATAAACATGTAAATAGGGCTCCTTTATAAAAGAATGTTGAAGAACAAAGTTTGCAACCTATAGGGCAATGAAATCGATTTTGAATCCTGGGGAAGTTTTTAGAAAGGATCATTGATGAAATTGTTGTAATTATCTAGAAAGGGGAGTGATCAAGAATCAGAATAGACTTCAAGAATAAGTCATGCCCATCAAAAAAAAAAAAAAAGGAAAGGGACCTATTTGTACAAAAATATTTATAGCATCTCTTTTTATGGTGGCTGAGAATCAGAACCCAAAGGGATGTCCATCAATTGGGGAATGACTGAATAAGCTGTGGTATATAATTGTAATGGAATATTATTGTGCTATAAGAAATGACAAACAGGATGATTTCAGAAAAACCTGGAAAGACTTAAATGAACTGATGTAAAGTGAAGTGAGTGGAACTAGGAGAACACTGTACACAGTATTAGCAATATTATACAATGAAGAACTGTGAGTGACAGCTATTCTCAGCAATATAGTGATCCAAAGCAATCCCAAAGGATGAATGATGAAGCAGGCTATCCACCTTCAAAAAAAGAACTGATATTGTCTGAATACAAACTGAAGCATGTTATCTTTCTTTTTTTCTTCTTTCCTCCCTCCCTCCCTCCCTTCCTTCCTTCCTTTCTCTTTTCTTTCTTCCTTCCTTCCTTCCTCTCTCTCTCTCTCTCTCTCTCTCTCTCTTTCTTGTATTCCTGTGCTAAATGACTAATATGGAAATATTTTACAAGATTGCACATGTATAACTGATGTTGGATTGCTTACCATCTCAGGGAGGAGGAAGGGGAGAGAAAGATAGAATTTGGAACTCAAAGCTTAAAAAAAAAAACCAAGAAATGTTAGAAATTGTTTTAACATGTAACTGTGGAAAATTTTAATTTTTAAAAAGAATAAATTGTGCCAGACTAACCTCTTTTACTTGTTTTTTTAACAAAATTACAACTTAGTGGATGAGGGTAATGCTATTGATCTAGTTTCCTTAATTTTAGCAAAGCTATTGAAAAAGTATCTAAGACTATTCTTGTGGAAAAAAATGGAAATTAATTGGACAATCATTTGATTAGCTAAATCAGAATTGGTTGGATGACTAGACTCAGAGAATAAAGTTGGTAATGGCTCAGTGTCAATGTGGGAGGAAGTCTCCAATGCAGTACCCCAGGGATCTGTACTTGTCCACATCCTATTTAACATTTTAATCAATGACTTGGATAAAGGCATAGATGATTTGCTAATAAAATTTGGACATTACACAAAGATGGGAGGGGTAGCTAACACACAGGATGATGGTTTAGATTCAAATAGATCTTGACATGTTTAGAGCATGGGGAAGTTATAATAACATGAAATTCAATGGAGACAGATGTTGAAATTCAATGGAGACAAATGTAAAGTCTTGCACTTAGGCACAAAAAGTCAACATATGTAAGATGGGTAGTCATGAATAGAGAGCAATTGTTCTGAAAAGGATCTTAAGCAAGTTCAATATTTGAGCTGCCATAAAATTCTAGTGATGTGTCAACCAGAATAGCTAATGATACACTGGGCTGCATTAAGAGGGGAATGACTTACTGGTATAGGGATCTTATAATCCCACTGTACACTGCCTTTATCAGATTTCATTTTAAGTATTGTGTTTAGTTTTGTGCAATCCAGTTTAACAGGGTTATTTTATAAGCCAGAGGATGTCTGAGTCAAGCAACTAGGATGGTGAAAGACCTTGAGTTCAAAAAGTATGAGTTTTAGTTGAAGAAAATGGACCTATTTACCCTGGAGAAAAGAAGACTCAGAGGAGATATGATAACAGCTTTCTAAGGATTGTCATGTGAAGGAGGAATTAGACTTGTTCTGTTTGGTCCCAGAAGACAGGAGGAATGAGTAAATATTAAGAAGGGGCCAGCTGGGGATGGATGTGATGTCAGAAAACAATTTCTAACAGAGCTGGCCAAGAAGACAATGGACAAAAAACTGTGGGAATTTCTTTGTGGTTGAGTTGAACTTAATGGTCAATGAGGTCTAATTTAATCCTCAAAATCTCTGATTCTGTAAACATGTATTAAAATATATACCATACCCCAGAACAGAACATGTTAAAGATAATATTTTAAAAAAAAACTTGAACAATGCTTTGGTTAAAAAGTGCTGAATTATTCCAGTCATTTGTGATCATCATTCTACATTGACATGATAAGATGAATATCAAAGAGATGAAAGAGTGAAGAAGTAGTCACTCCTCAGAGTCTATCTTCAGGGCTACTTAGGAATGGTATTTCCCGCCATATGCTAGATAACATGACAAATGTTTCTGCCTCCTTATTTTCTCAATTTCATTATAACATATCTGCTTAACCATCTCCCATGTAACAAGACATGGTCCTTAACCTTCAGTCATTCTTTCACTATGTTAAGTAAGGTAATAAATATTCAGAGTATAGACCATTCAAGTTTCCATTGAGGTGGGAGGGGAAAGAATCAACTATAGCAGACTTTGGAAGCAGAATAATTATAATAGTGGGCATCAAGACAAAGTAGATGAATGCTTGACAGTGAGAGAATGAAGTAAGATGTACATTAGACATGGAATCATGTATTATTAGAATCTTATAGTTGAAAGGGTGAAATGAAACAACCATCCATAGCCAAGGCCATACTCCAAGTATTCCCAGTTTATTAGGGACTATTAGACTTTTCACTTCACTGGCAAAGCCTTTGGGAATCCAGATTACCTCAATGCTATGACGAGGCATCATAGAGTTGGTTGGTTTAATGGAGTATAGAGTCAAAATAGTGCCTGGAAGTACTGATATGTTTTTATATCATTACAAAAAAAAAAAGTTATGCTCTCATATGAGTCTACTACCTTTAATGCAGCAGAGTAGGACAAGTGTTATTTCAGAGCCCAACATGACCATCTACCTGTTTTCCCTTGTCTGGTAGTAACGCAAATTTGAATGGCAAGAGTTTAAAGTAAATGGAAATATGTCCAACTCATAATCAAATAAAGATGGTATAGTCTCAGAGGCAGAGCACATTCATGAATTATGCCCTTCTCAGCACCATATCATTTGACCAACATTCTGAAAGAGAGTGGGAGTAAGTTCAATGACAAACCTGAATTTCATCACAAAGATGAAAGAACACATCTTTAGCTTATGCTCCTGAGGAGCAGTGGTTTGTGTTATTGTATGCAAATCACACAGTTAAAACATAGGTAGCAAATTTCAGGCATAACAAAGTGGAGGGATACATATGGATGGATCAAGATGCATGAAAATATGTAACCTTTATACTATGTGTACTCAATGTTCTAAAAATAAAAATAAAAATGTTCTAAAAATAAAAATAAAATTTTATAAGAGGATATCACTAATATCAAGTCTTACAAATTGGAGTACATGGGGATACAGTTGAGAGAGATAGAAGTTTTATTTTATTTATTCATTGTTTATTTTTTTACTTGCTTTATTTTTCTTGTTTTTTTATGAAATAACTTTTATGGAAATGTTTTGCATGATTTCACACATATAATTGATATCATATTACTTGCCTTCTCAATGGATGAAGGAGGGGCTAAAGGAACAAGAGAATTTGGGTCTCAAAATTTTTAAAAATGAATGATAAAATAAAATATAATTTTTTAAAAAGAGATTACCACCAAGCAGGAGAAAGAGAAAGATATATGACAGAAGGTACTATGTTAACATGTCCATGATTTCTAGTTTGCCTCTCTAGAAACTACAAGGAGATTTCTATTTGAGTAAAATTAAGGCTTATCTTTTGGTTTACTGAGATCTCAGCTTGCCCCCATTTAAAAGAAAAACCCAAAACTAACTCATTCACTCTTTTTTGTGAGGCAGTTGGGGTTAAATGACTAGTCCAGGGTCACACATCTAATAAGTGTCAAATGTCTGATCTGAGCCCAGATTTGAACTTAGGTTCTCCTAACTCCAAGGCCGGTGCTGTATCCACTGCACCACCTACCTGCCCCCTTCATTCACTCTTAAATATTGCCTGATATACTCAAATCCACAAAATTTCTTCAATTTCTATTTGGCACCTGCTTTATGATGGGCTTAATCACTATATATTATCTATGATGGTCTTTTACATACCTAGCATTTGGAGAGAAGGATCCAAGCTGGTAGGTGTAAGATTTGGTTGCTTTCCCTCTTTAAGGTATAGCAAAAAGGACAGCTTGTTGCTTTTAAGCCTAAAACTTGTGCCCCTAAACCATCAATATTTATGGAGGCAGATGGATATAATGCTGGCTCAGTACCTCATTTCAGAGGATAACAGAGTGGCTGGCCTTGTGGCCCCATCTCCTGTTCCCCTCCGGGCAGTAACCAAAGTCTGTCAGGGAGGGATGGAAAAGATTCCAGAGATAACTATTCATGATATCTTGCAAGCCTCATTTAGACACCCCTTGTGAATATACACATCTTATATGGCTCATCCGTTTGAAGTTTATTTTGGCGTATGAGAGAAAATTTTTGTCTTCTTAACTTTTTCCCCAAAAAAACCTGCTTTTCAGTTTTCTCAGTAGTTTTTGTCAAAAAAAAGTTTTCCCCCCAAATAGTTTATGTTCCTGGGTTTATTGTGAATTGGACCACTGTATGACCTTGCTTCTAGGTCTTACTTATATAGCCTATTTAAATGATCTGGCTTTCTTTTTTTTTTTTTTCCTAAATCAGTATTGGACAGTTTTAAAGATTTCAACTTTATAATTCAAAATCTAGTAACAGCAGATCCCCAATTTATTTCCACTTTAAAAATAGTTCCATTGATATCCCTGTTTTATTGTTTTCCAATATGGATTTTTTGTTATCTTACCTAATTACCTAAGGATTCCTCTGGTAATTTGATTGTCATAGTACTAAATATGTATGGGAATGTATTCTATATTCAGTCATCTGAGTAATGCAGTGGCTAGAGCACTGGGCTGTGAGTCAGGAAGATCTGAGTTCAAATCAAGACATTGCACAGCTATATCTCTCTGGGCAAGTCATTTAACCACTGTCTGGCTGTTTCCTTATCTGTAAAATGGGGATAATATTAGCACCTACCTCAGAGTGTTGTTGCAAGGATAAAATGTGTTTACATATGTAACATGCTTTGCAAATTTTCAAGTGTTGATGAAGACTAGTTATTATAGTTTCTGTTGATAATTTTACTACTTCTTTTTGTTTTTTATTCATTTTTTCTTTCTTTCAACTGGTTTTCCTGAGAGTTTTTTCTCATGATAATTGTTTTCCTTTTTATTTTTGTGGGTCATATTTACTGTATTTGACATATTTATTGCTATTTTTTGTGAGGCAGTAGAGTTGAACTTGGGGCCATCTCCAGTCTTCCTGTCTTTTGTCCTGTCACTGGACTTCATTGATTCTGTTTATGCTTCTCTCAGGTTTTGATATTGGAGATCAAAATTTTGGTTTAATTCTGGTCTTCTCCTTATGAAAGCTTGAAATTCTTCTATTTCATTGAATGACCAATTTTCTCTTGAAATATTATGCTTAATTTCACCACATAAATGATTCTTAGTTGTAGTCCTAGCTCTTTTGCCTTCTGGAATATCATGTTTCATGCCTTCCTATCTTTTAATGTTGTAGACGCTAAGTCATGTGTAATCCTGATTATGGCTCCCTGATACTTGAATTGTTTCTTTCTGGCCACTTGCTGCATTTTCTTGACCTGATAGTTCTGAAATGGCTATAATGTTCCTTGGAGTTTTTATTTTGGGATTTCTTTCTTTCCTGAGGTGATCAGTAAATTCTTTCAATACCTGTTTTGCCTTCTGGTTCCAAAACATCAGGACAGTTTTCCTTGAACATTTCTTGAAAGATGTTGTCCAAGTTCTCCTTTTGATTACGGCTTTCAGGTCATCCAGTGATTCTGACAATATTTCTCCTGGATCTATTTCCTGGTCAATTTTTACTATGATGTATTTTACATTTTCTTCTATTTTTTCCCATTCTTTTGAATTTGTTTGATTAATTCTTGTTGTCTCATAAAGTCATTAGCTTCCACTTGCCCAATTCTAACTTTTTAATGGTAATTTTTTTATTTATTTTGTTTTCAACATTTACTTCCACAAGATTTTGAGTTCCAAATTTTCACCCCATCTCGCCCTTACCCCCACCCCAAGATGGCATGCATTCTGAATACCTCTTCCCCTAGTCTGCCTTCCTTTCTATCTCTCCCCCTCTTCTCTTATCTCTTTCCCCTTCAATTTTCCTGTAGGGCAGGATGGATTTCTGTACCCCATTTCCTGTATTTCTTATTTCCCAGTTGCATGTGAAAACATTTTTTTAAACATACATTTTTAAAACTTTGGGTTCCAAATTCTCTCCCTTCCTCCCTCCCCACCCACCCTCATTGATAAGTCAAGCAACTAAATATAGGTTATATATGTGCAGTTATGGAAAGCACTTCCATAGTAGACATGCTGTGAAAAATTAACTCTTTCCCTTAATCCTATCCCACCCCCCCATTTATTCTATTCTTTCTTTTGACCCTGACCCTCCTCAGAAGTACTTGCTTCTGAATACCCTCTTTCCCAATCTGCCCTCCTCTGTATCATCCCCCTGCTCCCTTGTCCCCTTCCCCCCTCATTTTCCTGTAGGGTAAGACCGATTTCCATACCCAATTGAGTGTCTATGTTATTCCCTCCTTAAGTCAAATTCTATGAGAATAAGATTCACTTATTCCCTCTCACCTTCCCCCATTTCCCCTCCATTGTAAGAGCCTTTTCTTTTCTGTTTATTTTTTGTGAGATAATTTGCCCCATTCTACCTCTCCCTTTCTCCTTCTCCTAGCATAATCCTCTCTCACCCCTTAATTTTATTCTCCAGATATGACCCCTTTCATCTTCAACTCACCCTGTGCCCTCTATCTTTCTATATCTATGTATACATACATCTAACTTTTCCCCTCCAACTACCCTAATATTGACAAAGGTCTTATGAGTTACAAATATCGTCTTTCCATGCAGGAATGTAAACAGTTCAACCATAATAAATCTCTTATGATTTTCTCTTTCCTGTTTACCTCTTCATGTTCCACTTGAGTCTTGTATTTGAAAATCAAATTTTCTATTCAGCTCTGGTCTTTTCATCAAGAATGCCTGAAAGTCCTCTATTTCACTGAATGACCATTTTTTCCCCTGAAGGATTATACTCAGTTTTGCTGGGTAGGTGATTCTTGGTTGTAATCCTTTCTCCTTTGCTCTCTGGAATATTGTGTTCTATGCCCCGTGGTCCCTTAATGTAGAAGCAGCTAAATCTTGGGTTATCCTGATTGTGTTTCCACAATACTTGAATTGTTTCTTTCTGGCTACTTGTAATATTTTCTCCTTGACCTGGGAACTCTGGAATTTGGCTACAATATTTCTAGGAGTTTTCCTTTGGGGATCTCTTTCAGGCAGTGATTGGTGGATTCTTTCAATTTCTATTTTGCCCTCTGGTTCTAAAATATCAGGGCAGTTTTCCTGGATAATTTCTTGAAAGATGATGTCTAGGCTCTTTTTTTTGATCATGGCTTTCAGATAGTGCAATAATTTTTATATTCTCTCTCCTGGATCTATTTTCCAGGTCAGTTGTTTTTCCAATGAGATATTTCACATTGTTTCCTAATTTTTCATTCTTTTGGATTTGTTTTACAGTGCCTTGATTTCTCATAAAGTCACTGGTTTCCAATTGCTCTATTCTAATTTTTAAGGAAGCTTTTTTTTCAGTGAGCTTTTGGACTTCCTTTTCCATTTGTCCAATTTTGCTTTTTAGGGCATTCTTCTCCTCATTGTTTTTTTGGACCTCTTTTGCCATTTGGGTTAGGCTATTTTTTAAGGTATTATTTTCTTCAGTATTTTTTTTTGGGTCTCCTTTAGCAAGCTATTGACTTGTCTTTCATGATTTTCTTGCAGAACTCTCAGTTTTTCCTCTACTTCTCTTACTTGCTTCTCAAAATCCTTTTTGAGCTCTTCCAAGGCCTAGGACTGATTCATATTCTTCATGGAGGCTTTGGATTTAGGAACTTTGGCTTCATTGTCTTCTTCTGGTTGTATGTTTTGATCTTCTTTGTCACCAAAGTAAGATAATATCATCTGACTCTTTTTGCGCTGCTTACTCATGATACTGGCCAATTACTTGAGTTTTAAACTCTTTGTTAAGGTAAAAGTCTGTTTCCAATGTGGAGAATGCACTGTCCCAAGCTTCAGGGGTTTGTACAGCTGTTTTCAGAGATACTTTTAGGGACCTGAAAATTTTCAGTTCTTCCAAGGTGCTATGATAAGGGGCAAGGTGTTTTCTCTCCACCGCCACAACAAGCTTCACCACACCAGAATTCCTCCTTGCCCCAGGACCACCCCTCAGAACTGTGACCCAGATCCAAGCACAGGTAAAGCAAGAGATCCCTGCCTCAGCACAGGCAAAGAGATCCCTGCAATCCCCCTCTGATCAGCCACTGGATTCCCCCTCAGTCTGTGGGCCAGAAGCTCAGGAAATAGCCACGGCCCTGGGGGTGGCTGAGACCTAGCTCCTTCTCTCACTGCAGTCACAGACCTTTTCCACTGACCTTCTAAGTTGTCTTTGGCATTCGTGGATTGAGAAGTCTGGAAACCGCCACAGCTGCCCGCAATTCAGCCCTCTGAGGCCTGCTCCAGGTTTGCTGTGGCCTGTGCGCCCACGCTGAACTGCGCTCCTCTCCCCGTCCAGTGCGATGTATCTTTCCGATCAATCATCCAGGCAGTCTTTGGCTGGAAATTTGTTTCACTCTGTCTTTTTGTGGGTTCTGCTGCTTTAGAATTTGTTTGCAGCCATTTTTTACAGGTATTTGGAAGGGTTTGGGGGGAGAGCTCAAACAAGTCACTGCTTTCCCTCTGCCATCTTGGCTCCACCCTGGAACTCCCAATTCTAACTTTTAAGGAGTTTTTTCCTCAATTAGATTTTTTTTTTACTATCTTTTCTATTTGTTCAATTGTACTCTTCAAGGAGTTGTTTTCTTCAGTGGATTTTTGTGTCTGTCTCTATTTGGCCAATTCTACTTTTTAAGCAGTTGTTTTCTTTTTCCAAGCTGTTGATTCTTTTCTTCATAATTATTTTACATCACTCTTTGTTTATTTTCCCAATTTTTCTTCTACCTCTCTTATATGATTTTTGTTTGACTAGGCCATGGGGTTAAGTGACTTGCCCAGGGTCACACAGCTAGTAAACGTCAAGTGTCTGAGGCTGGATTTGAACTCAGGTCCTCCTGACTCTAGGACTGGTGCTCTATCCACTGTGCCACCTAGCTGCCCCTCTTATATGATTTTTAAGCCCCTTTTTGAGCTCTTCCATGAGTTCTTTCTGGCCTTGAGACCACTTCCCACTTTTCTTTGGGGTTTTGCCCATAGATGTTTTAACATATTGTCCTCTTCTGAGTTTGTGTCTTGATGTTCCCTGTCACTGTAATAACTTTCTATGGTCAGATTAATTTTTCTTGTTTTTTTTTTGTCATCTTTTTTGGCTTTTTTTTATTTCTTTTAAATTTGAGCTCTGCTCCTGGAGTGGAAGGAGCACTGTCTCAGGCTTCTTGTGCCAGTGCCTGCAAGCCCTGGCTGTTTACCTAGTGCTGCACTGATGTTGCCCTGAGGCCCATGGGGGACCCTCGTGTTTGGTGTTGCATTGAAGGGGTGGGGTGGGGAGTGGCTGGTGCTGCTGGAAGCCTTAGGGGTCTAGCAGCTTACCTGGTGCTAAGCTGGGGTCTTAGTGTTAGTCTCTAGTGTATGCTAAGGCTGGTGGGGCATTTCTGCATTTACTCAGCGATGCACTGAAGCACATGGAGGTCTGGCTGTTGATGGTCTGTTTGTCCAGGGCTAAACTGAAACATGTGGTGGGGACCTGGCACTGGCAACTGCTTGTTTGCTTAGGCACCCATAGGGTTGGCCTGTTTACCCAAGGCTATGCTGAAGGATGTGGCAGGTCTCAGAACTGGAGTCTGCTCATTCTCAACTATGCTGAGGCACGTGAGCAGTACTGATGTTGGCATTTGCCTGTTCCACCTTACTGGGGCTTATGATCTATCACTGATTTGCTGAGGTAGGGCTTGCTGATGGCTTGCTGGGACTCTCCGTGTCCTGGACTGCACTCCCCTTTTACCCGAGTAAGATAAACTTTTCCTGCCAATCTTCTAAGTTTCTTGGTCTCAAAGATTGTTTCACCCCATCTTTGTGCTGGTTCTGCTTTTCCATGATTTATTTTGGGGCATGATTTCATTGTTGTTTGGAGGTGAATATGAGGAAAGAAGTTTTAGAATGAGTAGTTATAAATGCTAAATAGAAGAGGGTTTGTCAGTATTGGGAAAATTTTTCTAGCTCAGAGGTGGGTTAGTCCCCGCCCCCAACACACACACTTTTTGTTTTGCCTTTCCCCAGACATGACATTCCACCTCTTGTTTCTGTGCCTTTGCACTGGATATCCCCTATATCTAGAGTGCACTCCCTCCTTACTCCTACCTCTTATATTCCTTTACTTACTTCAACACTCAGTCCAAGGACAACTTTCCACTGAAATCTTTCTTGATCCCCTCATCTGCTAGTATCAATACTCCATATGTATACACAGAAATGTTTTGTCTTTTTTTATCTTTGTATTTGCATAATGTTTTTTCAATTAATTTATTTTGAATTATCAATAATCATTTCCATAAACTTTTGAGTTTTAAATTTTTCTCCCCCTCCCTCCCCAAGATGGTGTGTACTCTGATATAGACTATACATATATATTCTTATTAAACATATTTTCACATTAGTGATGTTGTAGGTAAGAATTAAAACCAATAGGAAGAACCACCAGAAAAAGGAAATAAAACACAATGGAAGAAGAAAAAATAACAAATAGTATGCTTCAATCTGCATTCAAACTCCATAGTTCTTTCTTTGAATGTGGATAGCATTTTCCATCATGAGGTCTTTGGAGATGTCTTAGATCCTTGTATTGCTAAGAAGGGTTAAGTCTATCAATATTAGTAATCATACAATGTGGCTATTACCGTGTACAGTGTTCTCCTGGTTCTGCTCATTTCACTCAGCATCAGACTGTACAAGTCTTTCCAGGTTTTTCTGAAGTCAGCCTGTTCATCATTTCTTATAGCACAATAGTATTCCATTACATTCATATACCACAACTTGTTCAACCGTTCCTCAATTGATGAGCATCCTCTCAATTTCCAGCTCTTTGCCACCACAAAAAGAACTGCTATAAATATTTTTGTATATGTGGGTCATTTTCCCATTTGTATGATCTCTCTGGAATATAGCCCTAGAAGTGCTATTGCTGGGTCAAAGGATATGCACATTTTTATAGCCCTTTGAGCATAGTTCCAAATTGTTCTCCAAAATGGTTAGATCATTTCACAACTCCACCAACAATCTGCATAATGTTTGATATGTAGTTGGTGTTTAATAAATGCTTATTGATGGAATCATTGAATGACTGAAAGAAAATTGACAGTGAAAGTGGGGTAAGGAAAGAGATCTTTGTTTCTATCAAGGTGTTTAAATCAATGGACAATATGCAAACATACCTAGTGGGGCAGCTAGGAGGTGCAGTGGATAGATCACCGGCCTTGGAGTCAGGAGGACCTGAGTTCAAATCCGGCCTCGGACACATAACACTCACTAGCTGTGTGACCCTGGGCAAGTCACTTAACCCCATTGCCCCGCAAAAAACAAAAAACAGAAACAAAAACAAAAACAAACAAAAAACAAAAAACAAAACAAACATACCTAATGACTGGATGATGTAAGAGATATTGAAAGTCTACCCAGGTTATAGTCATAATCAGAAGTCCACAAGTCCATGGTCAATAGCAATTGACTTGTGCGGAGAAATGAGGGTGAAATAAGGAGAAGTCAAGGTTGAAGTTCAAGTACCAAAATCAGAGTAGAAACGATTAGACACACTCCAAGGTCACAGGTTATGGGATCCTTGTTCTCCTCTTGACCATTTGCTTGAACAAGTGCTTCATTGACCCTGTCCCATTTAAGCTAAGTGGAGACAATTGGAGATTCAAAAGATTTCATACTCTATCTACATATAATCTGCCAAGGTTCACTTTTCAAGAGGCAGATGAGTCAATTGCAAGTCTTGATAGTGAAACAATGCCTCATGTGTTGTTTCTCAAATCTTTGCTCCCTTCCAGAAGGCATTACGAATAGCACAAAAGGATCTCAATTGTATAATAACCTGAACAAACAACACTCCAAAAAACAAAAAAAAAAGAAAGAAAAAAGAGAAAGGAAAACTATTAAGGCAACTCTCATTCCCGAAACAACAAAGAACCATGTTTTAGAGTTAGTAGGTTAATTAAGAAATCTCTTACTGGTGAGAAAGAGCTGGCGTATTTCCAATTCAGATTGATACTCTCCAAAACATAGACATAAATGATGTTTGTTCAATGCCATTAAGATAGGTTACCTAATATTCTAGAGAACAACCCATATTAATAACAAAGTTAAAGTCAAATACTTAGAAAAAATATATTCCTCTTTGCTGTAGATTTTCTTGAATAAAGCAATACTCTGAAAAATTGAATAGGATGTACAACTGTTGGGATAGCCAATACAAATGGATAATTCATTAACCTGGTTATAAAAGAATAATTTAGCCAATTTATGTTGTGTTATACACATGATTTAAATACCCCTCAATTTGGTGGGGTTTCCCCCCTCAAAATCATGCCAAACAAAATCTCTGAGGTTTTTTTTTTTAAAGTTCCTTCTCAGGAATTTCCAGTAATTCATATAGATTTATCCAAACTTTTTATGCCTCTCTAGCTGCAGGTACAGTTATACAGGATGATAATTGACCCTACAAATTCAATTCAACATATATTAATGAATTATTATATGTAGAACACTATGGAGTGTGTAAAGATTAAGAAAGACCTGAATTCAAGACCTGACTGGAATACACTGGCTACTTTACCATGGGTAAAGCCCCTTAATTAATCAGTGCCCCCAGAAAAGTGTCTAAGAGTTAAGAACATTAGCTTTAGATTAGTCACTAGAACTTCATTGAGAGAAGTCAAAAGGATGAAGTCAGTAACTCAGCTAATCTTCACTTATTAAGGCTGTGCTAGGTATTGTAAGCCCTGAGGATACAAAAATAAAAAATAAAAAAAAAACAGTCCCTACCCTTTAAGATCTCATAATCTAATGGGGGAGAATATGCAAACAACAATGGACAAACAAGCTATATACAGGATAAATAGGAAATAATTAATGAAAAGAAGGTAGTAGAATTAAGAGGGATAGGGAAAAACATTTTTTTATAAAATCTTGGGGGAATAATCATGTTTATGGAGTGATAGGAGGGTGAGGATCTATAGAAAAATGCCATTGGTTATAGAGATAAGGAGGCCATTAATAACCTTGAAGAGAGTTGTTGAAGTAGGGAGGTGGGGACAGACTAAGATCCCAAGGGCTTAGAAAATTGTGGGGGAGTTAAGAAGTAGTAAAAGCAAGTATAGATGTCATTCTCTAGAATATTGAGAGTGAAAATAAGTACAAAGAATGACAGCTTAATGGAAGAGCAGTGTCAAGGAAAAATCAGTTATGATAGTCTAGCCAGAGCAGGCTGAGGTGAAGGACTAGGAGATAACAAGAAACTGAAGATACACAAAGGAAAGAAAATTGATGGAGCAGTCTTTGAAGAGATGGGATCAATGGTACAGGAAGACAAGTAAGTGTTGGCAAAGAAAAAGAACCAAACCTTACTCTGATCCTAAAGAGGAAGAAAGGATAGGTGATGATACTGAGTGGTTTAGAGAAGTGGACAAAGGGAGTTAGCTAGCCAATGACCTCAATCTCTACAAAGTAAGAGACCAAGTCATCTGCAGGAAGGAAAGAGCAGGAGTTTGAGCTAGGGTTTGAATGGTTAAGACAAAATTTGGAAAAATGGTTGTGAAAGATGTGATAAAGTCAATAAAACCTGGCAATGAGAAAGGCAGTGAGAACCCAGTTGAGGTTAGATAGTTTTGTGATTTTCACCAGCGCTGTTGGGCTACCTGGAAGTAGAATCAGAACAGGAGTTACCATCTGGAAATGTAACAAGGGAGAAAGCTTGAGATGCATGTCTTTGTAGGCAGGAGCATGAGGACAAAAGTGTATTGGGGAGAGCATAGAGGACACCATTAACTCCCTGACTATACCTGCCAGACACTGAATCCAAAGAGATCCAGAAAGTCTAAGATTAGCCTCAAAGGGAAAAAGAACTGAAAACCAGGCCAAAGTATTTCATCTTTGATTTCTGTGACTGAGTGATTCAGATACAGCACAGTGGTAGGGGTTGGGAGAAAGGGACTGAACAATCAAAGCTGACTAACTGTCATGGGCAATGTATGATAGAATAAAAAATCAATACAGACATCATGACCGTCCAACATCTTTGCTGGCTCCCTTAGCAGCATGCCACCTGCAAGCTGGTCACCGTGACATTCAGAGAAATGAAATGAGTGGGGAGGGGCTCATAGTAATGAGCATTTGGGGGATTGCAGAATAATATAGGTTCCAACACTGCCACAATCACTAAGGCAGGAGGTAACTGGTGTCACCAGAGAGACTTCATGCATAGCTGTGGAACTGAGGGTGGCCAGCATCCCACACATAATGGATGATTTAGCTTCAGCATTCTGATTAAGTTGCCAGGAAGTAAAATATAAGTACAAGGAGAGAGACAGAGGTGGCCTAATGAAGCAAAGATTTAAAAAGAAAAAAGAAAAAAAATTTCTAAGCATCCAGGCTTAGGCATGCAATTGACTTTCTCAGCTCCAACAATTTCTTATTCCACCTACATATCTGTCCCATCACTCCCACCACCAGCAGGAGTGGGCAGCCATCACCTGCCTAATGGGTTAAAAAATGCAGCCACCTGTCAGGGCTGAGGGTAAAATTCTAAGTTGAAAGAGAAAGAGGATGGGGAGGAAAAGAATATGCGGGATTCCCCCCACCAACCCTTTATTTCAAGAAATTGTTCCTGTAAAGAGGAGCAGCCTCAAGAGAGCAGGTGCCCTAG
The DNA here is from genome assembly GCF_900497805.2 of Vombatus ursinus. Lineage (NCBI taxonomy): Eukaryota > Metazoa > Chordata > Mammalia > Diprotodontia > Vombatidae > Vombatus > Vombatus ursinus. The sequence continues at coordinate 16,756,777 of NW_020954567.1, forward strand.
TCATAGTTTAAGAGTGGAGAAGAGTGCTTGTGGTCACTCACAATGGAGCAGGTTCCTTGGTATCAGTTTCAAGGCAGAAAGGGGCACCACTAGTAGCAGCTGCAGGAGATCAGGGGACCTGATCACAATTCCAGGATCAAGAGGAGCACTAGCACTTGCAGTGGTTAGGAAACAAGGTCTTTTCCTTTCCCTTTGCAAGGTCCTTTACCTTTTCCAAGGTAAAGACCAGAGCACAGTGCAGGAAAGCAGTGATCACACCTCTCCTTAAATCATACCACCTTGGAAACATTAAAAACTTACATACCCCCAGAACTAGCTCTGAAAACAGCAGCACAAAAACCTGAAACTTGGGACAGTACAACCTCCACCCTGGTAGCAGAGCCAACTTTAACATAAAGTGGAAATTCAAGAAATAATTTTGTTCAGTCACGTCCAGCTTTTCGTGACCCCCATGGACCATAGCATACCACGCCCTCCTATGCTTTATTATATATTGAAGTCCTCCAAGTTTATGTTCATTGTTTCCATGGTGTTATCTATCTCATCCTCTGCTGTCTCTTTTCTCTTTTGGCTTTAATCTTTCCCAACGTCTTCTCCAATGAGACCCATCTTCTCAGTATTTGGCCAAAGTATTTAAGTTTCATTGTCAGTATTTGACCTTCCAGTGAATAGCCTGAATTAATTGCTTTTAAGTATGGACTGGCTTGACCTCTTTGCTGTCCAAAGGACTCTCAAAAGTCATCTCCAACAAGGCTATTCAAAAGCATCAATTTTGTGGCCCTCAGCTTTCCTTATAGTCCAACTCTCACAGCCATATATTACTACTGCAAAAACATAGCTTTGACTCTATGGACCTTTTTTGGCAAGGTAATGTCTTTACTTTTTAGTATGCTGTACAGATTTGCCGTAGTTTTCCATCCAAGGAGTAAGCATCTTTTAATATCATGGCTACAGTCACCAACTTCAGTGATCTTTGAGCCCAAGAATATAAAATCTGATGATGCTTCGATTTCTTCTTCTATTTGCTAGGAAGTGATGGAACCGGTTGCCAAGATCTTTGTTTTTTTTTTATGTTAAGCTTCAAACCAGCTTTTTCAGTCTCCTCTTTCACCCTCAAGAGGCTTCTTAAATCCTTTTCAAATTTTACCATCAGAGTAGTATCATCTGCATCTATGAGAGTGCTGATATTCCTCCCAACAATCTTAATTCCAGCTTTTGATTCATCCAGCCTGGCATTTCACATGACATATCCTGCATATAAGTTAAATAAATAAGGTGACAACATAGATCCTTGTCATATTCCTTTTCTAATCTTAAACCATTCAGTTCCATGTCCAGTCCTAACTGTTGCTTCTTGGCCCTCATACGGGTTCCAATGGAGACTGGTCACATTTTGTTGTGATCCACAGTCAAAGGCTTTAGCATAGTCAATGAAGCAGAAGTAGATGGTTTTCTGGAACTCCTTTGCTTTCTCCATAATCCAGTGAGTATTTGCAATTATCTCTAGTTCTTTTGCCTCTTTGAAAACTAACCTGTTCTTCTGGTTCTCAGTTTACATATTGCTGAAGGCTAGCTTGCAGAATCTCAAACATAAACTTCCTAGTATGTGAAATGAGCACAATTGTTCAATAATTTGAACATGATTTGATATTGCCCTTCCTTAGGATTTGGGCATAAACTGACCTTTTCCAATCCAGTGGCCACTGTTGTGTTTTCCAAATTTGCTTGCATATTGAGTGCAGCACTTTAACAGCCTCATTTTTGGGGGTTTTAAATAGCTCAGTGGAATAGATTAGGAATTCAATCACCTCCATTAGTCTTATTGTTAGCAATGCTTCCTAATGTCCACTTGACCTCATTCTCGAAGGAAGTGGGGAATGAACAACAACAAAAAATTACCTAACCATTAAAAGTTATTATGGTGAAAGGAAAGATCAAGACATGAATGCAGAAGACAACAATGTCAATACAGCCTCAAAGAAAAATATAAATTATATACAATTTCAATAATCATTGTCTGTATTAAGAATAATCTAGAAGCCTTCCCAATAAGATCAGGAGTGAAGCAAGGATATCCATATCACCACTATTGTTCAATATTGCACTCCATATACTAGCTATAACAATAAGAGAAGAAAAATAAATTGAAGGAATTAGAATAGGTAATGAGGAAACAAAACTATCACTCTTTGCAGATGATATGGTATATTAGAGAATCCTAGAGAATCAACTAAAAAAAATTAGTTGAAATAATTAACAACTTCAGCAAAGTCCCAGGATATAAAATAAACCAACATAAATCATCAGCATTTCTATATATCACCAACAAAGCCCAGCAGGAAGAGATAGAGAAATCCCACTTAAAATAACTACAGACAATATAAACACTTTGGAGTCTATCTGACAAGACAAACCCAGGAATTATATGAACACAATTACAAAACATTTTTCACACAAAGTCAGATCTAAATAACTGAAGAAATATTAATTGCTCATGAGTAGGTTAAGCCAATAGAATATAAATAACAATTCTTCCTAAATTGTTTTACATATTCAGTGCCGTTCCAATCAAACTACCAAAATTATTTTATGGAGCTAGAGAAAAAAATAACAAAATCCATCTGTAAAAACAAAAAGGCAAGAATATCAAATGAATTAATTTAAAAAAAATGTGAAGGAAGAGGTGGCTTAGCAGTACCAGATCTCAAACTGTATTACAAAGCCGTAATAATCAAAACAATCTGGTTCAGGGTAAGAAATAGAGTGGTGAACCAGTGGAATAGATTAGGTACACAATACATAATAATAAATAACTCTAATAATTTAGTGTTCAATAAACACAAAGATCTAAACTTCAGGGACAAGAACTCACTATTTGACATAAATTGCTGGACAATCTGGAAAGCAGTTTGGCAGGATCTATGTATCGACCAACATCTACCAGTGTACACCAAAAAAAGGTCAAAGCTGGTACATGATTTAGACATAAAAGGTGATATAAGAAATTGGGGGAACATGGAAAGTTTTACCTCTCAGATCTATATGGATAAAGGAAGAGTTTGTTACCAAACAAGAGATAGAGAGTATCACAGGATGTAAAATGGATAATTTTGATATATTAAATTTAAAAAAAGTTTGCACAAACAAAATCATAGTTGCCAATATTAGAAAGAAAGCCAGACACTGGGGAAAAATATTTACAGCAAGTTTCTCTGATAAACAGAATATATAAAGAACTGAGTTTAATTTATAAGAATAAGATCCATTCCCCAGTTGAAAAATGATCAAAAGATGTGAATAGGCAATTTTCAGAAGAAGAAATCAAAGCTATCAATAATCATATGAAAAATAAGTTTTAAGTCACTATCAATAAGAGAAATGCGAATGAAAACAACTCTGAGGCACCACCTCATGCCTATTAGATTGGCTAATATGACAGAAAAAAAGAAAATGGAAAATGTTGGAGGGGACGTGGAAAAAATAGGCACACTAATGAACTCTTGGTGGAGTCATGAATTGTTCCAACCATTCTGGAGAACAATTTGGAACAATACCTAAAGAGCTATAAAACTGTGAATACCCTTTAACCCAGAAAAATCACTACTAGTTCTGTATCTCCAAGAGATCAAAGGAAGAGGAAAATGACCTATATATACAAAAAAAAAATTATAGCAACTTTTTTTGTAGTGGTGGCAAAGAATTGGAAAATGAGGGAATACCCATCAATTGAGGAATGGTTGAACAAGTTGTGGCATATAACTCCAACATTGTACATAGTAATAGCAATATTGTATGATGATCAACTGTGAATGTCTTAGCTATTCTAAGCAAAACAATGATCTAAGACAACTCCAAAGGACTTATGATAAAAAGTGCTATCTGTCTCCAGAGAAGGAACTGATGGAGTCTGAATGTAGATTGAAGCATACTTTTTTTTTTTTTACTTTCTTTATTTTTCTCTGTTGTTGCTATTGTATTTTTGGGGGGAGGGGTCTGTGTTTCCTTTTGCAACATGGCTAATTTGGAAATATGTTTTGTATGATTGCATATGTATAACCTATAGCAAATTGCTTGCCTTTTCAAAGAGGGGGTAAAGGAGAAAGGAAAGGTAAGAATTTGAAACTCAAAATTTTAAAAATGTTATTTTTTACATATAATTGAGAAAAATAAGATAAGAGATTTAAAAAAAAGAAAATGTTCCTGCTTAAAAGGAAAATTAGAAGGTAAGGTCAGCATTGGAAAAGCTTCTCTTCTTTTCCTTGTAAGGACAGGACCTTCCTTAAACAAAGCAGGCAGTAGGGGATCTATCTTGTTTTGATTTCAAAGACAAAAATGGCTGCCCCTCCCCACCATCAGTACCGCTTGAAATTTTATATACTAAAGCTTCTTCTCCTTTTACCAAAAAGTTTTCATTTCTGTTAAATTGTAAATACTCTCATTTTAAACAATCATTAGTCATTTCCACCTTAATGTGAATGAAGGATTTGAAAGCAAGTTTTAATAGAATCTGTGTGATTGTACTGAGTACCTGAAGCATCAAGGAACCAATTTTGGGAGAAAGAGTGAAGCATGTGATCCCTCTTCTCTCCCCTCAATTATTAATACTCTATTCCTCTCAATAGGGCAACTAGGTGGCACAGTGGACAGAGTGCTGAGCCCAGAGTCAGGAAGACTCATCTTCCTGAGTTCAAATCTATCCTTAGACACTTACCAGCTGTGTGACCCTGGGCGAGTCACTGAACTCTGTTTGCCTCAGTTTCCTCATCTGCAAAATGAGCTGGAGAAGGAAATAGTAAACCACTCTGGTATCTGATGCAAAAAAACCCCAAATGAGCGCATGAAGAGTTGGACACTACTGAAATGACTCAACAACTTCTTCTCAATACTACTCTGTATATAACTATTTTCTTACTTGTCTCTGAGTACATTCCACACTCCCAACAACCTCAGTAGGATGTAATAAGATCCTTAAGGGCAGAGGCAACTTTCATATATATGTATGTGTGTGTGTGTGTGTGTGTGTGTGTATTTGTGTCTCCAGTGCTAGTAGATTGCCTTACCTATAGTAAGTCTTCATAAATGTTTGCTGAATTGAGCCAGTAGTAAAAGGATACTTAAAATGAACCTTTACCTATTTGCTAATTTTACAGTGGGCTTAATACTGCTTGATATTTATCTTAATTGGTCATTCCACAAACATTTATTAATTGTCTACTAGCTTTGAGATGAAAGGCAGGGTAATGTAGTGGAAAGAGCTGGCTTTGGAGTAAGGAAGACCTGACTACATGTCTGGTCTCTGACACATATTAGCTGTATGACCCTGAGCATGTCATTTAACTTCTTCATGCTTTTGACAACATTCTAAGTAGCGGGTAGAGAAGGTGCTGATGTGCCTTGGAAGAGGGAATTACTACTATGGGAATCTTGATTCCAATGCAATCACAGATCCAATCCCATTCTAGAAGCCAAACATTGACTAGGCCCTGAGGATTGAAAGATAACAATGAAATACCAGGAATAGAAAAGGCAGCATTCATGATTTTTTTTAAATCCAACTAGGAAAAAAAAAGTGACAACATCCAGAGGACATATCTCACAGAACTAGCTTCAGATGTCTCTAAAAGTGAGAGAAATCACATAGCATCAAGCAAATCTAAAATTGCCAGCCAGCTACATTAGCTACACATAGCACACCTGTTCTCCAAATTGGAGGTGGGGGCCTACAAGGAGAGGAGGGAGGTTAAGGAAAGGTGTGGGCATGGAGGATGGGAAGGAGGACAGGAAAGAAGAGGTGGGTTTTGACTGTGATTGATGGTCCTTTGCTGTATTCTCAATGAGTAGAAAATTAGAGAGAAATCGCTTCCGATACCGGCCCATCTGAGCTATGTGTTGTGTCCGTCTCCCTTACACAGTGACTCTCCAGGGATCTTTCCCTTCCAGCCTGCAGGGCTCATTATTCACAATGCTGAGCCAAAGGAAGCTAAACCACACCTTTCTTTTCTGTTCTTTCTTTTCTGTCTTCCCCTCTCAAGCATCCCCTAGGAATGCAAGCATCTTTTTGAGGATTTCATCACTTAATCACTTGAGAGAGGGAAGAAAGTCATTTCTCTTGGTGCTTCAGGTTATTTTTTTCCAAGGGTTCAAAAGAAACAATGACAATAACATCTGAGAGCATCTTCATTAAATTTACCCGAGTGCCTTCTCTGCTAAATCGGTTTGACTACCTGTCTCTCCATCCTTCCATCGAAGTGGCTAGCCTCCCTCCCTCTTCCCCTTACACATTCCTTTTGGTACAAGCCAGCGTTTATCTCATCTCTCTGTCCCTCTGTCTAATTAGCTTGCTACAATGCTAGGTGGTTTGTAACTGGAAAGATTCTTTTTCTACTTGAATGGGGCAGGCCACACTAAACAGCTGGGTCCTAGACTACGCTCAGAAGGATTAGGCTCTGTTTGAAAATGCAATAATCTTAGATTTAGAGCTAGAAGGCACCTCAAGAAGTTATCTAGTTTAAATCCCATTTTATAGATGAGAAAATTGAGGCCCAGAGATTAAGTGACTTGCCAAAGGTCATGCCACTATGAAAACTGGGATGAAAACTAGGTTTTTTGACTCCGATTCTAGCATATTTTTTTTCTATTCTACTGTACTACTCCATATTTACAAATAAATCCATACCTTAAAAGCCCTGGACTAAAAGTCAAAAGAGACAGATTTAGGTGTTGATTCTGCCATTTACTGGCTCTGTGAACTTGGATAAATCTCCTGTCTTCTCTTTTTCGTCATTAGTAAATTTAGAAATAAGAATAACTGGCACAGTGGATAGAGCACTGGACTTGGAGTCAGGGAGATCTGAATTCAAATTCTGCCTTAGATATTTATTAGATGTATGACCTTGAATAAGTCATTTAATCTCTCTTTGCTTCAATTTCTTCATCTATGAAATGGGGATAATAATAGCACCTAGCTCCCAGGGTTGTTGCAGGAATCAAATTAAATAACATGTACAGTGCTTTGCAAACCTTTAAAAATGGGCTTAATAATCATCATTCTTGTTATTTTAACTACCTTACAGAGCTTTCAAAAAGATCAAATGACAACATGAATGTGAAAGTTCTATACAAATATGAATCACTGTTAAGGCATTAATGATTAGATAGAGGGGACTGGGGAATTAACAGAACGGAGGGCTTTAAGTCAGGCAGGCAGGCCTGGGTTCAAATCTGCCTGTAACACTATATGACCCTGGGCAAGTCACTTAAATTCTATATACCCTATGCAATTCTCTAGGACTGTAAGTCAAAGAGAGGTTATGAACTAAGGAATCATAGATGGGGTAAGAATTAAATAAATAATATTATCAGTTATCCAGTCAATAAACATTTATTAAGTGCCTGCTATGTGCCAGGTAGTGTGGTAAGTGCTGGAGATTCAAAGGGAGACAAGAGTTAGTCTCTGGTCTCAAGAAGCTCAGAGTCTAATGCATATGTAACGGACAGAGTGCTGGTCATGGAATTAGGAAAGTCTGGGTTCAAAGACTCGTTGAATCACACATTGAATCACACATTGAATTACAGAATTTGAGAGCTGAAGGAGATGCCCAAAGCCATATAGTCCAGACTTCTGATTCTTACTAGTTTTATGACCAAGAGAAAATCATTTAACCTCTTAATCTTAGGTACCTTCCTAACCCTATAAATTATAGATGATCTATGACAGGTCCTGGCAGAGGAAGTTTTAACACTTATATAGTCGTGAATTCTTAAGAACTTCAATTGGGGGGAAAGATTACTTCTTGCTTTAAAAAAAATGAAATTTGCCCTGTGAACTATAAACTTCACCAAGTACAAATGCATCTTTATGTCCCGTGAACTATAGACTTTACCCGGTAGAAACACATCTTTATAACTTCTATCCATATGTCAAATTTCATGGAAATATGTTCAAAGGAAATGCACACTTTTGAAAGCATTGTAACTGCCATTTTGTTTCAGGAGAGAAGACTAGACCAAGATTACCAAATGAACCCTTGGTCCAGGAACTCATACCACCAATCAGATACTAACCTTTTTATGACTTATTGGAAAAGTCTTTAAGTGTTGCTTATGGCACACAAGCATGGATCAGGAAGACCTGGGTTCAAATCCTACCTCATACACTTACTGGCTATGTGATCCAGAGCAAGTTCTTTACTTCAATGAGATTCAGTTATCTCATTTGTCAAATGGGAGAGTTGGAGTCCACACCTCCAAGATCTCTTCCTACTCTAAATCTAAGATCCTCTCACTTGCTGATAGACACATAGATAATAAGTGCTAGAGGTAATTGAATCTAGATCTTCCTAACTAAAAAACAAAACAAAACAGGAAGAAGAAAAAAGTCTACAGCTTCATCCACTATGCCTATAGAACAGAAGTGCGAACTAGTCAGCTCCTTAAAATTATAAATGAACAAACACCAATGCACATGAAATAGGTAGAAGCTTAGTTACGGGAAGCTTGGTTGCTGTGAAAAGAAAACTAGATTTTGAGACAGTGGATCTAATTGGAAATCTCAGCTCTGCCATTTGAGTGACTTTAGAGAAGGTCACTTTATCTTCCTCAGTTTCAGTTTCCTCTGCTGCAAAATGAAGGATATGAACTTGATGGCCTCCAAGGGTATTTCAACTCTATGCTCCTAATAACCACACTTAGTCATTTCATTTTGGCCAATTGATGCATACCGCCTATATTTTCATAGTTGCATCCAAAACAAATATAGTCTCATTTTAATTGTACTGCAGGAAAACTTGTACTTCACAAAGGATTCAGCAGAAAATGATCTGATCCTGCCTGATTGCCACCTAGTAGTCAACAAGGCATGCTGAATGCTAAGAGATATAGATTCCCTTGCTGTTTATTTGTTGTTCAATCACGTCTGATGCTTCATAGCCTCATTTGGAGTTTCCTTAGCAAAGTTACTGGAGTGGTTTGCCATTTCCTTCTCCAGACCATTTAGAGATGGGGAACTGAGGCAAACAAGGTTAAGTGACTTGCCCAGGGTCACACAGCTAGTATCTGAGGTCAGATTTGAATTCATGAAGATGAGTCTTTCTGATGCAAGGCCCTGTTCTCTATCCACTGTGCTGTTTGGCTGCCCTGGAGCTATCTCCAGTCATCCCAATGAATATCTGACCACTGGACCCAGATTGCTCAGGAGGAAAAAGTGAAGCTGGTGACCTTGCATAGCCCTCCCTCACTCAAAACAAAGTCAATTGCAAGTCATGTCATCATCTCCCTGATGTCAAGGTCCTCTTCAAGAACAGAGGACAAACACACACACACACACACACACACACAAGCTGCCCTAGATTCCTTTGCACTTGCCATCAACTCCAACTACCTCCAGAACATTAAAAATACTCTAGTTCTGTTTCCCTCAAGTTCAAATCCAAATAGTTCACGTGGTTTTGTCCGTAGATGGTGGCCAGGAATTAGAGGGATCACTGAAATAATTAGACTCTAATCATTGAGTGTGTCCCAGAATAAAAGTAACCAAGAGCATTGTCCTAGGGAAGGAATAGGGAGGTGGTAGCAGGCAATGGAGTGGAAGACTCCTGCAAGTCTGAACATGCATGAATGCCACAAAAACATCAACTGTGTCTCTGGTGAACTTTATTTTTAACCTGCAGACCTTCCTCCTTAGAAGGGTACTTGCTACACCATGATCTAAGCACTTTTGAAGTCAGTAGTTACAACTCCCAGAACTGAAACCTACAGCTTTTCATTCCCACTCAGAAATCTCTTTTCTTTCACCACTCATTCCCAATGAAGGGGACCCCTACTTAATCCTTTGGAGGCAGACGGACAAAACTGTGGAGACGGTGAAGTGGTTTGTCTTCAGAACTAAACATCTTCTCTTCCTGACCCCATCTCTTCATTGTTAGTGCGTATCCCACACCTGTACACAGTCAGTCCCCTCATGACATGTTTTCCCCACCACCTAACTTTTTCTACAAGTGGTTCATGAGAAGCAATCATCCTCAATTCTAAACCACTGCCTTTACAGAGTCTGACAAAGGAATTCATACTGGCGCTTATATTAAGAAATTAAAAAGCTTAAATAGTTAAAGGAAAAGTTAAAAAATATAATGTATTTCACATCTGTGGTATCTGATTTTGCCCAGTTAATGGACACAAGGGACACCAATGTGTTTGATATCATGCCCACTGAGTTGTTTTGTTTTGTTTGTGAAACCTGACCTTTAGAAATCGACAACTTGGGGAGGACTCTAAGGCAATCCCCAGTGCCCAGAGGAACTTACGTGGATGGAGAAGGAATAGAGCCAAAATGGTAGCCATTATTTCCTGGTAGTCATATGTGTGCACACATGATAGCAATTGTGCCTCAATTTTGGGAGATAAGCAGAGTCAAAAAGAGTAAACCTTGAATAAAGGACACCATGGTGTATTGGTTTTGAACAAGAAGAACTCCCTTCCGTTGCTCATAACAACGTGCTAAAGCCATGCTCAGGGATAGAGAGCATGGCTTGGATATCATAATCCAGGGAAAGGAGAGATGTAGAAAAGAGCATAGAGAAGGAAACTTCACATTAAGGACAGGTTGGCATAGCAGGGAGATCGTGAGCCATAGAATTATGAAGCCCTGGGCTCAAATGCCATCTCTGACACTTACTAGCTCAGTAACCATGGGCATCACCACTTCTTAGAACCTCAGTTACCTCATCTATAAAATAGAGACATTTAGTTCTTGTAATATCAACCTCACAGGGTTTTTCGGGAGCTCAAATGTGATAATCTATTTAAAACAATATATAAATGTCAGTCATTACTCTCAGCACAGAGGAAAAAGTCAAACAAGTGAGTGAGAAAAGGAGTTTCCAAAAGACCAGGGTCTCAAGATTGTGTTGAAAAATGAGTGAGACAGGTATGTTCAATTCGGGGAGAACACTCAAAGAGAGAAATCTTGGGGAAAATAGACAAAACTATGCCCCCTCCCTGAGGTAATGCCATATAATGGATCTGGTACTGGGTTTGGGTACTAATATGGAAGGCATCTTTTTCTTCCCAGACTTGAAACGTGGTTGGCCATGCTCCAGAGGATCCAAACCAGATATCTCTCACCTGCCAGTCAGTCAACAAGGATAGACTGAGTACTCTGTGGTGGCTTAGAAAATGTCTCTGCCCTTCATGAGCTTAATTGAAGAAGCACAATGGACAAATATGCAATCAGCTCTTCATTATACATGCTAATGGTGGGGACCAGTGGTGCAGATAATCAAAAGCAGCAGATAATCTCAAATTTATACATTCTCTGCTTTTCTCCATGTCTATGGGCAGACTGAGGAAGGAGAAATGAAATGTTAGGAAAAATAGGCAGAAGGACAAAGGAGGAAGATCCTATCAGTCTCAGGTAAGCCATAGAGATAAGCCAAGCAAGTAAATACTGTAATCAAGTAATCAAAAGAAGCAACAGAGAATTGAAGAGACATTTGGGGGGACACATTTTGAAACATACATGTTTTATTACATGGGAAAGAGAGAGAGAGAGGGAGAGAGAGAGGGAAAGAGAAAGAGAATTGGGACAGCTAGATGACATAGTGGATATATAGAGCACTGGGCCTAGAGTCAGGAAAACAGTTCAAATCCAACCTTATACACTTACTAGCTGTGTGGCCCTGGGCAAGTCACTTAACCTATTTACCTCAGTTTCCTCATCTGTAAAATGAACTAGAAAAGTAAGTGATAAACCATTCTAGTATCTTTGCCAAGAAAACCCCAAATGTGTCATGAGGAATCAGAATCGACTGAAACAACTGAACAACAACAAAAATTAGTTCAGCATATGCTGGATGTGTAACTGAAGTGGTATGGGAACTTTAAAATGCCACATTATTAAATCATTCACCCAGAGAAATACTTAAAAAAGTGATGAGATTAGAGCTGTACTAGACAGTAATTTTACATGCCTCCACTCTAAAGTTGTAGAAACCATGAATCTAGGTAGAGAGGAGTAAAAGACAGTGAAGCCGTGTATGCCTATGCCCTTTGATAGCTGTCAGACCTATTCAGATATAAGAAGAGACACAAAGCACCAAGTCCAAGAAGCCGCCATCTGCTGATACCAAGAATGCCAACGTTGAATAAACACCAACACCAAAAATTGACAACTCCAAACCTAGGACAAGGGTTGAGCAGAGTGGAGGTGGATGAGAGGAGATGAGACAAAAGTACCAGAAATAAACCAAGGTCAGGTGCTGCAGGTCATGATCAAGTAGGCACTAAGATTCAAAAGGAAAAGGAAAAGAGATCAGTTACAGCACAGGGCATTGGCCTCTACAGGGCATTTAGTGGCCACATATTTTTAGTCAACTCTGAGGGGCCAGCTCATTAACTAGTAATGCAATTACTCTTTAAAGGGGAGGTTGATCCATAAGACTGGACGGAACTGGGCAGGATGGAATTAGTCAGGGCAAGACAGAGCAGGAAAAGACAGAAAAGGGTAAGTACTGGATGTTCTGAGCACAAAATGGATCAGTGAATTTGTGGCTTCTAGTAAGCAGTAAAGTGTGTTATAGTTGTATTTGAACATTGGGACTAGTTGAGTATCAGCTGAAAATAACTTTAGCTGTGAAGAGGCCTAAAGAATCTTATAGAGAAGAGAATTAGTCAAATAGAATTCAAACTTTATCACTAGTAAGTTAAGAAGTGAAGCAATATACATATGCTTTTGGCTCTAGCCTAACCTTTCAGATTTTTTTTATTATTCCCTTACCTCCTAGTCAGACTGGCCTACTTACTGTTCCCTGAACTTGACATGTAATCTCCTGTCTTTATGAATTTACATAGACATTCTCCAGACTTGAAATGCTAACCCTCTTTACCTTGATGTTTATAATCCTTAGCATCCTTCAAGGCTTAGCTCAGATGCCACCCGCTCCCCAAAGTTTCTTCTGATCATCTAAGTCGTTTGTGCTTTCTCCTCAAATTCACTTGTATTTACATCTGTTGCATATCTTACAGAGACTGATTTCGTGCTACCAACAGGCAAATAGACACAAGACCCCTGGGTGCATTAGTACCCTTCCTCTGGGCCATCATTCCTGTTTCCAGAACAGCCCTCATGACCATCATCAAGAGAAGCAACTTTCGTGGAGAAAGGGCCAGTCATTTCCACTAAATGTCACACATGGGGCAGACAAGCCAGGCCACTGAAAGCAAGGGACCCTGAGGGAAAGACAGGAGGCAGTATGTGACAGGCAAGTCAAACAAATAGCACTGCCACCTTAATCACCCTTCAGATCCTTTAGGTGAAAGCCCAAGACGCTATACCCAAGAACCCTGAGAATAATGATATTAAATAATGACAGTAAAGGTAGGGCATTAACATGCTTTGCTCCTGCATCCTAAGGATCATGGGACTTTTTCATCTGATTTGTAACTTCCATATATATTGTCTCCTCCATTAGAAGGTGAGCTTTTTGAGAACAGGATTGTCTTACTTTTCTATTTGTATCCCCAGTGCTTAGCACATAATAAATACTTAATAAGTGCTTTTTCATTCATTTATTGATCTGTTTCTATACCTTATCCTCCAATAAAATACATGTTTCTTGAGGGCAGGAACTGATTTTTTATGGTTATCTTTGTATATCAGGCACCTAGCATGGTCTCTCACACATAACAGATACCTGATAAATGTGTGTTGAAGTGTATTGGTAGTGAAAGGAAACTGAGTTTTGTGTTTATGTCAAGGGATCAGGATTCCTGGGCCGCCAATATTGTGAGTGATTACTCCCCTTCCTTCCTACCATGAGAATTGTTCCTCACAATGATTGGTTAACAAAAGTGAGACTAGGTCACCAACTAGTCTCCAAGTTGGTTGTGGTAGAGAAACTGATGATGCAAAGGTGTTAGTATGTAGAGAATGGCACTTAGATGTGAACTAAGAGATTGAAAGTGGTTTAGAACCTTGGAACTGTGTGAGTCTCTATGAGTGCCTTGCTGGCCTATGGAATTCTATGTACAGAAACTCCTCTCATTTACACAGATCAGCAACTTGTCTGTAATTTATAACTTCAGCTAATTTCCTAGGGATCTAAAAAGTTAGTTGCCCTACACATACACACCCCAACCCCCATGGTCATATAGGTATTATGCATTAATGGTAGAACAAATTCAAGTCTTAGCTTTCTAAGTCAACTGAATTTCTTATTTACTATGCCACAGTACTATTCATCTTTATGGTTTGTGTGTGTGTGTGTGTGTATGTATGTATGTGTGTGTGTGTGTGTGTGTGTGTGTGTGTGTAATGGAGACATGACCTTTGGCTGTTGCAGCAGCCTTGACAGCTAGCAGTGGTCACAAGCTTTCCTGTCTTTTCTCTCTCACTAAATACACTTTCTAAAAGTTTCTTTGATGTCTGGGCAATTTGCATTACTCCTCCCTTATAAGGAAAAATGATAGGGGTTGGGAAAGGAAATGGAAACGGGCCAGGACTGTACATCTCCAAACTCAAAAAGAAACAGCAAGGTCTACTAACCATATGGAGGGGGAAGGTACACACTGAGTCATGCAAGAAGAAAATGGAAATCAGTTATCCTAACTGTACCAGGAGTAACAGCTTGAGAATATCAAGTATATTAACAGTCTCGTGAGCCCCTTTGTATCCAACAAGGTGGGACTATGGGACCTGACTGGCCACAGAGCTCGGAGTATAACCTAGCCTAGAGGCATATTGTCCCTTGCTATCTTGGTGTAAGAGCTGTAACACTTTCTTGAAGAAGAAGTAGATTGCAATGATGGAGGCAATTGTAATAGATTGAAGTAGTGAATGTGGGGCAAAAATAGACTGTGGAGTGAAGGGTTCCTCAAATAAGAAGAATCTTTATTGGGTCCAACAGTATGCAACAAGAATGTAGCTGGTGGCAGCAGCAAAAGGGTCATGGTAGACCAATAGACACAGATATGCATAGAGGAGATCCTGAAACAAACAGAGGAGATACTGGATCAAGTAGAGGATGTGGTTTTTGTCCACAGAACTGAATTGTAGTGAGCTACAAAATCACAAAATCGAGGAACAACTTGAACCTTGCCTTTTACTACTACTGTGAGTCACATGGACTGTGCACGTCTAGGGGAAAGGCAGGGAGGGATGATTCTCTAGCGATGTTAAGTCTTTTTTTTAACTATTCAAAGGGTTCTTGACTGCAGGTTATTGCTTTAAATTTGGAGTGACTGTATCAGTCTCTGGAAAAGATGGAAGGTAGGGTTCACAAAAGAGGAAAGTTGTTCAATTTCCTAACAAGCCCAAATTATTTTCCTCATGGTGGACCTTGATCACAAGGTAGCACTACAACTTTTGAATGATTTTATTGGCTCCTGGGGGAGAGAGAAGTTTCCTTACTATGAGCCCAGGTATGAGCCCTTCTTATATTCTTTGTTATATGTGAAATGTTTGTTTCATCCAAGTATCAATACCTTGGTTGCTTTCAAAAGAATTGAAAAATTAGAAATGAACCAAATAAAATGTTCCCAGAGAGTCCTTTTCAGTGAGCCATATACAGAATTATTGAGATTTTCCAAGATGGAATTTGGGTCCACATGAGTCTAGAGCTTTGGTATTGGGGATGTAGGTCACAAATCCGTACACATATAACATAGATTGCATATATACATATACTTATGAACACATATACATGCTTATTTGTATATGAAAATAAATTTTTATATATTGCTGGGTATTCTTTTGAATAACTTCAATGATGAGTATTATATATTGTTTGAGGGTATATTTAATTAATCAAATGTCATTCAGATCACTAGTGAATAAAGTGAGTGATATCATTATATAAGATATTTAGATGGAAAAAAAGTTGGGACTACAAAATAGCAAGACTGGTTTTCTCGTAGAGCTGACAAATTGGATTTGAATGATATTCCCCAAACATCTCCCCATTGTGGTCAATAATGACTATATTTTAAAGTAAGTATGCAAAGGGTTTTTTCTATAGGAAATAGCATTCATTTGGATGGATGAATTCTGGTGTGTATATTTTTTAAAAATCTCCTTATTTTAAAGTCATAATGGGTAGATATACTTTTGTTAAAGGAATCAAAAATATACAGTTCCTGCCTTCTAAGTAGGTAGAGCTGTATTTTAGTCCTGGCCCTGCTAATAATCAGCAGTGTGTTCTTTGTCATCATTTCCCTTCTTTGATCCTCAGTCTCCTCATCTGTAAAATGAGAGAGTTTGACTAAATGATTACTAAGGTTCCTTCTATGTTTCTCTGGGTTATGATAAAAAATAGTTATTTGGCATTCAGAACACATTTTCCCCAAGAAACAATGCTATAAAGGGTGGATAGGTTCCCAGACTAGTCCATAAAAGCTTGTTGTTAAATCCATAATATCTGACTTACAGCATTGTAGAATGCTTAGGGGAAGGAAGGCTCTTAGTGTAGAGGACCAGGACGACTAGCTTTGGGTAGTTTGGTGGGGGCCATTCTGGCAATGTCATGAGAGCTGACATATAGTTTCCAAGATACTGGTAGATCTTAGCATATAGTTAAAAAGAAAAATAAGTTGTATGCAACTTCATGAATATTCTTCTTTTATGTTCTCTTTCAGATACAAAAATACTTATTTTATCTAATGTTTAAAGTCAGAATAAAACAAAAAAAATAATAAAAACTAATTTATAGTACCAAAAAAATTTATAGTTTCCATTAACTAGAGAGAACTAGGGAGTGGGACAAGAATGACTGATAATTTCTTGGATAATGGTAAGTCAGATTTTTTTTTAAGCAGAAGATTGCCTATACTGTCCATAGGTCTCCTTGTCTGTTGCAGAAAATGCTAGAAAAAAAGGAAAAATGGCCCTCGTATTCGGTGTAACACTGCCTACTCTGGCCCTCACTGCCTAAAGGCAACATATATTACATTTTTCCATTCCTCTAGTATACTTAAAAGCTGTTTTTTTAATGGAGGATGTAGAGTCTCTGTCATTTCATTAAGCCCCCACTGATGGTGTTCCCCAACATTTTAGAGGTTCAAGCACCCCAGTTCCATTTAATTAGTTAAAAGACAGATTAACTTTTAGGAAGGAATATTTATACAATGGTATAACAAGAACAAATATACAAACATCCCCAACAATATCTGGGGTGGGGCATAATTCCTTCTACCCTTTTCCATCTCTGGGGATGGAAGAGAGATTAACTCAATTCTTATTTGCCATAAGTTCCAAGCCCCCACTGAGCTTGTGTCTGGTGACCTTGTCCTCTCAGAGCTTCGAACCTAGAATCTGTGCTCCCAAGTCTTCATAGCTCATGCTCTAAGATCAGGGATTTTACTCATTGCATCTAAAATTGAAAAAGACAAACTAAACAGACTAAGTTCCCAAACCCATTTTGGAGGCAACAAAGCTTAAGGGGAATCTTAGTGGATGGTGCCCATGCAGTGGTCGTACACCCCTGGATGCCACCAGGGAGAGAAAAAAATTGTCACAGTTTAGTAATTTTAAAGACAGAGATGATTCCAGCTACATAGCCAATGGAAAGAGACCGCCCCGACTCATGTGGTAGACAAATATAGGATGTCTTATTCCAGAAGCAAATTATTGGCATATCTCACGTGGGTGACTCTATCTTAGGAGATCTGAGAATGCTCCAAAGCCCCACTGTTCCTAACATAGACCAGGATAGAGCTAGTTGTGGCTAGGAATCCTATATGAGGTCTGATCCTATTATAGGAAGGAAAGGAGGAAAGAAGGAAGGAAGGAAAACAAGAAAGAAGGAAGGAAGGAAGGAAGGAAGGAAGGAAGGAAGGAAGGAAGGAAGGAAGGAAGGAAGGAAGGAAGGAAGGAAGGAAAGAAGGAAGAAAGGAAGGTAGTAAGGAAGGAAAGAAGGAAGGAAGGAAAGACAGAAAGAAAGAAAAAAAGAAAGAGGAAAGAAAAAAAAAACTACATGTCCAAATGGCTCAGAGAAAAATCTCTGGCTTAAATTAGCCATTGAAATTCCATATCCATTAGAGAACCAGTTATCACTGGTATGTTAAAAAAAATCATAATCCAGAGCATTTGCAAAGAGCTTTACACATCAGATCTCATTTGTGTCTCGTGGAAGCCCTGGGAGATCTAAACGCATTATAATCCCCATTTTAGATATGAAGAAACTGAGGTTTAGAGAGGTTAAGCGGCTTGCCCATGCTAACACAGACAGTCAGTGCCAGAGGCCATATTCAAACCCTGGTTCCATGTCCAATGGACCATTCACTAGCTAAGAGGAAGAGATAGAGAGTGTGGAAGTAGTTAAGCTCTTACAAACCCACCAGACAGAAGGGAAATACACGGCACAAGACCAGCAACAACACCATGATCCATTTCAAGGTCATTTGTTACAGCCTCTTTCAACACCAGCTACCACTGGGAGGGGAGAAAGGGGTCTACTTAGCCAGGAACTGTAGGCTGCAATGCTTCCCAAGTTGGCTCTGTGCTCCTGTTGCTGCTGTTGCTGCTTGAAGCTCAGCCCCTGGTGATCACTCTTCTTTCAGACCAGGTGCCAGCCCCTTTCTTCCTCCAGCCTGCTCAGCTGGGCAGCATCTCAGCACTGTGGGCTGCCCCTGGATGTGTTCCTTGTCACATCTTGTCAAATGCCTCCTTCCTTGGCTACTCACAGTCATGGGGTAGGAAGCTTAGCTGTTCTGCTCAACCTCTCAAACTGGGAAAGATCTTTTGGTTGTTTTTTCCTTTTCTTTAGAACATTTGCTGTGACTAGGTAACCAAGAAGGCACTATTTTTTTCTTGGGATTGATGATTGTTTTACTTTTAAAACCCTCTCTGAGGTTCAGGTTTGTTATCTATAAAATGGGTACATTATTAGTCATAGACTTTCCCTCAAAAGGCCATGAGAATTCAGGTTTTTTTTAAAAGAAAACACTTTGAGTACATTCAATGTAAAATATTGTGGAAATATGAAGTATTAACTGGTTCACTGTTAATTATGAGATTTACCTCTACTGCTTAAATTAAGTGAGAAAGTTATGATATGACTAATTCAAAAAATATGTAATTTTGAAAGATTCAGTAAAGTGATTTTGAAGCAGAGACTATTTCATTTGTGTCTTTGTATCCCCAGCACTTAATATCGTAGGCAGCTAGATGGCTCAATGGATAGAGCACTGGGCCTGGAGTCAGGAAGTCCTGAGTTCAAATTTGTCCTCAGACACTTACTAGCTGTGTGACCCTGGGCAAATCACTTAGCCTCTATTTGCCTTAATCCCCTGGAGAAGGAAATGGCAAACCATGCTAAGAGAACCCCATGGACAGGTCCATGGGGGCATGAAGAGTTAGACATGACTGACCAACTGAAAAACAACAACGACAGGTAGTAATTGCTTACTAACTGCTTGTTGCTTGACAGATTGAAAAAACAAGGACTGTGTCAAACATTTTTCCCTTCTTTCCTCCCTGTCTCCCTTCATTCTTTCCTCCATCTTTCCTCTCTCCATTTCACTCTCTCTTTCTTTTGTCTCCACATCTCTGCCTGGCTCGAAGTACAGAGGCTGCTCATTGGGCCAATCTCACTTTGATTAGCTCTGAAACTTTGACCTGCTCCATTTCCAACCTAGGCTGTTTCCTCCTTCCTTAAGAAACCTGATGACTTCCTGCTCCAGGGGACTAGCCATATTAATGCCAAACATAATGCTGACACCCAATTGGCTCAGCCCACTGCAGCTCAGAGCTCCAGCGCTTTAGAGATCTAACTCAGCCTTCCTACTAGCAAGGATTATAGATGTGTACTCCCAGACCTGTCCATCTCAAACTATTTTCCACAAATTCAAATTTAAATTGCATCTCTTTTTCTTTCCTTTTTTTGTCTAGATCTGCAATTTTCTTGGTATAAGGAACTCATGGCATGGAAACTGCCTCTTCCTGTACAGATTAACAATTTATTTGTAGCATATTATCCTAGAGAATTGTCTGGGGGAACAGAGTTTAAATGAAATGCTCAAGGTCACAAAGCTATTATAATCAGAGAAAACTTGAAACAAGGTCTTCTTTATTCCAAGGCTGGCTATCCACTATATCACATAGCCTCTCATTAAAAAAAATCCATTATCAGAAATTAATAATAATAGTCTACATTTATGCCATACTTCGTATACAATATTTCATTAGAGAATCACAAATCCCTTTTGATACAGGCAGCATAGCCTAGTGGAAATAGCTTTGGATTGAAATGAAAAACACATAGGTTTAAATACCACCTAAGATACTTACTAGCTGGATGACCCCGGGAAAATCACTTTAACCTTACTGTGACTGTCCCCTTATCTATAAGATGGGGATAATAATAGGACTTATATATCCTTATAGGATTGCTGCGACAATCAAAAAAGGTCACATAATATGCAAACCATAATTTGCTATGTAAATGTGAGTTATTATTATCCCTATTTCAGTGCTGAAAAAACCAAGACTCAGAGGACGTTAAAACACTTATCTAAGGTCACACAACAACTGAGTGTCAGGAAGAGGATTTGAACATAGGTCCCATGACTGCAAGTTTTCTCTTCTTTTCACTGTATTACCATATCCTACTCTTCTTTGCAGTTTTCTTAAGGCTAATGTTTTCTTAATTTCTTTTTTAATGCTACCATGGGGCTTGGCTCGGAACTTTTGTATCTCAGACCAAAGAGGAAGTGAAAATGCAAATGGATTTCCCTGATTGGGATGTTGTGTCATTTGTTTTCTGGTTCAACATAGATACTACTACATTTTAATACTAAGTTAATATGTGACCCACAGGGACCATTATGTACAAATTAATGACCATATTTCTATTGAGTTTGACACCAAAGTTCTAAAGGAAGCCTTTCTCAATCTCCCTTAATTCTAGTACTTTCCCTCTGTTGATTATTTCCAATTATATGTATATCATATGTACATGTATGTATATATATGCCTATATACACATGCATGTATGAGTACATGTATATATACATGTATATATTATACTATAGAATAATGTAATGTAATATGATATGATATGATATAATATAGCACAACATAACATAACATAATGTGAAAATATATACACACATCCAACTCATTTTATATATAATTGACCATAAGACCATTTATTTCTTACTAGACTATTGGTCTTTTTGATAAATAAACTTTGTCCCCAAATGGGCCTCAGAATTTTGTCGCTTCTATATATTTTTTCTCTCATGTGATTGTGGGGAATGATGGGGGGGGAGAATAAAGTTATAATTTTTTAAAAAGGGACAATATGACAATAAAAAAACAGAGAAAGGTAGTAGAAAACTAGTGTTGGGGGAGAGAAGAGATTAACTATAGATTAAAAAAAAGCTGAGATTTGTATTGTCAGATAGAGGCTACATGAAATTCAAGGAAGGTTTTATTGGTCTCTACTTAGGAAAGAAGAAAGAAATTTGGAAACTGAATAAAAAACCATGGAATATGTGACTGAGCCTCTGGGGAAAAGATAAGAAAGATTTGTGGACTGGGGTAGAGATAAGGGAGGTTGGGCAGGAATGAGATTACTATCAAAGGCGTAGAAATGGATTACTGGTGACCATATAGTCTTTTAAATATCTACTCCCACTCCCCCTCTCCACACAGACACAAAATAAAATAAAACGTGGAAACTTTACCGTCTCAAAGAATTATCCCAAAAGAGTTTTTAAAAATTAATTTTTGTTGGTACTGTTCTATTAATATCTCACTTAAAAAGGCTTTAAGTTTACAAAGCACTTTCCTCAAACAATCCCATGAAATTATGCTAAAATGATTAAGTAGTTTGAGGATTATCATCCCACTATAAAAATGTGCATACCAAGACTCAGAGCGGTTAAGTGAATTGCCATTGATGTGGTGGGAAAATCACTGGATTTGGAAGAGAAGACTTCAGTTTCAATCCCTTACTGTCTCTGTGACCATGGGTAAACCATTTAATATGTCTAGACCCCATTTTCCTCATCTGTAAATTGGGGGAGAGGTGAGACTTCCTAATTCCTAAAGTTCATTCCAGCTCTAAATCTATGACCCATAATATCAGAACTAAGATTTAAACCCAGGCCTCCTGACTCCAGATTCAGACCCACAACATTACATAAAAGAAGGTAGATATGAAAGCTACTTTTATAGCTTAGACAAGATGCAAAATACATGTAAGCCTATGAATAACAGGGGCTAGGTATGTTTAACTCATTGCTTACAGAATCTACCACAGGTTTTGATGGAGCTCTCATTTCTCCCCTCTGCACCCCCAAATCATAAATGATTCCACCCTGTTCCTTCTTGACAGACACTACTTGCTTGCCTTCTTCTTTGACTGGAAATTAACATTAAAGCTGATCTATTCAAGGAAACTTGATTTTCTTATCACACCCAAAGACGTGACAAGTTGCAATTTCCCACCATGTGGTGCTATGCAGAGAAAGAGAGAGAGTGGAAGAAGGGGGAGGGGGAGTGAGGGAAGAGGAAAGAGCAGAAGAGGAAGATAAGGAGCAGGGCCTGGAAACAGAGGTTCAGCAGTATGCTCCAGTCTTTTTATTCTCTCCCACACCCCCACTCCAGCCCCCATTCAGTACCATACGGCAAGCTGCACCTGTGTTCAGACAGATGACCTCACACACACATTGAAAGCAGAAAAAGTTCGAAACAGTCAGAGGGAGGTAAGAGGTTCTAAAGCAAACAACTGCATTCAGAGCAAGCCCAGTGAGATGGAAAGGGAATTGGCCTTTGAGTTGGAAGTCCTGAGTCTGCATCTTGGAGCAAGCATCTATTTATTGCGTTACCTACACCTCTTGGGGTGTCGGTTTCCTGAACTGTAAAGTGAAAGGATCAACTAGCTGATCTCTTTGGGAGGTATTATAGTAGAATGAAGAGTCCAGAAGTTTGAATAAGGAGATGGCCTTTCACTTCTGACATTTACTAGCAATTTGACCTTGGGCAAATTACTTAACCTGCCTGAGAATCAGGTTTCTTATCTGTTAAAGGGAGATGATGATAGCACTTACTTTCCCAGGGTTGTTGAGAGGATCAAATGAAATAATGTGTGCAAAGAACTTTGTAAACCTTATTATATAGAACTATGTAAATTTCACCTATTTTTATTATTATTATTATTACCATTATTATTATTCTATCACTAAAATTTGTCATCTGCGTGCACACACCACACACACACATATACAAACACACACACACACACACACACAACTCCTTTGCCATGATCTCCCAACAAAAATCCTAAGATTTTGTGCACGTTTTTCAGGAATTATTGTGGGTGAGTCATAAAATTCTCAGAGCTGCTTGAATGGGCTTTTGCCATGATTACACTTAAAAGCATCCCGGAAGAAATGTTGTTGTTATTCAGTCATTTCAATCATATTCAACTTTCCATGACCCTGTTTTGGGGCTTTCTTGGCAAAGATACTGGAGGGGTTTGTCATTTCCTTCTCCAGCGTATTTTACAGATGAGGAAACCAAGGCAAACAGAGTTAAGTGACTTGTCCAGAGTCACATAACTAAGTGTCTGAGGCCAGACTTGAACTCAATAAGATAAGCCTTCCTGACTCCATGCCTGGTACTCTATCCACTGCACCACTTTAGACTGAAAAGACGTTAGCTGGCTAGCCTAATTAGGTGGAAACCTGGATAACAACAACAACCCCTCAAAAAAAAGTTCTTGATTTCACTTGCCTTCGACATTTACATCGAGCTGTCTAAAGACCTTGAGGAGATGTGAGTTTGGCTTCCAGAGGCATCACTCACTAACTGGATGTGTATCTTTGGGCAAGCCATTTTCCATCGCTGTCTTGCACTCTTCACCTGAAAAAGAAGGGAGTTTGATTAGATGAGCTCTAAAGTCCCTTTTCAGATCTAGCACTCTAATTCTACAAAACTGAAAGACATCCTAGGATTGGTATCACAGAGCAGCGATGTGCATCTCTCCCCTAAAGTTACTCGGGTCTACCACAGTTATGAGAAGGATCTACTCAAGGGTCAAACCTAGATGAAGATGAGTCACTTGGTGTCATTTACTCCTCAATGATTCCTGATTGAAGGACTCACCTACAGGATGGAAGTTCCCATATCTAGAGATGCATTTCATGTTGATTCTCTAAAGCTATGATGAAAACCTTTTCAAAGAATGTGCAGAAAAATTTGCAAAGCATGGACCTTACCAACCTGGGACCATGCATCATTGCATCATTTATTCTGGATGATTGAGTTTTCCAGGGAGCTTTAAGCACCAAAATACTTAGTCATTTTTGTTGGATGTTACTTGTGTTACACACTTCCCTATTTTCTAATACAAAAAAAGGTGAACACATTTTCATTCATTCTTAATGGGTCCAATATCTCACACATACTGTCAGTATGATCCTGAACAAATCATTTAACCCTCTCAACTCTCTAAGACTTTCAGTTAGGGAGTAGAAGAGTTTCATCTAAGAAAGAGACATCTATCAAATAGTCATTTCTTTCCAGTAGATGTGTTCATTTGTTTGTGGAACTGGTGAAACAGGTGGTGATTTAACCTCTGATAAGTTAAGTCCAAGTTCTAGTTTGATTCATAGCAAAATGGATTGAACAACCCTCAGCCCCAATTCCCTAAAACCAAGTGATTTACAGTCCAATGAGAACTGGGATGATCTGATCCAGTTTGTTGCCCATAGGTAGAGACTGAGTAACAATGGACACCCACTGGTGGGTGCAAGCTCAGTTGGCAAATAAAGCATGCTTTGAGGAGACTAAGTGAGGATTTGATCAAAATGAGTAGAAGGAGGGGCCAGACGTCCCATGATAGATTCAAAGGCTTGTAGGATCATAGCTAAAGACTTGAAAGGTGCCTTAAAGGACATCTAGTCTGACTCCCTCATTTTACAGATGAGAAAACTGAGGTCTACTGAGATTAAATGACTTGCCCAAGGTCACACAAGTAATCATCAGAGGCTGGATTTGACCAAGGCTCTCTGAAGATGGATATATGTATGGATGGATAGATAGATGGAGCCTGTCTATGACTGAGCCTTAGCAAAGCCTGGACTTGATTTAGGCTAGAACAAAGTTGTAATGCCCATCTAAACTTTCTGAGCCTAAAACATGTTACTATTTTTTATCTTCTTCTTATCTATGGAGTGTTAGAAGGAGCAGAGAATTCCTGCCTTGCCTTAGGCCACTTTTCAAGTCCCAGAGAGCTAGAGAAAGCAAAGACCTGGGGATCCCTATTCCTCCTCTGAACTACCTCCCCCACAGGGGCATTAAAATTCATTGCTCTGAGAAGAAAAAGACCAGGGAATATGTTCTTGGCAATCAAAGAATAAAGCTCTGGGGATCCAAGTGAATCAACCAAAGGAAATTCAGGGTTTCAATTCCCTGGAAGGTTTGCCTGGGGTTTCTATCATGTCTTTTAGCAAAATGTCAGATTAACACACACACACACGCACACACACACACACACACACACACACACACACACAGAGACACATAGGAAGGTGGGAAGATGGCTGAATCACTTTCCATAGGGATCCAACAAAGTATGGGGGAGGGAAGAAGGCAGGGGATTGTTGTTAGAAAATGTAGTTCAACTAGTGCTTGTATTCATCCTTACAAGAAGACTTTAGGGGAAAGCCTTCAGAAGTTTGAGGCTGATTGAAACATTGGCAAAAAAAGCAGAGACCCTGACAGAATGTGAGACCCTAGCTGAGAACCACCCAACAACCCAGAAGGGAGTCTCTGAATCACATTTTCTTTTGAGGTCTGTTCTGTTCTGTTCTGCAATCTGAGAGTGCCTGACAAATTAATGTGTGCTTGTGCATATTTGTATATGTGTGTGTATATATAAATACACGTGTGTATGTATTTCAGACAATGCCCTTCTAAGCTCTGCCCTTCCCATTTAGTTTTCCAGAATAAGCCTTGGCCTGTTTCCACTGAGGGTCTTCTTTTGCCACTGCCTCTTTTCCCTGAATCCCCCCATGGCATGCAGCAAGCTAACTTGGGGAGAGCTGGCTCCCTGGTTTGTATTCAGCACCTGGCCTTCCAGAGGGGACTGTGGTCCAGCTGCATATTTATATATTCATTGAGCCGTAGTCCCAACTCCAGAGACTCCTGACAGCTGCAGATGGCAAAGCTATTTTTCATAAGGTGTGGGAGAGACAGAATCAAATATCACCTGAAAAAGACCGTGGCCTTTGGAGCCACCAACAAAAGTGGGATTGAGAAAGAGAGAGAGAGAGAGAGAGAGAGAGAGAGGGAGAGAGAGAGAAGCAATACAGGAAATTAGGCATAGCTTTTAATCCCTTGATCTGCATTTAAAGCTAAGCTCTAGCCTCACTATTATCGATTACCTTTACATGGGTGTTATGTCAGGGACATATCAAGGACCTAGGAACCAGGCCTAGAGAGGTTACTTGTTAAGGAGTCAAGATAGAAAGCCTTCATCTATTTCTCTCTCTCTCTCTCTCTCTCTCTCTCTCTCTCTCTCTCTCTCTCTCTCTGTGTGTGTGTGTGTGTGTGTGTATGACATTGGGGGTGTGAGAAATGTAGGGAGAGCTTGTCCTATGCAAGTCCACATATAAAGGAGGGGAGACTTCTCACCCCTTTAGAACAGGCGACAAGCTAAAATAGCTCAGCATTGTAATGGGAAAATCAGAAAAAGCAAGAATGGGAAGAAATGAAGTATTGTAGGAGCAAGGAGGGAGTGGCAGTGGACATCTACCCTTGGGTAAATCTCACTCTCTGTAACAGCCACTGGCTATTCACAGAATTGAGGAAGAAACTGCTGCAGCCCAGGAGAAGACAACTAATACACAGAGTCATTGATCCACATCTGATCTTAAATTTGTATTTCATTTCTTGAGGAATCCTGGGTAAGAAGCAGTGTGATGTCATGGAAAGAACACTGGATGTCAAGTCAGGAGAGAACTGAGTTTTAAGTTCTTGTGTCTGAGAGTGGCCAGGAGAGAGTTACTTGACATTACTCTTAAAGCCTCAGTTTTGCCATCTGTAAAAAAATAGGACATAATCTTCAGGGTTGTTATGAGAATCATAGATCTATCGCTAAAAGGAACCCTCATTTTATAGATGAGGAAAAGGAGACCTCCAGAGAGGTTAAATCACTTGTCTAAAGTGGATAGAATGCTGGTCCTGAAGTCAGAAAGACTCATCTCTCTGAGTTCAAATCCAGCCTCAAACACTTAGTAGCTGTGCGACATTGGGAAAGTCACTTAACCCTGATTGCCTCAGTTTCCTCATCTGTTAAATGAGTTGAAGAAGGAAATGGCAAACCATTCCAATATTTTTGCCAAGAAAGCCCCAAATAGGGTCACAAAGATCCAGATGCCACTGAAAAAAATAAAACAACTGAGCAATGACAAAATCAACCAACTAATAAGGCAGGCTGGAGCCAGAGGACTGGGTCCAAATTCTTTCTCTCATACTTACTCCTCGCATGATATTTGGCAAGTTGGAGTCCTCAACATTAAGTAATAATAATAATAGTTATTATGTTTACTAAAGCTTTAAAGTTTACAAAGCACTTTACAGTTGTTATCTCATTTTTGTCCTCACAACCCTGGTAAGTAGGTGCTATTATTACCCCCACTCTTCAGATGATGAAATTGAGGCAGACAAAGGTGAGGTGACTTGTCCAGGCTCACACAGCTGGCAAGTATTTGAGGGAGAATTTGGATGTAGTTCTTCCTGATGCCAGGCCCAGCAATCTATCCCCTGGCTCTGTAAAACGAACCAATTGGCCTCTAAGGTTTCTCTTAGGTATAGCTAGATGATGACGTTATCCTAGGAGACAACACATGTAACGCACACTACAAATATGAGCTATTCATTTTGATTCCTCCTTATGTAAAAGGATCCCATTGGCAGGTTCCACTTGCCAGGCCCCTAAGAGGCTGTACCATACAATGTAGCATCTGGTAATTGACTGTGCTCTAATGCTGTCTAATTGCTGCAGGTGTAAGCCTGGAAGTCTCCTCAGGTAACCTCCTCAAGGGCAGAAGCTGGTTCACACACTATTTCTGTAGCCCATCGCTGCCTTCCGCAGTTATGGTCCTAGTTGGTTTTCACTGAATGCTTAACAGAGTTTCGTCCAGTTCCAATGAAACTGGCCCACACTGGGGCCTTATTTTGCTCACTTCTTCCTTTCTCTTCTCTCCCCTCCTCACTCATCCAAATCTGCTTGTACAAAACTTGACTATGGGCTATAATGGAACTTCAACTGGCTTTTGTTTACCCCTGGACAAACTACAGAGAGATCTTGCCAATAATGAGTAGGAAGGGAATCTGGAAGCCCAAAAGCCTCACCCCCCACCCCCACCACTATCCCTGAAATGTAAGTCTGGGACTTTGCTGATGTTTGCCAATATTCTGCCAGCACCACACTGACAGTAGGGCCATGGCAGCCTTGCATAGCATACATGGTCATGCAGTTCCCTCCTCAACTATCTAACTTTCATAGTGAATGTATTTTTTTAATATAATATATGCATGTTCATTCATGCCCAACTCTTTGTTACCCATTTGAAATTTTCTTGGCAAAGATTCTGGAGTGATTTGCTATTTCCTTTTCCAACTCATTTTACAAATGAGGAAACTAAGACAAACAGGGTTAAGTGACTTGCTCAGAGACACTCAGCTAGGAAGTGACTGAGGCTGGATTTGAATTCATACAATAGTATTGCACAATTATGTTTTCAGTATATATGTTTGGTATAATAGACAGAGAGCTGGCCTTGGAGCTGAAAAGGCACTGGTTCAAGTGCCCCTCAGGTATGAATTGGCTCTGTGACCCTAGGTAAGTCATTTAACCATTCACTTCTCTAGGTAGCTCTTGAAGATGATAAGTTGTAGAGACAGTGCCAATCTGCATGGGTATTGGGAGTTTCCTCATCTGGAAGTTTACTATATCAAAGAAATCACAGGTATAGTCCCTATATATGCATGATGTATATTATGCATATATATGTAAGGTGCTTGCCAAATCTTAAGATGCTATTTAAATGTTATTGTTAATCATCATCATCATCATCATCATCATCACCCATCCATCCATATTATGTGCATATATACATCCATATTATACATATATACACATATATGTGTGTGTGTGTATGTGTGTGTGTGTATGTATACTCCCCCATTTGGATACCAGGGGGCATAGTGGATAGAACTTTGTTCCTAGAGTTAAGAAGGCCTGGGTATGAAACCTGCCTAAGATACTTACTAGCTGTATGACTTCACGCAAGTCATTTAACCTCTCTCAGTCTGTTTGCTCATAAAATAGGGATGATAATAGCACCTTCTTCACAAAATTGGTATGAGGATCAAATGAGACAACGTATGAAAGGTACTTAGCAAATCTTAAAAGACTAGATAGATATAAATTTAGATATAGATATTATTATTATTACTACTACCTTTCATAGAAGTCCCATTTTAGGTGCATGACTTTAATTCAGTGCAGCCATGTTCAAAACTAAATATGGCCACATTTTCCCCCAAGATTAAACATACCATAACCATATTTTCCTCTGGCTTAATTTCACTTTTTCCACCCCAAATATTATTGATCGTTTACAATTTGACTTTGATTGTTATTGAAAGAAAACCTCAAATTCCAGGACTTGGTAAAGCCTTAATTTTCTTTTTATGTCCATGTACAAGATTAGTCCAGTGATTTTAGATATATTAGGTACACTGAGGAGGGAAGAGATAGACCCCGTTCACTTCACTCTCAGCTCCGCTCACTTTCCAGATTTTTCTTGCCAGCAGTCTTTGTCAACCTTGAGATGTCTCTTCCCTGGGGCCTACTCTTTGAATGGTGGGTCCCTAGATTGAAACACCATTTCATGAGGATTTCTAGCCATGATCACCTCACTCCCAACTCAACTCACTCTTTGAACTTCTCCACCTCCTTGACCCCATGTAGGTATAAGCATCCTTTCCAGCTACCCTTTGTTTTGTCTTATCCTATTAGAATATAAGTTCTTGAAAGGCAAGGATAGTCTTTTTTGCTAGTATTTATATGATAAAATTAAGGGAAGGAAAATGAGGATGAAGCAGTTAGGTAGTACAGCGGTTAGGGTGCCATACCTGAAGTCAGGAAGACTAATCTCCCTGAGGTCAAACCTGTTCTCAGACACTTATTAGTTTTATGACCCTGGGCAAGTCACTTAACCCTGTCTGCCTCAGTTTCCTCATCTGTAAAATGATCTGGAGAAAGAAATGGCCAACCTTTCCATTATCTTTGCCAAGAAAATTCTAAATGGAATCATGAAGAGTTCAAAATGACTGAAACAAGTGGACAAATTGAGGATTAATACAAGCATGATCCTTTCAGAAAGATGTTAGAATTGCAAAAAATCAAACACACAGGGGTTGCTGATGAAGGCTAAAGACAACATAGAAGGTTTTTTTTTTTTAGCACAGCACAGTATCTGGCACATGTAAGTGTTTAATAAATGTTCTATCTGTCTAGTTAGTCTATCCCAGTAGCACTTTTTGTAATAGAACAAAATAGAGCCAGTGTATTCATCAGCAGCAGTTAACAAACTGCTAAGATGAGCTATGGTACATGCTTATAATGGAATATCACTGTACTATTAGAAACAATGAACATTAATAGATCAAAGAGTAATAGTAGGACTTATATGAACCCATGTGATATCAAATAATCAGAACCAGGAAAACAATGTTCATGATGACTAAAACAATCAAAAGGGAAAGAATAATAAAAAGAAAAAGAAAGGGAAAGAATAATTTAAAAAGCTACCTGTTATGCTTTTGGAAATTTCAAATTAAAACAAAAACATTTTTTTTCCTACATCAAGCTTCTCTTCCACTTCTATCCATTGTTTCTAGTTCTGCCTTCTGTGGAAAAGTTCAATCCCACTTGTACGTGAAAAGAAAACTGGGCCCAGAGGGAGGGCAGCTCTTAAGAATGAAATATTGAAGATCCATACAAAAATAATTCCAATGAGGAGTAAAAGGCATAGTTAAATGAAGATTTATATGATGCACGGTCAACTCAACCAAAGTATCTTCAAAAGGATTCAATAGATGATGAAATTACAGCAAGGTAACTGAGGATGAGTACAAAAGAACAGCAAGATCCTTTAAGAAAAGCGTCAGAACTGGGAGAAGTCCAAATGAGCTGAGGTTGCTGATGAATGACAATGGCAACAAAAAGGGGTTCTTTAGATTTATTGGGAAGAAGACAGGAGTATCAAAGAAGAGCTACACTTGTTACTCAGTAGATGGGATAAATATGACAGGTGATGGTGAGAAGGCAAAACTGCTAAACTATTTTTTATTACTATTATGTTTTCTCTTCCAAAGAAAATGACCTTTGCATTAGGAGGGATAGAACAAAAATTGTTAACACTGATTTGAAACTAAAAATGATGAGGAGGTACTAAGAAAGTACTTAGCTGCTCTCAATGAGTTCAAGCTACAGGCCTGGTGACCAAGGAGTTAAACTGACAAATCAGGTATCTCTGGGCAAGAGCCAATCTTAATTCGAGGACTGAAAGTGTGATAATGAACTTGGTTTGCTTAGGAGAAACTATGAGGATGGCAATGATAATGTCAATGGAAGGAACACTAGCAACGATGAAACTTAATGTAGTATCATTATAACTATGTTTGTGTCCAAAGAAGAAATGAGAAAATCTACTTCTATGTACCATTTCTTTTCAGGAGCAGGAGTCAATGGGTATTGGAACACTGTATATACAGTCATACTTGACCTGGTGGTCTTACCCCCTGCTATTTCCCCTTTCTTTTTGTTCTTTTTTTGAAAAGGCTGGCACACTGGGGACCAAGGGATATATTAAGAAATGGAAGTAATGTCAAAACTAAAGTTATCAGTACAATTTTTTTTAAATGACAAGTTGTGAAGGCTGATTTTATATTTTCCCCAGACCCATTCTTGGTGCACAATGTGTCAATATTCTAAGAATTAATAACTGGTTATTTAAATGGACTATAGCAGAAAGGACAAAAATAAGGGAGAATTCTAGCTACTGGTAAGAGAAATGGGAATCTGGAATTCAATGTGTTGTAGAGAAGGCTGAAATCAAAAATCTATTAGTAAACTATAGTTTTAAAGCACATATTGCTGAGGTAGAGAGCCCATCCATTGTTGTATGGGTCTACCAGAAAAGGCTTTGAAGAATAAGATAGAAGTATGGTGCCAGGGGGAACCATATGGAATGATACCCGCCTACTTCATAAAGAAGCAGGGTGTAAGATGGGAAATTAATAAGGGTGTTTAGCACAAAGCACTCCTGTGCTTCTGGGAGTAAGATGAATAATACTGAACAAGAAGCTTCTCAAATATGCCCTCGAAAGTCTTAATCTATATATTACCTTACAACCCTAAGCCCATGCCCAGAATATGAGATTGAGATTTTACATTACATCATAGGGTCCTGAGTGAACTTTCAGATATCAAATAACGTTGTTGCTGACAATGACCTTTAAAAGATTGTGGGAATGGGAATTGTGCTACAGAATTGAAGAAAGGCAAATGTCCTGATTTAAAAAAAAAAAAGGAGGCAGTGAGCTTAGTGAGCTTAGCTTCTATTCCACTGATGTACCAGTCTAAGTACAACTTCATATTTTGATACACTTTGCGGCT
The DNA here is from genome assembly GCF_900497805.2 of Vombatus ursinus. Lineage (NCBI taxonomy): Eukaryota > Metazoa > Chordata > Mammalia > Diprotodontia > Vombatidae > Vombatus > Vombatus ursinus. The sequence continues at coordinate 16,789,470 of NW_020954567.1, forward strand.
TATGAGTGCTTAGAAGGTGAAAGACTGATCGAGAAAAGTCAGAATGACTTCATCGAGAACAGGTCACATCCCTCTAATGTCATTTCCTTTTTTTCTTATAGGGAAACCACATTGGTAGATCAGAGAATGCTGAAGCCATAGTACAATCAAATTTCAGCAAAGAATTTAACACATTGTCTACTGTTATCCTTTTTGTTGTATAAGTTATACTATAGTTAGATGGACTTGAAACTGTTTGAATGACTGAATTCAAAGAATATTTAGGTTAAAGGGTTGGTTGAAACTTGAAGGAAGGAAGTCATTAAGGAAGTATTATTGACTCTGTGCTGTTCAGCATTTTTATCAACGACATAAATAAAGCTAAAGGAAGAGTGCTTATCAAATCTACAGGTGACACTAAGCTGGAAGGGATAGTCATATATCCCAGGTGACAGCACCCTGGTCCCCAAAGATCGCTACACGTTGAAATAGTTGGCAAAACTGAATAAGATGGAATTCAATAGGGCTAAACTGAAAATGTCAAGTTTATAAGTACAGGATGGGTCAGGTGTAACTAGAAAAGAGCTCTAATGAAAAATACCTGAGGGGTTTAGTGGCCTGCAAGTTCAATATAATCCACAGTGTGACCTAGCAGGTAAACTAATACTACCCTAACATATTAATGGAGATATAACATAAAGAACAAAGGAGGTGATAGTCTGTTTGCATATTTTCCTGGTCAGACTGCACCTAAAGTATTATACTCATTTCCTGATGTCACATTTTAGGAAGAGCATAAATAAGTGGGAACTTGTCTAGAAGAGGATTCCAGGATGATGAAGGGACTGGGAATTATTCTGTGTGGAGATTGGTCAGAAGAAATGAGAATACTTGGTATGAAGAAGAAAAGACTTAGAACATAATGATGTATTCATGTATTTGAATTATATTTACAGAGCACTTTGCAAATCCTAAAATGTTATATGAATACTATTTAGAGGCAGATAAATGGCCCAGTAGATAGTGTACTAAACCTGAAGCCAGGAAGACTTAAATTCAAATCCAACCTCTGATACTTACCAGCTGTGTGACCCTGGACAAGTCTGTTTAGTTCAGTTTCCTCAACTATAAAATGGCAATAATAATAGCACCTCCCACCTAGGGTTGTCATGAGCTTAAAGTGATATATTTTTGTAAAGTGATTAGTACAATGCCCACATCATTGTAAGCCCTATGTATGTGCTAGCTATTATTATTTTTGTTGTCTAAAGAAATGCCAAGGGAAAGAAGGAATGGAATTAATCAGTTTGGTTCCAGAGCTAAGAGCATTGAATGGACGTTTCAGAGAGGCATATATAGGCTTCACTTAAATGGAAAACTGTCTAATTACTAGAAGTGTCCAAAATGTGTCACAGCATTTTGAGGTCATCAAACAGAGACTGGATGACCACTTGTCACTGCTATTGTAGAGATAATTCTCATTCTGGTGAAGATTGGACTAGATAATCACTCAAATTGCATGTTGGAATGCATAGCCATTCCAACTCTCAAATTTTGCCATTCTGTATTATAGATCAATTTCCCTTTGGATCCTAAATTTTCTTTTAGAGCACATGAGATTTTTTTTTCCTTTGAGGAATGAATTTGTTTATTTATTGAATTATATTCAATTCCATTCAATTTATTCCAATACATATTTAATTAGCACCTATGATATTCATGGCACTGTGCTAGGCACCAGGAATACAAGATAGATTATAGACTGTGCTCTCTAAGAGGTTACATTTTATAGAAGATGAGTTACACGTCCAAATTCTGAAGGTGAAGTGAAGTAGAATGGTTTGAGGTATCATAAAATCACAGTATTTCAGAGTTGAAATGGACCTCAACGGCCATCTAATCTAAGCTCTTCCTGAATAAGGATCCTTTCTACACATACCCGAGGATGGAGGAATGGATTTCTTGAACTGTTTTCCCATATTAAATAAATAGAAAATTTTCAGAATATCAAAATTTAGCCAGGCCTGGGATTCAGCAGTGTCACCACTCAAGTGAAGTCCTTAGGTACTAGGTCTGGGTGGAAATAGATGTTGATTACCTTACTCCTGGTCACCGTCAGGTCAAGATTCAGTTTATTCCTTATATGTCAAGTTGGGACTGGTTGGAATGGAAATGACTGTGAAAAGAAGTTCATCAACAATAGATAGTGCAAGTTTGGGGTTTTCATTTTTGGTGTCTCTGAGATGTATTGCAGATTTGACCCTTGACTGCAGAAGATAGAGTTGCTTTAACAACCTGGGGACAATCCACATTGCTTGAAACTTCTGGCCTAGATCTAGCTACTAAAGTACATGATGATAATAATAATAATAAGGACAGGGAGGAGGAGAATGATGATGATGATGATATATTAATAACAGAAGAGTGATTGTTAGTATGTTGAAGCCATGGTACTGCAGTGCCTCAAAAGACATACCAAGCAATCAAGAGGCTAGATTTTCTGAAAGCAGCGGGAGACAACTCTTGGAGCTCACACTTTTTTTTCTTCACTCCTAAGGAAACAAGTGTAAGAAATTTAATTGCAAAGTGCTAAATGCTTACTTGCCTAATTATGCTGCTCTCATGAACATCAGATACCTGAGGATTCAGACTGTGTTTCTGTTTATCTTCCCACCTTATAGCACCCACCTTGTCACCCTTCCATGTACCCAGCAGTAGGACCTTTGTAACGTTAATAATGTTAATAACATCTATTATTTGTATATCTCCTTAGGTTTGCAAAGTACTTTACAAATATTTCATTTTATTCTTACAACAACCCCAGGAGCTAGGTGCTATTATTATCTCCACTTTACAAAGGAAGTAATTGAGGCAGGAAACAGTTAAGTGACTTGCCCACGACAACACATGTAGGAAGTGTTTGAGGATGGATTTGAACTCAGATCTTCCTGACTCTATGTCCAGCATTCTGTCTACCATATCACCTAGCTGTCTTAAGGAAGATATTCTTCAGAAGACCGTTACAATCAGAAATCTGACACAGATCTACCCAATTCCAAACCAAATGCTTGTTAAATTCTGTAAAGAAGCAAAAGGAGCAGCAAGGTGTGTAGCAGATAGAGTATTAGGTGACCTGAGTTCAAATCTGACCTCAGACACTTATTAGCTGTGTGACCTTGGGCAAGGCAATTAACCTCTATTTGCCTCAGTTTCCTCTTCTACAAAATAGAGATCTCCCAGGGCTATTGTGAGAATCAAATGAAATAATAATTGTAAAATGCTTAGCACAGTGCCTCACACATAGTGAGCAATATACAAACCCACCCATACACGTACCATATACAAATAGATGAAAGAAGACTCATTTGTTCTAAATGATCTAATTCATCACATATTGGTTAAATACCTAGTATGTTTAAGGCACTGTACTAGGTGTTGGTGATAAAAAAAAACTCCAAAAGGCTCCGTCCTCACAGAATTTACATTCCATTTGGGGAGGAGAAAATACAAAAAAGAAAAATAGCCAGTTAAGCAAATACAAGGAAATGTGAGAAAGCAGGAAGAGCCGAAAGCTGGGAAGAATAGGAAGGGCTTAACTAAAGACTATGGTACCTATTCAGATAGAAAAGCAGCTTTATATAGTGAAAAAGCACTGCTGTACTTGATAAAGCCTAGGAGACTAGGAGTAACTCATTTAAACTCTCTGGGGCTTGATTGCCACAAATAAGGCAGCTAGGTGGCACAATGGTTAGAGTGTCAGAATTGAAATCAGTAAGCTGTTGCTGTTTGTTGCTGTTGTTGTTGTTGTTCAGTCATTTCCAACTCTTCATGACTCCATTTGGGGTTTTCTTGGCAAAGATGCTGGAAGTTTTCCATTTCCTTCTCCAGCTTATTTTACAGATGAGGAAACTGAGGCAAAGAGAGTTAACTGACTTGCCCAGGGTCATACAGCTAGTAAGTGTCAGAAGCCAGATTTGAACTCAGGAAGCTGAGTCTTCCTGACTGCAGGCATAGTGCTCCATCCACTTTGTCACCTAGCTTCCCTGAAGTCAGTAAGACCCATATTCAAATACATCTTCAGATACTTCCCTAGGTGACTCTTAGCAAGTCATGTAACCCAACTGTCTCAGTTTCTTCATCTGCAAAATGAGGCTAATTTTAGCACTGACCTCCCAGGACTGCTGTGAAGGCTATGTGAGATTACATGTACAAAGTGTTTTTGCAAACCTTAATATGCGCTGGGTATTTTGTTATAACTGCAAAATAGAGAATTGGGCTAGAGAACTCTAAATTCCCAATCTGGTCTAAATCAATAATCTTATGATCTCTAAGTTTCCTTCCCACTCTAAGTCCTGTGTTCTAAGTCCTGTGTACTGTTTGCCACTTACTTTTTCTATCATGTACAATTGGTGTGATCCTTGTCACTCACAGTACATTCTGTGCCTCAAAGGCACTATTTTTGCCTAGTGCTGGGGCTGCCAGGAAAAAAAATGTCACTTTACATTACAGCTCCCAGGTGCTTCTGGAGGCTGACCTAGAACATCCCCTAATACCAATTGGTGGATATAGTCAGTATCTCAGCGAAAGTCTTTTTCTCAGGGCTCCCCATAGAGTTAACTAGTAATGACTAACTCAGGAAAGCAGACAAGCTCATCAGACTAGTAGCAATTCATACTACTTGTACCTTACACCCAATAGAAAACTCTTGTATCATGAGGATTAGCCAGAAAAAAGACTGATGTAACTAATTAAAATAACTCACATTCATGTAATGAGTTGCATGTATTATTTTACCTTAGTCTCAATAACAACCCCAATATAAGTGAAGAAACTGAGTCAGAGAGATTTTATTATCTTAGATCTAGGGAGAGAAGTCAAGTCAGAAACCATCTAGTAAAATAGATACATTTTACAAGGGAAGAAACTGACATCCAGCAATGGTAAGTGACTTGCTCAATGTCACACAAGGAGTTAATATCATAGACAGGATTTGAACCCAGGTCTTAAGATTCCAGAGCCATTACCCTTTCCCCTGTACTATACTACCTTTTCTCAGAAGTCTCACATTTAGTAAGTGAAGAAGGAACTAAAATCCAGGTCTCCTGACTTTACATCCAGTGCTCTTTAGCCCATTCTGGGATACCTCAGAACTATGATTTCACCTGTTCATAAGAGTACACTACAGAAGGCCAGTAGTAGCATTCTCATTAAGCATGGCATTTTAGCTAATAAAGCCTTAAAATAGTAGCTGTTATCCAGCTGTTAGAAGCCCTGATGTCAGAGATGAAGGTGTATATTGGTCCGTGTCGAACCTAGCATATTGCTGGGTACCCAACAGGTGTTCCGTAAATGATTGTGGAAACAACGTCTGTTTGAGTAAATAACTCAGTTGGAATGAAGATGCTTTGAAGCATTGTCTTTTATATTCTTTTCCCCTTTGGTGCTTTTGTAAATGTTTTTCCTGGGATGAGAAAGCAGATCCATTAAATTATCAATATAGTTGACTACAAACTATATGGGGTGACCAGAGCTCAAAGCAGTTCTCAGGCACAGGCAACAAATTTGACAAGACAAGATTCAAGGCAATATGGACATAGAGGTAGATAACATGACTGTGGTCAGAGTCAACTGGAAAGTAACTTAATCTTTTAAGCTTTCAATTTCCTTATATGTAATCTTATGATTATGTATCATTTAAATAGGACAATCCTCTAAAAATCTAAATGAAAGTCCATCTCTAAAGCTATTATACTATGACTTAAGGCAGGTTGATTCTAGGACCCTGGATAGCTCAAGGAACAGCAATTGTAAGATTTCTCTTTGCAAATTGTTCCTGCTCTACTGGAATGGGGCTATTTAATTTACACTGGCCTTCACTCCACCCCCACCCACCCACCCACCCACTCCAGATAGGATTTTCTAGCATTTAAAAGACTATTCCTGATAATCCTGATATATAACCAGGATCTCTCCATGTCCACATTGGATGGTAGGTCCTAGTTTTCTGGTCTTACAGAGAGATTGTTGGGTCCTATGTCCCTTTCTCATTTTTTTTTTCCATTTTGGACTATGACCCATGATTCTAATATATCTATGAAGGATATACTTAATTCAAAAGAAGTAAATCAGATAAAGGGGGCTCTAGAATAGCATTGTATATCAAATAGTTATTCTTATTTGCATTATCCAAATACTAGAAGGGATAAGCAGATGCAGAGCATTTAAATGAAAATCAACCTTCTGTAGACAATCAAGCACTTTTATGTTGCAAAAGTAGGTTACAGACCACTGAGCCAGAAGGAAGAATCAAATGATGAATTCCAGAAGCCAAAACGCAAGGCTAGAATTTAGGCAAGTTCCATATAGTAATGATAAGGGGTTTCAGTTAGTAAAACATCCATTTGAAGTCTCCATCTGTTAAAAAGCAGAGCAGCTGGTGAAATCTTGATTTGATTTGCTGATAATTTCATCCCTCCTTAGCTGGAGGAATTGTTGTTCTGTATCTGATCTTGAACAAGAAGGAGGAACTAAGTGATTAGGAGGAAATGACAGGAACTTTGGAAAGGAGTACACATACCATGTTAGGGTATGTGATAAAGAAGAATGATAGAAATAGCCCAATGCATAAATTTGAGGAACATTCCAAGAAATTCAGAGAATCAAAAAGACTCTCATAGCCTAAGATTGGACTAGGGAATTTGGGTCAAGTGGGGTGAGATCTTCTCAAGAATGAATGACAAGAATTTGATGATATGTACACAAATTACTCTGATGAAAGGGTGACAAGAGCTGTCAAAAGAAACCAATAGGTGTGTGCAATGAACTTCTCAAGAAACAAAGATTTTGAAAAGAAATATTCAGAAGGTGAAAGTATGAAGAAGCATGTAAAAAGTGCTACAGGACTGAAGAAACCATGATCCAAATTTTTCCAAAGGGGAAGAAAATGGATTCCAAAAATTCTAGCCTGGTGAGGTTGACTTTGGCTTCTGGAAAAATTCTGAAACCAATTATTGCAGAGTCTATTTGTGTGCACTTGGAAAGGGACATGGCAATCACAACAAGTCAGTATAAATTTGTCAAAACCAAGTCATGGAAGACTAACTATATTTCCATTTTTGAGAGTTACTTGACTGGGATATTAAGGAAATTCTCCAAGTAGAGAATACCAGGATTTCAGCAAGCCTTTTCACAAATGCTCCCATGATATACTTGTGTACAAGATGGTGTGATGGAGCTAAATAAAAGGACAACTAGGTAGATTTAAAATTAATTGAAAGATGAAATTCATTTTTTGCCTAATTAATCTAAGTAAACCTGGAAGGAGGTATCTAGTGGAGTGCCCCAGTGCTCCGTAATTGGCCTTATTATGTTTGTTTGAATTAATGAGTTAGATGAAGCAAGATATGGCATCCTTATAAAATATGAAGATGACAGAAATCTAGGAGGGATAGTTAATACATTGGATGACATAACTGAAATCCAAAAAAAAAAATCCACATAGAACAAAATTATGAACTAAATCTAATAAGAAATGTAATATGGATAAATACAAAGTTCAATACCTTAAATTTCTTTTAAAAGTAATCTTTATAGGGGGAAATGGAATAACATTTATTAAGTACCTAGTATATGCCAGGCACTGTGATAAGTATTTTACAAATATTAACCCATTTGAACCTCACAACAACCCTGAGAGGTAGATGTTATTATTATTTCCAGTTTATAATTGAGGTAACTGAGGTTTCCTTAAAGGTTAAGTGACTTACCCAGGATCACACAGCTAGTAAGTGTCTGAGGCTTGATTTGAATTCTTGTCTTCCATACTCCAGTCCAACTATCTTTCTACTGTGCCACCTAGATGCCTAAGGACTGAATGAGGGAGATTTGCAAGAGAATATTTCTTGTATTAAAAAATAACTTGTGGAGCTTGGTAGTTGAAGGAACTTCAATTAACTTGGAAATGAGGAGACTTAGTGGTGAGTCGTTTGGGGTAAGGGATGATAGCTGTTTTTAAGTATTTGAAGGGGGATCATGATGAAGGAGAATTAGACTAATACTTGTCAGCCCTAGAGAGCAGAACTACGAGGAATGGCTGGATGCTTCAGATCTAGACTTTAGTTCAATATCAAAACTTTCTAGTAATTAGATTTCTTCAATGGCAAAGGGGACTGACTCAGAAAGTGATAATTAGTATTGAGCTTGCTAGATCCTCAGGCTCTGTGACTCCTTAAGAGAGTACCAAACAATTGTCAGGACTTAAAGGTGAGGTCAGGTTGGAGGCTACTATAGATTAATAGAGGGAACCCACATTGAGGCCAATAAGGAGGCAAGAAACTAGAAGTAAAGTCAAGAGGCCAGGGTAAAAAAACATCTCAAGCAAGTGATCCGTGTGAAGAAATTATTCATATCCTAGTAGGGATCCTTCATTACATACATGAAGAGGGTCTCAGAAACAATAGTCTAACATTATTAGACTCCATTGCCAAATTTTTATTACCTCCTCATTTCTAAAAGAAGCTAGTCAAGTTCATGCTGGTTCATGATTTCCTCTACTTTTTCCACAAGAGAGTGACAGACTTCTATTCTCCACAGGGTCCCCCATACTTTAGATAATCTGTCCTGGGACTGGCCTCTATGGGACAGAACTCAGGAAGATCAAATAGTACTCACAACAGGAGCAACAGGAAATAGGTAGAGAATATAAGCAGATGTCTAAGGCACAGCATTTGGGGAAGGAGGAAGCAATAAGGAGTGCTTTTTACTATGACTTGTTATGAATATGCATATTTTAGCACCATAGAATTCTTCTCTCCATGGATTATATTTATTTTGCACTTTCAAGTCACATGTGTTACAGTGTGAGGTTCAAAGCCTCTCCTGGATGGTTTTAACTCTGGAGGGGAGTGGGGGGAAGAGAGGACTTTTTTTCATACTTTGCCTGGAGTGCACATACATTTTTCTTGATCTGGCAGGAAAAGAATTCCTGGGCCACTACAATTCAGGAGAAGGCCCTCAGTTCCCTGGTTAGGAGTGAATAGAATGCTCACAAAAGACAACATATCCTCTGAAAGGTTCATTCTAACAAACTTGAGTGAATAGCCTAGATCGGTTAGTCCCCAGTGATGATGTCCCACTTCTGCTAAGCTATAATATATTCGTTGATTGTTCCCTGACTTGCAAGGGAGAAAGATGGTGAAGGAAGTACTGTCATCATCACGGCTAGAAATGGAGCCAAACTTGCTCATACATACTTCTGGTCTCATTTCACTAAAGTTTTGAGACTACCTTGTTATAGAATAAAAATTACTTCCACTATCACAATATGACTTGTATATATCTTCTGACAATCAGTCCACAGAAGTATTTTCCTTGGCAATAAAAGACTTGTCCATGACCATATCATAGACCAGAGCCAGTGGAGAGGACAACAATCAGGTCTCTTGACACTTCTCACAGAGCACAGTCCTCATCATGGCCATTATTGGTTTCTGAATGGGGTCTAGAGGTTCAAGTGGGGGAGAAATGAGGAAAAAGTCCATGGCTTTGATTTCTTGGCAGTATATTCTCACCAGGTCTTCACTCAAACACATTTTTTTTTTCAAACAAAGCCCTCCATACAATAATCCTAAATGCAATAACAACAACAAAAGAAGGTAGTATATCCATGAAATCACTTTAAATCTTGAGATTAAGCCAATAGGAGAGACTGTCAGAGTGAGTCATAGATTGCAGGCAAGAAACTGTTGTTTTTTTTTTTTGTCAGACAAAATATCAATAGTGATAATAATAATTGACCTCATTCACAACTCTGGTCTAGCTCTGTATAATTACTCTTCAATTATACAGGCAGAAAAGAAAGCTGATTTAACATTTGGATGAAAAGGGAAGGGGAAAAAAAAGGAAAAATGTATATGATAACTGTTGCATGTTGCAAGTTGTGCATGGTAGATTTACAGTTTCATATATAATCATCTTTTTATCATACTATGCTATGTAAATGCTTATTTTATTCCATGCATTAAAAATAAAATATTTGTTAAAGTGCCTACTACATACCAAGTACTGTGCTAAGCTCTTTAGTCAATCACCACACAAACATTTATTAAGTGCCTACTATGTTCTAGACATTGCGCTAAGCACTGAGGATAAAAACACAAATAAAAACAAAGACAGTCCCTGTCCTCAATGGAAGTGGATATGGGAGAAAAGCTAAAGGAAGGGACATGTTGGAGAATTCCAAAGAAGTCTAAAAGCAATGTAGTTGGTGGGAAATGAGGAGAAAAACTATGCTGGATCCCCTCTTTAAATAGAGGCCCTGGAGCTCAAGGTCCTGCCCTTTACAAATATTATCTCATTTGATCTTCACAACAGCCCTGAGAAGTAGATGCTATTATTATTGCCATTTTAGAGATGAAGAAACTGAAGCAAATGGAGACTAAATGACTAAATTAGGGTCATACAGCTAATAAGTGTCTGAGGTTGGATTGAATTCAAATTTTCATGATTCTAAATTCCACATCCTATCAACTCTACCAAACATAAAAGCAACTGGATTGGAAGGTCAGGAGATTGCTGTATATGTACACATATATATGCCTCAAGTCTCTCAGTGCTATCTAGGTAACTCTAAGACTATAAATTGCAGAGAAAGTGCTGACCTGAATTTGCCGAGATAGTTTCCTCTTTAGAAGTTCTCTATATCTATGAAATTCTATGTCTACTATTTCTTTTTTTCTGATTTTTTAAAATTTTATGTCTACTATTTCTGTCCTTTTAAAAGTTTATGAAATATTTTCTTCAGTAATACTTTGAAGTAAGTAGTGCAAGTAATATTATCCCCATTTTACAGATAAGGAAACTGAGGATCTGTAAAATTGAATTACTTATTTATAGTCACATGAAGGTGGAAGAGATTGTGGCCACAAATCATTAGCCAGTTGATTTCTATTTCTGGCAACACTATATACTACATAATTAGAGGCTGCTTTGTGAACACTAGGAAAGGCAATGAGTATCCAATAAAAGACAGCATTATTTCATCAAGAACCAGTCACAATAGCCTAAGAATAAATGAGAGGCACATGTTGGATAACTAGGCAGCATGTTACTAACAAACAACTGTATATTAAAAGTGGCAAATATCATTAGAGAGATATGTGAGTGCAAGGGAGTCAGCCATTCATGCAGTAAGGGAACAGGATAACATATGGAAGTCTATGTGCTCTGTTGGTATCCACAGAATGTTGGAAGTTCTAAAACACAGCTTAGAACATTGGGTGGAGGCCCTGTGAAGAGTTTCTGGGAGGGCAGGAGCAAAAGTCGAATGGGATGAATTGTTATCTGCAGGCCTTGAAGAAGTATTCAAATTGATGAGATTATGAATTCACTGAAACAAGAAAATAATTACACTGGAAAGTCAGGAGATTACTCTATGTGGACACTTATATTGCTTTTTTTTTTTGGCTAGGCAATGGGGTTAAGTGACTTGCCCATGATTCACACAGCTAGTAGTGTTATGTGACTGAGGCTGGATTTGAACTCAGGTCCTCCTGATTCCAGGGCTGGTGCTCTATCCACTGCACCACCTAGCTGCCCTGATACTTACATTTAAACAAAGCATCTGACAAAACACCTCATGCAATCCTTGTCAATAGGATGGAGAGATCTTGGTTAGATGTCAGTACAGTTAGGTAAATGTGCATTGGATTGAAAGACTAAACCCAAAGCGCAGTCATTAAAAAGTTGATATCAACTTGGAGGAACATCTCTAGAGCAGTGCCTCAGATCTGTTTTTGATCCTGTGTTTTTCAACATTTTATCACTTAATTAGATGAGCGCAAGAAAGTATGTTTATTAAATTTACAACTAAGTCAGAGCTAGAAGGGATAACTAATACACTGGATAGCAGATCTAGGATACAAAAATATCTTGACAGGCTAGACCAATGGGTTGAATTAAATAGAATGAAATTTAATAGGGATAAATGTAAATGTGTACACTTTGGTTCCAAAAATAAATATCTTAAATTCAAGAAAAAGGAGATATGATGAGGTAGCATTGTTTTTAAATTGGGAGAAGTTTTTATTGGGTGATGAGTTCAGTATGAGTCAACAATAGGTCATCAATGGAAAAAGCTTATTGTTGTCATCTACTGTACTGCCTGAGAGTGACTTAATGTCCCGAATGAAGGAGGTAGCAATACCATCACACTTTTTTCTAGTCAAGCCACATCTGCAAGACTTTGTCTAGTCTTGGGCATCACTTTTTAAAAAAGAAATTGACAAACTGGAGCTTTTATGGAGGAAGGCGAGAAGATAGGAGAACCTGCCATCATTGGATCAGTTCATGAAACTGGAAAGGCTTAGGCTGGAGAAGAAAATATTTAAAGAACACATTAGAGTTGTCTCCAAGATTTTAAAGAATTTTCATGTGAAAGAGGAACAGAACTAGGAACAAGGGGTAGACATTGCAAAGAGGTAAATTTATATTTGTCAGGGGAAAAAAAAGACTCACTACCAATTAGAATTGTCTAAGGGCGGAATGGAATACTTTGGGAGATAGCAGGATTCTCCTTCATCTGAAGTCTTCAATTAGATATTGGATGGTCCCTTCTTAGTGAAGTGTTCAAAGGAATTCTAAGACTTTTATACAATGAACTATAAGGCCTCAAGAGTCCCTTGCAGCTATTAAAACCTGTGATTCTGTAACAGGCCAGAACCAGGACTTAAATCTGAGTTCCCTTTCTGACTCTGAGACCAGGATCAGATCTTCTTAGGCTGATGTATTAAGGGAGGCTTTATGAGAGAAGTTGGAGGGAGTAAGTCCATAGAGAACTTGAACAGGGCTCTATGGCATTCATTTGAATAGATTGATAGAAGGGAGTAAAACATCCCATGTAGGTCAAACACTTACATCCTAGGAATATTTCTTTTAAGAGATGAATTTTTAAGTCAAATCATAAAGGTTATAAATATAGATTGAGGAGGAAGAGGGGACAGATGATTGAAAAAAATTCAAATAATCCTGGGGAGCAGAGTTTTTTTTTGTTTCAGTGAGGGGTAATAGGATGTCACTGTAATTTCTTGGACAGAATAATTATAATAAAATCATTAAATTCAGGTAATTCTAGTCTTGAAATCCAAAATGGTGGCATCCTCAATTGCCAACTGTGCTATAGACTCAACCTGAGGCATGATTTATGAAAAGCTTTCATCAGATCCCTATGAATTCATCTAACTATCATATATAGGCACTCAAATATTAAACAATAAATTCCTGAATATTCGGGACACTCCTAAATTAAGGTCACTAAATCAGCCTCTTACCTTCTGAGGCTAGAATTGTATGTAGATGGTTGAGTCTTTCCCTAATGAAAGAAATCAATCTGGAGGGAGAGCAAAGATGTTTAAGCAATTGAAAAGTTTTTTTTTCCTGACAACTCAGCCTCATTTTAAGCACTCTGCCAATGTTTCCATAACTTAGAATATCACAGTTACCTTTGGCAGGTAAGTGTAATTCATTCAAACAACAAATATTTATTAAGTGCCAATAGTAGTCAAAACACTGTTATTCCCTCATTCTAGGCACTGGACAAGATACAAAGTTTTGATAATATAGGGCACTAGGCCTTATGGAGCTCACCATGTGGTAAGAGGATATGACATCCTCATAGTTAGTGTGGATATAGTAAATAAATGTTGTTATATGACAAGTACAGCAGAACGATGTGAAACACAATACTCTCACATTCAAAAGGGAGCAGGACAATTGACAAAGAGGAGCTTGAATACTTCATAGTAGAAGGAGATTGTACTTGAATTTCAAAAAATGGATAGAAATTCAACAGGTGACAATGAGTAGAAAGTGGGGTATTTCAGGGTGAGGTCACAGTATGATCAAAGGCAAGAAGGTGAGAGACTAAATTTTATGAATTAGAGTAGGATTAGAGTCCAGTTTGATTCAGCATTTAGCCCAGGTATCTTTAGTCCTGATTATGAAATCATTTGAAATATGCCACCTAAGGGCACAAATGATTTACCAAGCTTCCCTTTTGTGGTCTATTGCCAGCACCTGCTTAAGATGGTCCTGGAAAGACAAGTTGACAATTGGCTAAAGTTATGGGTGAAAATGGATAAAAGCCTATTGGTTAATGTTTTCCTCCATCATGATGGTTGATCTGATGTCTTACAATGTGACCTGATGATACAAAAGAGGGCAATCAAAGATGTCTCTAGATTTTATAGAAATATCATTGACTTAATTCCAGCCCCAGGAGAGATCTATACCCAGAGACAAAGGAAGAATAATTATAAAAATATACTTAAAACAAACAAAAAACAAAAATGGGGGCAGCTAGGTGGCACAGTTAATAGAGCACCAGCTTTGAATTCAGGAGGACCTGAGTTCAAATCCGGCCTCAGATACGTGATACTTACTAGCTGTGTGACCCTGGGTAAGTCACTTAACCCAAACTGCCTTGCAAAAAAAATGGCAAAACTTTAGAAGGAACTTGTTAGAAGTTTACAAAGTCTGGCAAGTGACCCAAAGGAAACAATCCTCAGAAAATGACTGAGTAATTCCTGAAAAATATTTTAGAGGAGTCTTTAGGTGCCTTCATTCCCACCCTGTTCATAGTAGAAACAGTCAAGCCAATATGTATTTATGAAGCATTTGCTAAGTTCTAGCACTGTGCTAAGTATAAGGGGTACAAATAAAAGTGAAAAGAAAGACAGAGCATACCCAGAAATAGTTTACATTCTAATAGGGGAAGATAACACAAAAATGGCAGCTAAGTGGCTCAGTGGTTACAGTCCTGGAGTCAGGAGGACCTGAGTTCAAATTTGACCCCAAGCACTTACTAGCTGTTTGACCCTGGGCAAGTCACTTAACCTTATTTGTCTCAGTTCGTTGTCTGTAAAATGAGTTGGAGAAGGAAATGACAAACCACTCTGGTATCTTTGCCAAGAAAAAAATCCCCAATGGGGTCACAAAGAGTTGGACACAACTAAAATGACACAACAACCAGCATTGTGCTAAGCATGGAGGATACAAATACAAGTAAAAAGAAAGAGAGTGCATACCCTCAAATCAATTACATTCTAATAGTGGAAGATGACACATAACAGGGAACTAGAATGGAAGAAGAAGGAAACTACTCATACAGTGGAAGAGTAGCAAAGGCCAGAGAGTCAGAAGCAGACTCAAGAGTGGAAATGAAGTATGGCTGGCATTGGCTCCTAAACAAAACATAGGTTCTAGGTGGGAGGAATTCATCATTGAGGGGGAGGGGTACATGGTGAAGACACATTCCAAAGTGAAAAGACTAGAGGCACTAAGGGAACTTCCAAGTTGAAAAGTTAACTAAGACCTGATAGTGAAGTCTGGATAACTGGAAGCAGAGCTGGGAAAGGAAAAGAAAAGAACAAAGTCAGGTTGATGGAGAGATCATCTTGGTGGTTTCAGTGACTTCCTTCAGGAATTTTCTGGCATATCACACCCAAGCGTGACATTATGGATAACAGAATGAGAGTTTAGGAAACACAGAGCTAAAAGAGGCACTTTCAGAGAATTAACAACTGACATAATATTCCTTGAGATACTATAGGATATTCCTAGCACTACAGGAGTACAAAAGCAGGAGATATGGTTCTTGCCCACAGAGAACTTACAATCTAACAAAAATGGCTATATTTGTATAGCACTTATGGGTTTGCAAAGTGCTCTTCATACATTGTCTCATTTGATCTTTACCCTGGGAGACAGTTACTGCTATTACCCCCATTTTATAAATGAAGACATTAAAGCTTAGAGACATTATGTTACTCACTCAGGGGTAAACAATTAGTAGGGACTAAAGCAGGAGACAAAACTAGGTCTTTCTGACTCCAAACCCAGCACTCTATCCACTGTAGAATGCTGTCCCTCAAGTTGTGGGAAGAGGTATGTATGTATCTATGTATGTACATATAGTGCCCCAGAATTCAGCGCAATTTAGCTTAAAACTTCACTGACTTTGGATCTATCTGTATCTACATCTATCTATCTACCTATCTATCTATCTATCTATCCATCTATCCATCCATTCTTTTACCTATCTGCATATATATGTACATACATATACACACACATATACAGACACACAGGTACATACATATACTCACATATACATTCATATAGGATTTTACATATATGCATACATACATAAAGAATATGTGTGTGAATAAAATATACAGGGTTCATGTATATGTATGTGAGTATGTGAAAAGTTTCATATTTTACACATATATGTACAAACCAGTTAGGGAAGAAGTGTGTATTCTTTAAAAAACAAA
The DNA here is from genome assembly GCF_900497805.2 of Vombatus ursinus. Lineage (NCBI taxonomy): Eukaryota > Metazoa > Chordata > Mammalia > Diprotodontia > Vombatidae > Vombatus > Vombatus ursinus. The sequence continues at coordinate 16,805,780 of NW_020954567.1, forward strand.
CAGTATCAGATTACAGCAACTTATCACATGAATAATACACTATGACCAGGTATGATTTATACCAGGAATGCAGGGCTGGTTAAATATAAGGAAAACTATCAGCATAATCCATCATATCAACACCAAAACTAACAGAAACCACAGAAACCTCAATAGATGCAGAAAAAGCTTTTCACAAAATACAACACTCATTCCTATTAAAAACACTAGAGAGCATAGGTATAAAGGGAGTCTTCCTTAAAATAATAAATAGCATCTATCTAAAACCTTCAGCAAGCATAATATGTAATGGGGACAAGCTAGAAGCATTTCCAATAAGATCGGGGGTGAAACAAGGATGTCCATTATCAGCACTGTTATTCAATATCATACTGGAAACATTAGTTTTAGCAATAAGAGAAGAAAAAGACATTGAAGGCATTAGAATAGGCAAAGAAGAAACAAAGCTATCACTCTTTGCAGATGACATGATGTTATACTTAGAGAATCCCAGAGAATCAAGTAAAAAACTACTTGAAATAATAAATAACTTTAGCAAAGTTGCAGGCTAGAAAATAAACCCACATAAATCATCGGCATTTCTATATATTACCAACAAAGCCCAACAGCAAGAGATAGAAAGAGAAATTCCATTTAAACTTACTGTAGACATTATAAAATATTTAGGAGTCTACCTCCCGAAACAAACCCAGGAACTCGATGAACACAATTACAAAACACTTTTCACACAAATAAAATCAGATCTAAACAATTGGAAAAACATCAGTTGCTCATGGGTAGGCTGAGCTAATATAATAATAATGACAATTCTACCTAAGCTAATTTACTTATTCAGTGCCATACCAATCAAACTACCAAAAAATTATTTTATAGAGTTAGAAAAAATAATAAGAAGATTCATTTGGAAGAACAAAAGGTCCAGAATATCAACAGAACTAATGAAAAGAAATGCAGGGGAAGGTGGCCTAGCCATTTCAAATCTTAAATTGTATTATAAAGCAGCAATCATCAAAACTGCTTGGTACTGGCTAAGAAATAGAGTGGTGGATCGATGGAATAGGTTAAGTATGCAAGACACAGTAGTCAATGACTATAGTAATATATTATTTGATAAACCCAAAGACCTCAGCTTCTGGGATAAGAACCCACTCTTTGAAAAAAAAAACTGCTGGGAAAACTGGAAAAGGGTATGGTAGAAACTAGGCATAGATCAAAATCTCACACCATATACCAAAATAAAGTCAAAATGGGTACATGATTTAGATATAAAGGCTGATACTATAAACAAACTGAGAGAGCAAAGAATAGTTTACCTGTCAGATCTATGGAGAACAGAAGAATTCATGACCAAACAGGAGATAGAGAACATCACGAAAATCAAAATAGGTAATTTTGATTACATTAAATTGAAAAGTTTTTGCACAAACAAAGCCAATGCAACTAAGATTAGAAGGAAGGTAGAAAATTGGGAAAGAATTTTTACAGCCAGTCTCTCTGATAAGGGCCTCATTTCTAAAATATATAGACAATTAAGTCAAATTTATAAGAATACAAGCCATTCCCCAATTGATAAGTGGTCAAAGGATATGAACAGACAGTTCTCAGATGAAGAAATTAAAGCCATCTATAGTCATATGAAAAAATGCTCTAAATCACTATTGATTAGAGAAATGCAAGTCAAAACAACTCTGAGGTACCACATCACACCTATCAGAATGGCCAACATAACAAAACAGGAAAATGATAAATGTTGGAAAAGATATGGGAAAATTGGAATACTAATGCATTGTTGGTGGAGTTGTGAAATGATCCAACCATTTTGGAGAGCAATTTGGAACTATGCCCAAAGGGCTATCAAAATGTGCATACCCTTTGACTCAGCAATAGCACTTCTAGGGCTATATCCCAAAGAGATCACACATATGGGAAAAGGACCTACATGTACAAAAATATTCATAGCAGCTCTTTTGTGGTGGCAAAGAATTGGAAATTGAGAGGATGTCCATCAATTGGGGAATGGCTGAGCAAGTTGTGGTGTATGAATGTGATGGAATACTACTGTGCTATAAGAAATGATGAACAGGCTGACTTCAGAAAAACCTGGAAAGAGTTGTATGGTCTGATGCTGAGTGAAGTGAGCAGAAACAAAAGAACATTGTACACAATAACAGTCACGTTGTGTGATGACTAATATTGATAAACTTAACCCTTCCTGGCAATACAAGGAACTAAGTCATCTCCAAAGGCCTTGTGATGGAAAATGCTATCCTCGCCCAAAGAAAGAACTATGGAAGGCAAATTGTTATTTTTTTCTCTTCTGTTGAGTTTTGTTTCCTCTTTCTGATGGTTCCTCCTATTGGTTTTAATTTCCACTTACAACATCACTAATGTGAAAATATGTTTAATATGAATGTAAAAAAACAAACAAACAGTATCATACATATGTAGTTCCTGACTTACAAATAACCTATACTTATGATTGATGTACTTTAGGTATATCCACAATGCTGGAGTATTCAAGGGAGTCATTGTAAATACATCTGAAACTGTAAAAATATGGTATCAGAAGGGGAGGAAGGGGAAGCTATAAAAAGAAAGGATGACTTTTAGTAACTGGCCCTCAAGGACTGTCTAGGTGGTATTAGCTTGATTCTATGATGACTCTTCCTCTGCCCCAAATATTTTCTTCCTTTGGTATTTCATTGAATCCATAATCTAATCAGTATGGTATTCCTCTAATTATTTCAGATAATAACTCATCCACACCTCATTCTGTGTAATTTTTATCCATGCTTTCCCATAAGTCTTCCATTGAGGATTAACCAAACATACTTCGGAAGCCTTTCTCTGATGTTCTTAATATCTCCAGGTTACCAATGTCATAGTGAAGTGATCAATGTCTTGATACACAGTCAACCTCTTGCCTTTTCCAAATGGAGACTGCCTGGCCACTTGCTAGAAATGTAGTAAAAGAGAGTCTTTGTCAGAAAGGGAACAGAATTAATAGCCTTTGAGGTTCCCTGAAATTCTGAGATTCTACGATACAGGTGAGGAGACTAAGGTCTGCTCAGAATTTAAGTGACCTGCTAAAGTCATGGAGCTAGTAAGTTAGAGACTTAGGATATTAATTTGAGCATATCTAAAGCCTGAAGGGATTGAATCAAGTAAGAGGAAGAGATGGAGAAGGTAAAAATATAGGGATAAACTCAGAGCAAAGCTTTTTGTGTGCTTGTTTTTGCGAGCTAGAGGAATAGAAACAAATGTAAAAATATGAGAATTCAAATAAGAGATATGAGAGGACTCCTCCTGTTTGCAGAGATGGGGAACCATGGATGTGGAACACTTCATGTGGTGTCAGACTTGTATCGGTCTGTTCTATTTAACTTTTTTCAACCTCTTTTAGAAATTCTTTATTATAAGGCATGGCTCTGCAGGAGTGGATGTGGGTCATGGAGACAGCTGAGAATGATAGGTAATGTGAAAATAAAAATTATCAATATCAATCAATATCAAGTCATCAATTAAAAAAACAGAAAGGGCAGAGGATAATTTTGGACAGAAGAGGAATATATTTTCCTCTGAGGTTTTTGAAAAAGGAGAGAATAAGTATAAAGAAAGACATATGTTGATGTGAAGATGAGGTGAGATAAGAGATCTGCCACTGGATGGGGTCCATCTTTTCAGCAAGGTGGAAGATAGATTTGTCTGTTTATAATGAGGTATAGGAAGTCTGCCCAAAAAGGAGAACAGCCACATTAGGGAATAAGCATTTTTTTAATTAGTCTAGTGGTTCTTAAACTCTGTTATTACTATGGGTAAACTTCAAATTCCGCTTACTCACTTCTCACAGATTTGTGTTTAAACATTTCATCATCTGCCAGGGATGTAGCTCAAAAACCTGAGGTCTCTAGCTGCCTACACCTTTAATGACACCCCCAAGGAGATGTAAAAAGCCCCTGCTGGTTCTGTGGAAGTTATAACTATTCTCATCAGCTAAAAGCTCTTTTAGAACCTCTTTGGTATCAATTAATCAGTCATCAGGGTGCTGATAGCTGGAAAGCTGGTTTAAAGGCATGGAAAAGCCTCTATTGTTCATTGACACATCTTGGATAACTTCGCATCTTGAGGATCAGGTACTTCACCCACTGGGGTTCTTTCAGTTCCTGGAAGTCTATTAGCTAAATATCTGGATGAAGGGTCTGGCCGGTGTGCCTTGAGTAGGACCCCAGGAATGAAAACTAATGAGGGCCTTAGAGATCATCTAGACTGACCCCTTTTTTACACTCAGAGGGAAAATGAAGCCTGGGAGGTGGGGGGCCAAGATCACACAGGTAGCAAATAAAATGGCCATGATGTGAGATCATATTCTAAGAACCCAAAGACAATGCTTTTTCCACCATGATGCCCTGTTTAAGCATCAAGGTTCTATCACTGTGCATTTCTCCCCCAAAAACAATAATGGGAGTTAGGTCTTTTTGTATCATTAAATTTTAATTGATTTTTTTCATCAATAAAATCTCTCTCTTGCCTCCCCAGCCCCCCTTTTTTTGGCTAGGTAATTGGGGATAAGTGACTTGCCTAGGGTCACACAGCTAATAAGTGTCAAGTGTCTGATCTGAAACTGGATTTGAACTCCAGGGCTGGTGCTCTATCCATTGCACCACCTAGCTGCCCTCTCCCCAGTCCCTTTAGAGAAAAAAAGAAAATTCCTATCACAAACTGTATTGTTAAGCAAAACAAATTCTTGCTTTGGTTATTAAAAAAAAAAAAGACTCATTCTGCACTCTGAGTCCACAACTCCTCTGTCAAAGGTGGATTGTGTGTTTCATTGCCATAATGAGTCCTTATGGCTGCTCACTGTGTTGATCTCTGTATCTTGACCTCAAGATGTCAATGACATTCATGGTCTGGAGAGACAGAGACAACCACAACAACAAAAAAGGCTATAAGAAAAGGAGAGGAGGTGGCAGATGAGAGAAAAACAGAAGGCACAAAGAAAGACAGAAAAAAAGAGATGCCCACACACCAGACACCAAGTAGCATGAAAGAGACGAGAAAGAGAACAACACAAGACAGAGAAGTCAGCATGAATGGATAAAGACAGAAGATGACATAATCACAAACTTCTAGCTGGAAGAGACGACTGAGGCCATCTCAACCAGCTCTTCATCTTACAGATAAGGACAATGGGACCTGAAGAGGCACGCAAGATCACGCAGTGGTACAGCTAGGATATGAAATCAAGTACTCAGAACCCAAAGTCAGTGTTCTTTCTACAATGTAATATAGCTGGAAGGGATCACAGAGGGCATCGTGTCCATACTCTTCACAATCCCATTTTACAGATCAAGAGACAGAAATCCATGAAGTTTAAATGACTTGACAAAGCTTACATAAGTAGAAATTATGACAGATGGGATTTGAACTCAAGTCCTCTGACCCGAGAGCTAGTGTTCTCTCACCTATACTATAGAGGCCCCCAAGTGCCTAACTGGAGAGAGATAAAAATAAAATTTCTTCCTTGCTTTTCTACAACATTCAGGCCTCTAAGTGAGAAAGTGAGGGGGCAGTGGGTCAGCTAGTTCCTTTGTGAGAGTTATAACAGGTGAGCTGGACTCCTAAACAACTAGGTCTAAGGACCCGGTAGTCAGACCTCCTGTGGTTATTCTTTTATCTGAGCCTACAGGGTCAAGTGAATTGATTTTCCATTTAATTGACTGCTTGTAGGGGCTATTTGAGAGAATTAAATGCACATAAGTGGCATATTGACAGAAGACTGCTGTTTGAAGCAAATTGTAGGAATCTTAAGTGTTGTTTTTATTAGATCATGGATTCTAGACATTGGGTTCTTATTTTTATTGTTCCTGTAGGAACACGTCTTTGAAATCATACTGAAAGGAAATTGATATACTAACACTTTTCTTTATATCTATTAAGAATTCCTAAACATAAAGAAAGTTAGCCTTAATTTTCCTAAGAGTTTCTGAAGATACTTTATTCTTTGTTGCTACCCTCAAAACACAAATAGAGAATTTCTTGATTTTTTTTTCACATGAACAGCCTACACAGGACAGGAGTTGTAGTGTGATACAATGGAAAGAGTTCTAGGCTAAGAGAAAGAAAAATGTAATTCGAACTTCATCTATAACTAATCCAATCCAACCCAACCCAACCCAAATTAATCCAATGCAATTCAGTCTCATCCTGTCCAATCAAATCCCCCAAATATTTCTATGTAAAACTGTGCTAAGTGCTGGACATACAAAGATAGAATGAAAAGTAATCCCTGTCCTCATGGAGTTTGTGATTATGTTAGTTATTCGGGTTTGGGCAGGGTAAGGGGAAATGAGTAAAGTCTTGGTAAGGAAACTCCGTCCATCAGTTTCTTATTTATTAGTTTTTATCATCCTGAACAGTACATTCTCCTTGCCCTTCTCCAACAGTCCCCTTTTACTCACCCCCTCCTCTATGGCTCCTACTCTGCGTCCCTGTCACATTATTCCTTCATAGAGGATCTACACAATGTACTAGAAGCCTTCCTCTAAATCTTTTAACATGACATGGGTACCAGTAGATGATTTAGAGTGTCATTCTGCTCTTTCTCATTCTCTTTACATGACTGACTCACGTTCTTTTCTTTTTTCTTCAAAAAATAATTATTGATGCTTATATATGTATGTACACATGCATATATACATATGTGTATGAATACATACATATATGTGTACACACATGTGTATGTATAACAGGAATTTCCAAATATAACCCTGATATACACACACCAGACACACATTACCTACACCAGAGGATTCCTCTCTAGTCCCATTTCCCCAGCCCTCAATTAAGAATTTGTTTTCTTAACAATTAAAAAATATTAAGAAAAACAAAACAATTTAGTTACTGTTTTGGATATGATGTGAACATTGGGCACCCATAGACTAAAGTAGTGGTTCTCAAAGTATGGTCTGGGGACCACTGGGGAATCTCCAAGACCCTTTAAGGAAGAGAAAATGACTGTGAGATCAAAATTATTTTCATATTAATATTAAGACATTTTAAGTTGCAATATAGTATATATCAATAGACATAATTCACAAGAACAAAGGAATTAATTATCTTTAGAGGTCCTTGGTGATTTTCAAGAGTATAAAGGTGTCCTGAAACCAAAGAGTTTGTTGGTCTAAAGCATTTCTACCAAAAGGTAGATGGAGGTGATTCTTCAGTTCTCCTCTAGAGCTAAGATTCATCACTATAATTACTCAATATTCAACTTCATTTTAGTGTTCTTTTCATTTACATTATTGTTGTCATTATGTATATATTTGAGCTTACTTCAATCTTAATTGGTTTGTTTAAGTCTTCTGGAGTTTTGTGAATTATTTATATTCATCATTTGTTAATGGAATGATAATAGTCTATTAATTTCAAAGGGATAAGGACTAGCCTCATGACTTCCTTGATACAGGAAATTCTCCAGTGAGGAAAACCCATCTAACAATGCAAGTCCCTGCAACTAAAAATCTTCGAGATCCTAGATCACCGAGAGATTAGGTAACTAATCCTGGGTTACACAGACAGTACATCAGAGGTAGGATTTCAATCCAGGCTTTCTTGGCTTCAAGGCCAGCTCTCTCTATCCACTGTACCACACTGTCCCTCATTACATTCATATACCACAACTTGTTCAGTGATTCTCCAATGTATAAGTACCAACTTTGTTTACAGTTTTTGGTTAATGCAAAAAGTACTGATAGGAACATTTTGATATATTTTTATCTGTGAGTCAACTAGCATTTATTAAGTGCCTACTATGTGGCAGCTGGATTATTTTATAGTTTTCTTGGGTCACATTCTCAGTAGGGAGATCTCTGGATCAAAAGGTAGGAACAGTTTAATGACTTTTCTCAAATAATTCCAAATTGTTTTCCAAAGAAAGGTGACCAATTCACAGTTCTACCAATAGGATATTAGTGTGACTGTCTTCCTGTAGCCCTTAGAACATGAACTATTTCCATTTTTGTCATCTTTATCAATTTGCTAAGTATAAGATGAAACCTGAGTGATTTCAATTTGCATTTTTCTTAATCTTTTAGAGATTTGGAACAATTTTTCACATGATTGTTAGTAGTTTGCCTTTCTTCTTTTGAAAACTGCATATCTTTTGACCACTTAACTATTGTCCTACCTCTTAGCCACATTTCCTGAGAGATATCTCTTACCTCAGTTCTCATACACAACTCATGAGACATAGTGAATCTTAAAATACTATATAAATAAGAGGAGTGGTGGTGGTGGCAGTGATGGTGATGATGATGGTGGTGGTGGTGATATTCAGGATAATAACCAAGTAGTTCAGGTTTTGGCTTAGGCTTTTTTCCTAGAAGTCTCATGCTAGGATCAGGGGATAAGGGAATAGTGAAGCAATTAGCACTGTTCATTCATTCAATTAATTACCTAGATTTTAATTCTGTCTTGCAGCTGACCATCAGGCTGTGTGACATTGGTTAAGTTACAGACTCTCTGAGCCTTAGCTTCCTTGTACAAAGAAAAAAAATGAGGAAATTGTACTAGATGCCCTCAAAGGTACCTTCCAGCTCTAAATCTATGATTCTGTGAAATTATGAATCTAGTATGAGCTAAGAAGAAGACCAGCATGAAACAGGGAAATGAGAAAGCCAAGTGAAAGGGAAACATTGCCTCTTTCAAGCTGGGAATCCCTTGTCTCAGGCCCAAGAAGAGAAACACAAATATGCTGATGCTAACGTGGCATGTCTGGCCAGCTGTAGCAGCTATACCAAGGAAAATCAAAGCTGCTAATGGACTTTTAGAAGGAGCCGATATAGAGGAGGAGGAAAATAGGGATCATAGAGTCACTAACCCCTAGAAAAGGGAAGCGGTAGACAAATTAAATGTTGTTCCTCCCTCCAGAGATTACAAAACTTGATCTTTGCTGAATGAGACATGAGCACACTATGTATCACTGAAAGATACCTATCTCCAGCCAAAGAAAGCAAAGTCATCCTTCCAGAAGGGAGGTAATTTGGAGCTGGATAAGCCCTACACAATGAGTTCAGAAATATAAAACCACAGGGTAAACTTAGTGGACCTGTGGACAAAGGAATCTACTCCTTAGACTTTAAACTCAGGCCAACTAACTGATAGGGGGAGTGGGAAAGGAGGCAGGAAACATTTCAGTACAAAGTACAGGATGTCTCCCCTTTTGATAAATTCTCATTTCTACGTTTCAAATAATCACAACAAAGCCGTGCCCTCTGTCCACGTACAAGGAGGACACTTTGCTTCTCCACTCTACCAACAGGCTTATATTTCTCTACATGTGAAAAGCCTTAATCATAGCATTCGAAAGAAAGCAAAGAATAGTTTAATGATAGGCTAATAGGATGTGAGGAAATGACTTTTCAAAAATTAGTGCAACCCCAATTACATACTTTTATAATTGGTACAGTAAATTGGAGTTTATTGATGTCTTTATTTGCAAAGACTTTTTGAATGTAGCAATAACAAATGGCAAGGTTCTCTGTATTGTTTTATTTCTATACCACTATTCACCAGTTGGGATCCCCAAAGCTTTGCTGTCTTCCCTTCCTCTTGCTTTGTGTTGTCATTGACATAATAAGAGCTTGTATTAATAAAGCATTTTAAGGTTTTAAAAAAAATGTATACCTGACATTTACATAGGCCCTCAAGCATTACCAAACGCTTTATGTTGGTTGACTTGTTTCATCTTCTAAGTAACCCTGGGACATACAATTGATGTTGTTATGCTCAGCTATCGAGCATCAGAGGTGGCATTTAAATGCAGTCTACAGACTCTCAGATCAGTGCTCAAACCACCGTATCAAATCACCTCCCTGATGACCCTGTTGGCCCATTGCCAAGGACATGTGTGTTCAGTTATTTTTCTAGTTAGCAAGATTGAGTTTGGGCCAAAAAAAAAAAATCCATGTAGTCAAACAAGATGGTGGGCAAGAATTCTGGCATAGACTGTAGTCATGGAACAACTCTTCTCTGAGCAATGATACCTGGCTCAAAAATGTTGTTATTATTATTTTTGTTGTTACTGCTGCTGCTACTGCTGCTACTACTATTGATACTGCTGTTGCTACTGTTTGCTGCTGCTTCCTGGCTGTTGTAAGCCAGGAAGATCTAAGTTCAGGTCAGACACTAGCTGTGTGATCCTGGGCAAGTTATATATCTGCCTCAGTTTTCTCATCTATAATATAGGGATAATAATGACATCCATCATCCAGAGTTGTTGTGAGGATAAAATAAGCTGGTTTTGAAATCCTCAAAGCACTATATAAATGCTAACAATTAACCGAGACCTCACTAAGACCATACCATAATGTACTGAGCACATTGGCAAAGACAAAAGTGGGCTTTTAAGTGCAAAGGAGATGACTGTTTGCCATAAAGGCCATCGTGATCTTTTTACAGAGTTTTACCTTTTCAGGAGATAATGACAGAAGTCTATCCATAAGATCAATACACTTCTGAAAGGGCACCAACTTTTAATAGAATTAAAGGACATTGTCTTCAAGCTTAAAGTTGGTAATTTGAAAATAAAGGAAAAAACATTACTTTACCCAATGAGTAATAAACATATGGTATTTTCCCCCACAATGTAGATATAAAAAGAAAATATATATAATTAAGGAAAGTTTAGATGAATGAATGAATGAGAGATCTTTAATGACTTATTAAGGAAGAGGTATGGATTTGGAGAATACAGCCCTAAGTATTCTATAGCCTTCTTTTATTTATTATTTTTAATTAATTAATTATTTCTTAATTTTCAACATTCATTTTTATAAGATTTTGAGTTCTGAATTCTCCCCTCCCTCCCCAAGATGGTATGGAATCTGATACAGGTATAGCCCTAAACATTAAAGGCTGACATTTTTTTTTTCAGTTCTAAGATTCCGTTAAACAATATGTAACAATACTTTGGTTAAGGCTTGGCCGAAGTGGGCTGGCTAAAATTGCTAAATACCCTGGCAATTGTATTTATTCCTAGTGAGAAAAGAGGAAGCTAATGTGAGATCAGGACAGGAGGGTGGGGTTTGCTTCCTACACCAGGAGTTTTTCAGGATCTTTTTGAGAGGAAGAGAAAGGTAAGAAGAAAGAGGTGCTAGTGCTATCCCCCAACACCCAGAGGAGCAGCATAACCACAGAAACCAATGACAGCTGCGTTTGCAGGTCCTTTCTTCCATCCCTAACCTCCAAGGGAGATCATGAGAGGTAAATGCTACATGAACAAGAAGAGAGAAGTATGTAAATATTTGTTTGTTGTTGTTAATTTTAATCATGAGCTCTCTCTTAGTATACTTTCTCACTGAGACAAAAAATAATTAAAAAAGACGTGGAGGACCTGCTGGTCGTAACCCTCTTAACCGTTGCATTCCTTCAGATCTTTGTGACTGATCCTCATTTCTAAGCAAATATTTTGATTCATCAGAGATTATGTCTGACTCATTTGATCTTATTTCTCGTAGACAGTTTTGGCCGACCCTGTCTGTGCATCTTTTTGGGCCCCTTTGTTCATAGAATATGGGAATAAGACTACTCTTGGAGCCATTCAAGAGGGAGTGATCTTTCCCAGCACAGGACTGCTATCTGAACCCTGTAGTTTTTTTTTGGATTCAGCTCTCTAACTGAGGGCATTCTCATGACCCATTCATGTATTTCACAACTCTAAGTCCACAGACAGAATTACTAAAAACTTGGGACCTTTTAAATCTGCCTCATCAGACAATGAGGCTAACATAGTAATCCCTAGAGTTACATATGAAATGGACAACAACTGACCTAGTGTCCTAGGAAAAAAAATCCTTGTGGTAACTATTAGAAACAGAATACTAGGAAGAAGGGACTTGAGTCTGACCTAGTAGGAATTTCTTTTGTTCTTAGGCTCGTACTGAGTCAATGGCCTTTCCCCGATGCTTCACTTTTTCTTGGACATACCTGGAAAGTGAATGGAATGAATAACGTCTCCAAGTCCACTCATCGTCCACGATTCAGGGATACCTCAGACTCATGATTACATCTGAAGGACAAAGCCTCCTGATGATAAGTAAAATCAAACTCTTAAGGCTAGAGACTCACTGGGAAAGTGTACTTAGGAATTTGCCATCTATGTATTCTGGACCTTTTTTTCATCACCGTACAGGATCCTGAATGTCGATGTACTAACCACCAAGCATGAGTCAATGTGGGAGATTTATTTCATAATTGCTCTTGCTTTTGTCATTCAGGATTATTAAGAAAGCCTTAAACACTAAAAACACATTGAGGATATAGCCAGGAATCTGCAATGACCAGCCAACACTTTTAGAATTAGAAACAGGAATAACAAAATCTCAGAGTTGGAAGGACCTCAGTAGCTATTTTTTACCCATATCTTGCAATTTTCACCCATCCCTTCATCTTCTGCACTCTGGGGCCAAACAGAACTTATTTGATCCCTTTCCTAGACAATAATCCTTCAAATACTTGAAGACCACTACCATATCTTCCCTAATATCTTCACTTTTCAAATACCTTCAACCAAGCTCCATATGGAATTGACTAGAGCAACCTTCCCATTTCTGGTTTCTCCCCTCGGAAGTTCTCTAGATTATCAATGTCTATTCTAAAATGTGGTTCTGGATCTGAACATAATACTTTAAAAGTGATCTGACCAAGGCAAAATACAGTGAAATTATAACCTCCTTATTCCTGAACAATGTCTTTCTTAATGCTGCCCAAGACCTCATTTGTGTGTGTGTGTGTGTGTGTGTGTGTGTGTTTAATCTATCATATCATACTGCTAATCAATATTGAAATTACAGGACACCAAAACTCTCAGTTCTTTTTCACACAAACTGTTGGCTAGCCATGCCTCTCTTATTTTATACCTATAAAGTTGATTTTTTTATCCTAAGTACAAGACTTTACATTTATTACTATTAAATTTCATTGGATTAGATTCAGTTTAGAAGTCTATTATTTTGAGATCTTTTGAGATACTGTCTTTTCTATCCAGTTTGTTAGCTGTCTTTTCTACTTTTTGTCATCTGAAAATTTGGTCCGGATGTCATCTATATCTATCTATCTATTTATCTATCTATGTTGTTAAGATAGGGCCAAGCACAGATCCTCCTACTTAAGCTTTCTTGATTACTCACAATATTATGGTAAATTCTTAAAATAATTCACAGCAGAACATCCACACTAGAGAAGAAATTGAAACAAATATATAAAAGTAAGAGTCACATCTCATTAGACAAGTAGTCAAAGTATATGAACTATTTTCAAAAGAATACAAATTATCTATATTCATACAAAAATTTCTCAAAATTACTAGTAATGAGAAAATACCAATGAACACAACTGAGAAGTTTCACTTTATACCCACTTAAATGCAAAGATGATTTTAAAAAGCCCAGAAACTGTCAATGTTGGATTGTGAAAATATAGACACATATAGATACTCTTCTTCTGAGCTTTACATTAGCCCATCTGTTCTGGAAAATAATTTGGAATTACTTAAGAAATGTCACTAAATTAAAAAAAATATTCATACTCTTTGACACAGAGACTTCATTAGTTGGTACGTATTCTAAGGATTTCAAAGACAGTAAGAAAGAATGCACAAGCATATATAAATACATGCATGCATGCATACATATACTTAAAATTTATGGTAGCACTTTTGTGGTAGAAAAAAAAAGTTGTAAATAATATGGATGATTAACTTTATCCCATCAATTAGGAAATAAATTAACTCAATGTTGTACATTAATGTAATGGAATATTATTATGCCATAAGAAATGACAGATATGAGGAACTCGGAGAAACATAGGACATGAATTAATGCAGAGTGAAGTAAGAATCAGGAGAAAATATACACAATGATTTCAATAACGTAAATGAAAATAACACTAAAAAGCAGCTGATTTCACAGCAAATCTTATGATTGATCCCAGAAGATAAAAGACGAAACATATTTCTCTCCTTTTGATGGATAGGTAGAGTGTTACATACACAGAGATGTGGTTGTTGGCTCAATATGCTTTGCCTAACCCTCCCCCCACTTTGTTAGTATCGTATATACTGGAAGAAACCTAAGTTTCTTCTTGGACATCTGGTCCAGGGCTTCTTAAACTTTTTCCTCTCCAGACCCCTTTTTGCATTTCAGCAGCTTTACTTAGCATCATGTGGCCTGAGGGCGCTCAGTGCAAAGTGCACTTGGTGTTCAGAACCCAGGCTGCAGTGAAGTCACAGCACGGGAAAGCACAGACAGAAACACCTCAGATTCACCACACATTTGATTTTTAATTAATTTTTTATTGTTACACATTCAGAAACCTTTTACTGTTGCCAAAATTTTTGCAATTTATATGGGGTCACGACCCACAGTTTAAAGAAGTGCTGAATTCTCGTCCAAGTCTCTCTCATTTTACAGATGAGAAAAACTTAAGAGAAAAGTGGAGTGTCTTGTTCAAGGTTACCTAAGCTACTAAATAGCAGAGTTAGAACTTGAACACAGAAATTATGACTCCAGAACCAGTACTAATTCTCCTGTGTCTCATTGCCTCCCTACAATTCCACTAGGGGAAGCTTTGGAGTAGAGTCCTGGGAAATTCCTGTACTGTAAAAAAAAAAAAAAAACCAAGTCTTAATAATTTTTAATCACGGGAAGTTCTTCCTCATCATTTGTGCCTCTTGTGCATTTCCTCTCATTAATCCCACATGAGGCATCTACCCAAAATGTGGAAGATCTCCTTCTGCCTATTGCAGTCCCAGTGGAAGTGCTCAAGCAATTAGCTACTGACCAGAAGCCCCTGTCTTTACTTAAAGCATAGTGGAATGCTCTTGGGGTTTTACCTAGGACACAATACATATGGCACCTATGCTCTTTTCTTCTCCCATACCATCTGGCTTCTCTCCCATATAACTCTTGGTTATTATATCACACTGCTTGGTAAGATCAAGTATTTCCTGACTGGAAATGGTTTCTTGACTCCTTTGACTTCATTGTGGTGATTGGTTTATCAGTTAAACTTCCTTAGAGAAATCTGGAGTTCAGGTTCCACCTCTAGTGACTCAACCTCTCAATGGTCTAGGTGGTTCTTTAAAACCATAAATTGCAGAGAAAGTGCTGACCTATATTGGTAGATATCATCTTCTCTGTATCAATAGGATCATAATTCTAGTCCAATCTTTATCCTAATTTTCCTTAGGAAATAGGTATTGTCATGTCATAGTCTATTCTTTTGTTCATTTCGCATTTGAGGATATCAATAATTTGCTTAAATGGTTTTCATTGGAGCCATTTTGATTATACAACATAGTTTTCTCATATTTGTTTTTTCTAATGTGGCATGAATTTTTGCCTTTGTTCTATCAAATTGATGGTTATACCATTTATACCAACAAGAAAGTTGATTTAGAACTGATTCCCAAACCTATGTTCATTTCGAGTCTATTGAGGTATAGATCATTCACATCTGGGTGTTTAACAAGTCAAGTTAACTAGCAAATCTTTAGTGCCCAATATATACTAAGTGCTGGGGATGCAAAGAAAAGCAAAAAAATAGTTCTTGTCTTCAAGAAGTTCACAGTCTAATGGGGAAGACAACAAAAAATGACATACATCAAGAGAAAATGGAGAAAATCAGAAAAAAAGGAAAGGCACTGGTATTAAGGTGGATTAGGAATGATTTCCTGGAAAAGGTGAGATTACAGCCTGTACTTGAAGGAAACCAGGAAGTCAGCAGGCAGAGATGAGAAAACAAGTAGCCAGTGAAAATGCCCTAAGTTTGGAGATCCCCTGGGAATGAGGGGAGGAGAGGAAGGTGTAAGAAGATGTAAAACATAGAAGGGGACCAGGTTACAAAGGGTTTTGAATGATAAATACAGGATTTCATATTTGTTCCTGGAGGTGATAGGGACTTTCAGGAAATGATCAAATGGGGCTGTAGTTTAGGAAGAAGAATCTCACAGCTAGATGGAGGGTAGACTAGAGTGGGGAGAAATTTAAGACAGGGATACCAAACAGAAGACCAATGTACTAGCTGGAGTGTAAGATGGGGAAGGCTTACACCAGGGGTGGGGAACCTGCAGCCTCAAGGCCACATGCGACCCTCTAGGTTCTCAAACAGTACAAAAAAAATTGTTCTGTGAAGTTTGGACTCAGTCAAAGGGCCACACTTAATGACCTAGAGGGCCACATGTGACCCTCTAGGTCCTCAAACGGTACAAAAAAAATTGTTCTGTTAAGTTTGGACTCAGTCAAAGGGCCACACTTAATGACCTAGAGGGCCACATGTGGCCTCAAGGCCACAGGTTCCCCACCCCTGGCCTACATCAAGGCCAGTATCACAAGAGAGAGGGGGCTTATGTAAGAGATGTTTTTAAAGTAAAATTGATAGGTCTTGGGGAAAGATTGGATATGGGAAGTGACAGAGTGGGGAGATGAGGATGACACCTACATTGCAAGCCTTGTATACTGGCAGGATGGTGGCATTTTTGACAGTAATAAAGAAGGTATGAAGAAGGGAGAGCTTCGGGGGGGAAAGATAATGAGCTCAGGTCGGGGTATGTTGAGTTTAAGATATATACAGGACATCAAGTTTGTGGTGTCCAATAGGCAGTTGGAGAGGAGATACTGGAGATCAAGAGAGAAGTTAGGGCTAAAACAATAGATAGGAAGATGATCCGCAAAGCAATATGATTGAATTACAGGAGCTGATGAGTTCACTATGCAAAATATTTTAGGGAAGAAGAGGAGTGCCAAGAAGAGCTTCGGGGGAAATCCAGAGTTAGTTGCGTGACCTGGATGAAGATCTAGCAAAAGAGACTGAGAAGGAGTGATCAAACAAGCAGCAGAACCTGGAGACAGCATTATCATGAAAACTTAGACAAATGAAAGGATGGAGAATAGGGTACTAGACAGTGTTGAAGACTGCAGCAAGGTCAAGAAAGATGACGACTGAGGGAAAAAATGCCTTCAGAAAGATAAATTGAGACATCATTGGGAACGTTGGAGGGATCAATTTCAGTTGAACGATGAGGCCAGAAGTCAGAGTGAGAGGAAAGGAAGTGGAGGCAGGAAGTGCAGATGACCTTCTCAAGGAGTTTAGCCACCAAAGGGAAGAGAGATGTAGGATAATAGCTAGCGGGGATGGACAGATCAAATGAGGGATTTGATGAATTATTCACCAGCTCCAGGGCTTCCTGATTCTTCCTGAAGGAAATTTTCATACTGTATGGGTTTGTGAGGATTTTGTGTATTCTATAAGCCTATGGCTTCTTTTCTTTCTCAGTCCTGAACCATTTTCCAATATATTTTTCATTTTCCTCCCCATCTCCACCTTTGAAATCCCCAAGTATGAAAGAATATATTGATTTAATTTAGAAGTCATTATGCCATTCTTCCTAGAATTTCTTTACTTCCTCAACTTTTGCTCATCCTTGTTATTCAGTGAAAAGCTTAAAACAGCAGTCCATTCATCCCCACTGAGCTACCCAAATGCTGCTTTTTCTCAGTCATTTGCTGCATTTGGAGACAGAAGGCACACAAGAGTTTGCAGGTGTCAACATATTCTTAATGCATCATTTTACAATTGTTTCACAAGTCACAAGAGCAGGGAGCATCAGAAGCTCCTTGTCTGTCACGAGTTTCACTGCCTTGTGACAATATCACACATACCCCCACCCCCAACTAGCAACAATATGGCACATTTGGGTTTTATTATTTATGATTGCTGTTCCTCTATATGAATAATTTTTAACCTTTTGTGCATGTGTATGTATGTGTGTGTGTGTGTGTGTTATAGACCACTCTGGCAGTCTGGTGAGAACCCTTCTCGGAATGATTTTAAACAATTAAAAGAAATGCTAAATTCACAAAGAGTTTAGAGAAAATAAAGATTTTTTTTTCCCAACCAAGTTCATGGACCCCTAAAATCCATCCATAGACCTCTAGGTTAAGAACTCCTGCTTTATATGAGGAGTACCTAATGTGATGGCTTCGTTGTGTTCAAAGGCAAAATTTGCAGAAATCGAGGGATTCATTTGAAATAAATGACTTAAGATGAAAAGCAATGACTTTACGACCCAAGAGTCTAACTAAGAGTCCTCAACCCTACCTGGCTTACCGAGCCCAAATGCTGCAATTACCCTCCACCCTTTTCATTCTTTGATGTCACTCTATCTTAACTGGAGCAGTGGGATTTTAGGAGGCAACTTATCCATCTACTACGACTTGTTCTCATGCCAGTTCTGCAGCTCATTAGAGTTTAGAAAATAACCATGCATATGTGAAGAGGACTGCAGGCCACCTGCTGGAATGCACACAAAACCTGGTCTTCTTAGGAGATGGATTGCAAGTGTTCTGAGTTCATTATGTTCTAAGCAGAATCGAGGGGAAAAGAACGAGGATATGATAGTTATTGTAAGTGCACCTAGGGTCCTCTGCTACGTGGGAGCTGCCAAGTGTAGAAATGTATTAGTCTTACTTTTCTACTAGACTCTTTCTAAAGTAATGACTTAAATGTATTTTCAGATTTCTGGGGAATCGGAAGACTAGCAGTAATAATAAGAAAAAATACCTCAAATTTTCTTTCAAGGCACTCCAAGGGCTCCACAGACATTGTTAACTTTTCAGGACCTCACAAGTCAGAGGAAGTGATATGATGTAGTAGAGAGACTACTGACTCTGGAGATAAAGGACCTCAGTTCAAATCCCACCTTAGACACTACCCCTGTTATCTTGGACAAATCACTCAATTCTTTCATCTGTAAATCTGTTTCTTCATCTGTAAAGTGAGAACATTGGATCAGATACCCTCTGAGATCCCTTCTACTTCTAATTCTATGAGTCTATAATTTTTCCTTAATCTCTCATTTCTTCAACTAAAATAATATCATCTTGTAAAGAAAGGAATCTTAGTTTATGAATAGGAAAAAGAGGGGCAAAGGAGTTTAATGATGTCTCCAACATAGATCCTATAATGAGAAGCCCAGCTTGCCGATGTTCAGTGAAGTCTTACTACTTTTTAAAATATTTTGAGGTCTTTATTTAAGGAATGGTCAAGGAGTCTAGCCCACCATTGAGAGTTTGCAGAGCTGATCCCCAAATTTCCAGATTGAAATTAATTGAAGGTCAATATAATAAGCTTCTTCTCCTTCCCGCAGCTTTCTCCTCATCCACCCACCCCTGAACACATACACCCTTGGGGAGCTCAGAACTATTTTGGTACTCAGCCTCATCTGCCTTTCACATTAGGCTTTGTGTTAATTATGATGCTTCAGTGAAAATGAGACTTCTGACAGTACCAGCCTCCTAGAATGGAAGGAATAAAGGCAGTTCCAATTATAGGCCGTTAGCTCTAATTAATGCCCACCTACTGAGCATGATATTCCATATGTAGTCATTACATTACTAGGGGAGGAATTTCACCTTAGCAGCATAGGACCAGTAATGTTATACCAACCATTCACCAGCAATGTTCCCTGTCGACAATGGAACATTTATCTGCTTGGCACGAAGGAGATTTATAATAACTCAGAGGAAGGGAAACCCCACATTTCTTCTTTTTCAATACACCAATATTTGCATCTCAGGCAAAAGTACTTTTCAGAACCAGGGATAGAGAATCCAACTGCTATTCAGACGTCAACACTGACCCACCAGCACCCTCTAAATGAGCCTTATTTCTTTGATACTAGACCTCAAATCAAACAACAAGCATTTATTATGTGCAAAACACTATGTGGAAGGAGGGAGAGAAGAGAGGAATGAAGGTTATACAAGAAGTGATACTCCCTACCCTTACAGACAAAGAGTCACAAGGCACAATGCTAAATAAATCAGACTGATTCTTAATATACTCCTGCTGCTTCCCAAGAGCCTTTAACAATTAATTCTGAAGATAATAAATTCAAGTGAAGAACTGAACTGCTGGGCAGCTGACAACCCAAGAAGCCAGACCAAATTCTCTCTACTTTAGGTTTCAGCCATGAGTTGACTCTTAACTTATGACTTTTTCTTTCTTCTTCTGTGAAATGTGTCACTGGTGTCAAGATGGACTGGAAGAACAGTGCTACCTAGGCGGGAAGGAACTGAAGTGAACTTTCTGATACAGATGACCATTGACATGCTTTTTAAGGTACTCAGCCATTTCCTCTGCTCACTGGAACTCCCATAAGATTATTGTACTTCATTACCAGAACTTCCTTGCCATTTTTAAATGATATGCCCGAAGCAACTTAGACACAAGTCCAGTATATTATTTGAATGAGCATTTCTAGTTTAATTATTTGCCATGAAGTGTGTAGAAATGATTTTATTCAAACCAAAAACAGTGGTTCCCGATTATATTTTACTGTTATATTTCATGAATTTTAATTAAGGATCTAAGAACTGGATACATTCATCACATCCAGCACGTGAGAGCATGGGACAATATTTTTTTTTTATTTCGGAGTAAAGAAGAATCTTGATAACTGCCATAACCAATGGGATAATGGTTTAATAAATGAACTCTCTAACATAATTGTGACCTAAAGCCTGTGGCTTTATGTATGACTTCATCCAAGATGTTTAATACAAAGCCTAATTCAGAGGCCAGAATCTGTATGAGTCTCCAGGAATACTGAGGCCTGGAGAACTGGATGTACTCCTTGGCTATTTTTTGGGGAAGTAATGTGACCCATCTATGCCAGGGTCTTCATGCATTGTGTCCATTTTAGATTTACCTATTTTATGGATACAAGTTGTTTCCCTAAAAGTTAAGCTATTTGACAGCAGAAACTATCTTAAATTTTGTATTTATATCCTTGGTGTAGAGCACAATGCTTAGGACTTAGTAGAAATTCAATAAATGTTTGTTGGAGTGAAGTGAATTCAACCGGGTAGTTACTTCCTCTTGTGGAAGCTTACTTGCATTGACTGTTCACCAGCAAGTATGCTCACGGCTTCTCTTGTCTGGAAGGTGATAATCATTGTAATGATTAATATTTTGGAAAGTAAAATATCTGAGAAAATGTTATGCAGCAAATTTAAAATAAAATAATGTGACAACCATATCCAAGGCACTATACCAGGTGATAGGAATACAAAGATAAATATGACATATTTTTCCCCTCAAGGAACTTCTACTCTAGTCAAGCTAAGACAACATGTATATAAAATGATAACTAATCTGGAATAAAACATACTATGTTAAATGAGTGTCAGAATTAGTAGGATTATAGATTCAGAGTCAGAAGGCACCTGTCAGGTTAACTATTACCCAATCATTAAATAGCTGATGATAGTGAAATCTCAAAAGGTCAAGTGATTTTTCCTAGGTCACACAGGTAATAAGTGGAAAAATTCTGATTTGAAATCATATCCACAGACTCCAAAGCTAGCTCACTTTCCACTTCATCACAGCATCAACCTAATTGGCAATATCATCATTGTCAAGGCTTCCACTTACTTAGACTTTCCCAAAACTCTCCACATCCATGCAAAGGCAGTATGATGTTCATTTAGTGATGAAGAAATATGGATACTTAGATTCACCCACAGTGTAGAGACAAATGTTTAACCCTGCTATCCTAATTCTGATTTCTTCACTCTTTGATTATTCAGCCAAAAAAGCCTGAGAGACAATTTATTTGTTTCTATCTAGGTGATAGTAAACTACAATTCTTTACCTCTCCTGAAGACAACATAACACTACATAAAACAAGAGAAGAAAAAAAAAATCTTGCTTGGCAAACCAACTTGTCCATGGTTACACAGTTGTGTTTGAGGTAGGATTCAACCTTAAGCAAATCATAAATGCTGTCTCCTATGCCTGTTCTACCCCGCACCCTGTTTTTACCTGGTGACATCATTACAGTCTATTACAGGTGGATGTAAACACACACTGTATCTCACCTGTAGGCCATTTCTTTCTTTCCAAAGATGATGTGTACAAGACTTGATTGGCTTATACTCATGCTCTTTGTTTTTATTTTTTGGTGAAATATTGCTTAATCAATGAGAGATCTATTAGCTTTGATTATATTGACTTGGCGTCTTTTTCACATTTAATTTTTTTTTGTTATTCTAAACTTGACAGTCCACAATATACATGAACACTCCCATATGAATAGAAAGAATATTACATATAAAACCACAATCTCACCACGTGCAACTTTTTAAAAAGTATATAGAAAGAACAGAGAAATAGAAGTATTTAAAGAATAATTCTACATATGTATACCTACTTGTGTCTAATGGTAGCCATCTCTAAGGGTAGGGGAGAAAAAAGGTGAAAAGAAATTTACATGATACCTTTATCATATCTTTAAAAGGAATAGCAAGCTGTACATAATAAATTTTTGGTTTCATGTGCAATCTTTTTTATTATACTGTTATGAAAGTGCTTGTTTAATTCCATAAATTAAAAATGAAACAATATTTTTTAAAAAATATATACCAAATTAAGCATATTAGCTCTAAAAGCTATCCGACTTGTCTGTTTCATCTAAACATTCATATATTTTATTCTCACATTTAAAAAATTTCTTCATTGATGCACTTTTAATTCTTTCTTTTTTATACCATTACTAATTTTCCTTTTTCTCCAATCTTCTCATTTTAAAAGCCCTTTCTTGCAACAAATTAGCATAGTTACAAGAAAACAGATTCTCATTTTAATAATGTCTGAAAATGTACCTCTCTTATTCTGCACTTCTAGTCTGTCACCTCTCTGACAAGAGACAGGAAACAACTCATACTCTTTATCAGATTCTGGCTCTAAATGTGATAGAGATGAAGAAAACATTGTTAACAAAAATATATGAATGAAATATTTTAACTGAATTGAAATAAATATAGAAAAACTTTCACAGAAAATATAATTACATTAAAATGTATGTAATAATTGAAAATTATTTTTAAATGTTCATTTCAAATATGTCTCATTTAAAGTAATAGTTGATATTCAGCAAGAATATGTATTTGGGCTGATACGGCAACACAAATTAGATTTAATCAGTTCACAAGAGCACAAAATGCTATGAGATAACATGATAAAAAGATTAATTCCAGATTATTAAGGCATCCTATGTATGGAACAGCAAACAGACCCATATAGTTGCATCATAAGGGATGAAGGGGAATAATGTCTAGGACAGAGGTGGGGAAACTGTGGCCTCAAGTCCACATATGGCTCTCCAGGTCCTCAAGTGTGGCCCTTTGACTGAATCCAAACTTCATAGAGCAAAGCGATTTCTGTGAAATTTGGATTCAGTCAAAGAATCGCAGTTGAGGACCTAGAGGGCCACATGAGGTCTCGAAGCCACAGGTTCCCCACCCCTGATCTAGGAGTAGAAATATAAGAAAGGGTAAGGTTGTAAAAGGCTTTGAACATCAAATGGAGGGGTTTTCATTTGATCCTAAAAGTAATTGTGAGCCACTGGATTTGACTGATAGGTGAATTCCTTATCTGACCTAGATGTATTGGCATGGAGGAGAGATATAAATCAGGGAGACCGATAAGAAGCTTATCAATAGGGGACAGGAAAGATGAGGGCTGACTTCAGAGAAGGTATCATTTGAGCAAAGAACTGAACAAAGGATGAAAAGGAAAGAAAGTTAGGGTGTGGGGTGAAGGAACAAACTGGGTATGTTAGGCAAATAAAAAGTATGAGCAAGAATTTGGAAGTGGCCATGGTATGGGACATTTGAGAGATGCCTACACAAATAATTATTCTGTAGAGAGAGGAAACATAGCGTGGCCAATGCAAAGAATTTAAGACTTGGAGTCAGGAGGCTTTACTTTGTATCCCAACTTTATCACTTGCCCACTGTGTGATTATAAGAAAGTTTCTTAACTTCTCTGAGGCTCAGTTTCCTCTTCTGAAAAAGAGGAGAAATAATAATTACTTTGCCTACTTAATAGGATTCTTTGTGGAAGGTGCTTTATAAGCTTTAAATTGCTTTACAAACGTGAATTATTCTTATTACATTATGAACATGAGAGGATTTTTCAATTTAAAAATTCAATAAATGTTAATTAAACACTTAACTCTATGAAGATCATTATGCTGGGCTCTGGAGAAAATCTAAAAAAAAATTGACAAGATAGGATCCTTGCCCTTATCAATCAACCAATCAGCAAGGATTTATTAAGCATTTACTATGTGCCAGGCACTGTGCTAAGTGCTGGGGATACTCCACTTGCTTCTGTACCTTGATCTGGTTTTAACTCCATGGAAAACCTTGGGCCATGTACCACTTGATATCCGACCCCCATTCCCATTTTGCTTTCCAACCTCCTTTTGTGTGTTGTCTTCCCCCGATAGATTGTAGGCTTATTGAGGACAAGAACTGTCTTTCTTATATGTATCCCCAGTGCTTGGAACAGTGGCTGGCGCATAGTAGGAGCTTAATAAATGTTTATTGAATTGAAATGTAGCACTGTCCTGACATTGAAATGCTTCACAAAGAATAAGTGAAAACAATACCTACTCTCCCCCGAATTGGTGCGGGGTGGGGGTAACATACAAATATTGTATGTAAGTTACATTCACAGGAAATATAAGATAACTTTAGAGGGGAAGGCACTAGAGGCTGGAGAGACTGGAAAGGCAGTCCCTTTTGTCTGTATCCCCAGCACTAACACAATTGCTTGATTGGATTTTAAGTAAATGCTTAATGGATGCTGTTGATTAGCTTATTTAATAGATAATAGAAAGCCACTAGAGGTTTTCGAACAGAAATGAAATAATCAGATATCTGTGCTGCTGACATGAGCACATGGGAAAAGAGAGGAGAGAGAATTGGAAAGACTAGCTATCTCATTTTCCAGAGGCTGGTGAGGTAGAAGGAAAAGTCAAAAAGGAAGCCAAAGTTCCAAATAGCGAATATTGGGTGAAATTCTTGGCCTCTTAATGAGAATTAGTCAGGATAGAGGGAGGAGTAAGTTTGGATGGAAAACAAAATTTTGAAACAGTAGGTAAAAGTAGAAAGACCAGGGATCTTAAACAGCACCATGAAGTGTTGAGTCTCCAGCTCTCATTGCTTTAAAAAATTATCAATTCATTTTTAAGATTCCTTTCTTCTTAGAGTTCCAAATTCTCTCCTTCACTCCCTCTCCCTCCTCCACCCATTGAGAAGGTAAGGAAAATTATATCAATTAATTATACATGTGAAATCATGCAAAACATATATTAGCCATGTCACCAAAAAAGCAAAAACAAAAATAAAAATAAACAGAGAAAGTTATACTTCATTTTTCACTCAGAGTTCATCAGTTCTCTCTCTGGGAGATGGATAGCAGTTTTTCATCATAGTTCATTTGAAATTGCCTCAGATCATTTTATTGTTCACAGCAGTCAAGTTTTTCACAGTGGATTGTCACTGCAACACTGCTGTTTCTGTGCACAGTGATCTCCCAGTTCTCACTTCACTTTGCATCAGTTCATATTAGTCTTACCACGTTGTTTCTGAAACCATTCTGTTCATCATTTCTTATAGCACAATAGTACTCCCTCACAACTATATGCCACAACTTGTTCAGCCATTCCCTAATTGATGGGCATCCTCTCAATTTCCAATTCTTTGCCACCACAAAAAGAGCTGCTATGAGGTGCATGTAGGTCCTTTTCCTGTTTCTTTCATCTCCTTGAAGCACAGTCAAAGGGTATGCACAGTTTTATAGCCCCTTGGGCATAGTTCCAAATTGTTCTCCAGAATGGTTGGACCAGTGCACAACCCCAACAACAGTTTATTAGTGTGCCTATTTTTCCTTCTCCCCTACAGCATTTGTCATTTTTGATAGGTGTGAGGTGTCGCCTCAGAGATGTTTTAATTTGCATTTCTCTAATCAATAGTGATTTGGAGCATTTTTTATATGACTATAAATAGTTTTGATTTCTTCTTCTTCTGAAAACTGCCTTTTCAGATCTTTTGGTCATTTATCAATTGAGGAATGACTTATTTTTTTTTATAAATTTGACCTAGTTTCCTACATATTTGAGAAATGAGGCCTTTATCAGAGAAACTTACTGTAAAAAATGTTTGTATCGCTTCATTGTCTATGGTACCTTCTAGCAAAATGTAGTTTCCCTGATTACCTATTTTAATTAGGTCTATTTTTGATTTTGATTTGTTTGAGATCAGTATTGCTACCCTTGTCTTTTTTTTTTTACTTCAGCCGAAGTATAATAGAGTCTGTGCCAGTCCTGTATTTTAACTCTGTGTTTGTGTGTTTCTGTTTCAAGCATGTCTTGTATAAACAACATAACATTGGATTCTAGTTTCTAATCCATTATGCTTTCTGCTTCTGTTTTATGGGTGAGTTCATCCTATTCACATTCACAGTTATGATTACTGTGTATTTCCCTCCATCTGATTTTTCTCTGTTTATTCTTTTCTCTCTTTTTGCATCCTATCCCTCCTCATAAGTCTGTTTTGTTTCTGGCCACTGTTTTCCCTAATCCTACCCCTTTTATCACACACATGCACACACACATAGAGCCATATTTCTTATCCACTTCCCCTCTGTTTTCCCCATTAGGTTAAATAGATTTCTATACCCAACTGAGTGTGTATGTGTATGTATGTATGTATCTGTATATATGTGGGTGTATTCTTCCCTCTTTGAAACGATTCCAATGAAAGTGAGGTTCAAGCATTGCCCATGCCTTCATTTTACCCTCTAGCATAAAAGTTTTTCATTGCAAGACTTTTAAGTGAACAAATTTACCCCATTCTACTTCTCCTATTGCTTCTCTGTTTCTCACTTTTTAATTTTTTGAGGGGAGATCATCTGAACATAATCAACTCACGTTCATGCATTCTGTCTATGTAGACTCCTTCTAACTGTCCTAATAATGATAAAGTTCTTAAGAGTTACAAGTTATCATCTTCCCATATAGCAACGTGAACAGTTTAATTTTGTGATTACTCTTTCATATTTACATTTTTATGTTTCTCTTGAGTTTTATGTTTGAATGTCAAAGTCTGCTCTGGTCTTCTCATCAGAAATGCTTAAAAGTTCTCTATTTCATTAAATATCCATTTTCCCCCTGAAGAATTATACTCAGGGTTTTTTCTTTGGGGGGGAATAGGTTATTCTTGGTTGTAATACTAGTTCCTTTACCTTCCAGAATATCATATTGCAAGCCACCATTCCCCACCTTTTTAATGTGGAAGCTGCTAAATCTTGTGCAATCTTGGCTGTCACTCCATAATATTTGAATTACTTATTTTTAGTGGCTTGCAGTATTTTCTCCTTGACTTGGGAGCTTTGGGATTTGGTTATAAAATTCCTAGAAGTTTTCATTTTGGGATGTCTTTCAGGATGTAATCAATAGATTTTTTTAATGTAAATTTTCAATTTCTATTTTACCCTCTGGATCTAAAATATCATGCAGATTTCTTTTATAATTTCTTGAAATGTGATATCCAGATTCTTTTTTTTATCATGGCTTTCAAGTAGTCCAATAATTCTTAAGTTATCTCTCCTCAATCTATTTTCCAGTTGAGTTGTTTTTCCAATGAAATATTTCACATTTTCTTCTATTTTTTTCATTCTTTTGACTTTGTTTTATTGTTTCTTTATGTCTCATAGAGTCATTAGTTTCCACTAGCACAATTATAATTTTTAAGGAATTATTTTCTTCAGCGGGCTTTGGTACCTCTTTTTTTTTTTTCATTTAGCCAATTCTATTTTTAAGGAGTTTATTTTTTTTCTTCAGTGAATTTTTATGCCTCTTCTACTATGAGGACAATTCTGTCTTTAAGGTTTTATTTTCTTCAGCATTTTGTGTGCTTCTTTAACAAGGTGTTAATTCTCTTTTCATAATTTTCTTGCATCACTTTCCTTTTTTCCCCATTTTTTCCTCTACCACTCTTATCTCTTTCTTTAAGTCCTTTGGGAATTCTTGTTGGGATTATATCCAATGATCATTTTTCTTTGAGGCTTTGTTTGCAACTGTTTTTGCATTATTGTCTTCTGTGTTTATGTCTTAGTCTTCCCTGCCACCCTAATAGCTTTTTATGGTCAAGTTCTTTTTTTGCTGTTGTTGTTGTTTGCTCATCTTTCCAACCTATTTGTTGACTTTGAACTTTATATTAAAGCTGGGCTCTGCTCACCTGGGGTTGAGGAGGCACAGTTCCAAGCTTCAGGCTTTTTTGTGCTATTATTTTCTTTTCAGAGCTAGTTCTGGGAGTCTAGAAGTTTTTAGTACTTCCAAGTGTGGTATCAGAAGAGGTGTAGTCATTGCTGTCTTGGTCTGAACTCTGGTTTTCACCTAGGAAAGGCCTTTGTTCTTCTGCAACTACAAGTACTAGCACTCTTCATGGCCCTAAAACTGTGACCAGGTGCCCTGCTCTCCTGAAGCTGCAAGTGCTCCTCTTGGTTTGGAACTGTGACTAGGACCCTTGTTCGCTTGTGACCAATCACAAGCACTCCTTTCTGCCCTGGAACTATGGTCCAGTACTGCTTTGGGGCAATAAAGTTGCCAATAAGTACCACTGCACCTATTGCCAACAAAGGCTCGCCTGTTATCTCTTTTTGATTAGTTGCCTGACCCCCTTAGCATCTCTGAGCTGAGAACTCCTGAAGTTGCTGCTGCTTTCACAACCTCCTCCAAGGTCCATGGCTGATGCTCCTACTGTGCTCCAGGTAGGCTCCCAACCCAGTGTCACAGACTTCTCCTGCCAAACTCTAAAGTTGTCTTAGGCTGGAAAAATGTCTCACTCTTTCCTTTTGTTAGCTCTGTCACTCTAAAATTTGACTTGAGGAGTTATTTTAAAGTTGTTTTGAGGGGGGCACTGCAAAAATTCATCTGGGTTGTTGCCTCTACTACACATGGTACCACTTCTCCTTGTCATTTCCCTTTTAGAAAAGGCTTCTAAACCTTTCCCAATATGTAGACTCGACCCCCCTATTTCTATCTATTTACCTATGGCACTGAGAATAGATAGAAGAGGTGGCTATTTAATAGTCAAAGAAAGGGGAAATACTAGGCCCATAAAAAGAAATTATTTTGGGGGGGGGCGGGAAATAACTCCTCTTGCTCCCCTAGTCAAATCAGGTTTTTTTTAAGCTATATGCTCTGTAGTGCACTTACCATACTGCCAGTATGCAATAAATTATAATTAGTCATAATAGAATCATTATTCTGGGTTTCATTATTAGAAGCATTAATTTTAATGATTGCCTCTATCAGAGATGTGTGGAAGATTTGAAATGTGTTTAATGGTGATATCTCCTACCTCCTAAGTTATTGTGATGTTTTAGTGGGATATAAAAGGGCCCCCTATACATCTCCAGCTGTGGTCAGAATAACATAGACAGAAAAGGACTAGGAAAGTGACATTTTAAAAATGGTGATTAAACTAGGGGATTTAGCACTGAAAGGGACCTCACATATCATCAGCCCCTTCATTTGAAAGATTTAGAGGTAGTGCTTCACAGAGGTTAAGAAACTTCCCCGAAGTCATAACAGTATTAAGTAACTGAGCCAGGATTCAAACCAAGGTCTTCTCACTCTGGCTCTAGTGATCTACCCACTGCACCACACTCCCTGTAAAGATTGATCTGTCATGTACAATGTTTTATGGCTATAAGACTCTTTTTCTTAGTACTTGGTACTTCAAAGATATTCTTCTAAAAATTCCTTTACGTATGTAAATTCCACAAAATCTACACTTGCTGCTTCCATTTACCCTACTCTCACTTTCCTCCCAATCTCTTGTAATCTGGCTTCTGACTTCATCTCTCAACTGAAACTGACCTCTCCAAAGTTACCAGTGATATTAGAACTGCCAGATGTGATTGTGTGTCCTCAGTTCTTATTCTTCTCAATTTCTCTATAGCATTTGCTACTGTTAACCATATTCTTCTCATTATTATACTCTCCTATCTAGGCTCTCAGGACACTACTTGATTTTTCTCCTACCTATCAATCAATTTATCACTCAATAAGCTGTTATTAGCTTGCAGTAGGAGTTGAGGATTTAAATACAAAGAATGAAACAATCCCTACTCTCCAGGAACTTAAATTATATTGGGGGAGAAAACATATATATATATATATATATATAATATATATATAATATGCATATATATATACTTAAACATATATCTATATATAATAATCACAAGAAGAATAAATAGAAATAAACATAAGGTAGTCAAATACAAGGTAGATAGTGAAGAAGGCACTGCCATTTGAAGTAACTACATTGGAGATGATACATAAGGTGTTACATAAAGGAAGACAGAGATTCCATAAGGTAGAATTGTGAAGGCATTATCTATGCTGCTGACATGATCACAGTCTGGGTATAATATAATAATGTATAATAGGAATAGAGGAGAGGGAATATATGAGAGAAGTGGAAGGACAGAATATCTGGTTATCCAGAGGGCAATGAGGCATTCTAAAGCATGGAGAATGGACACAGCAAAAGACTCCTATGTGTGATGAGCAGAGAAAAGGCAAAATAACCTGCATTATACCATGTGGGAAGGTGCCATAGGTTGGGGCTGGGTTATGAAAGGCTATAAATGCAAACCAGAAAAGTTCATATTTAATCCTGGAGAGGAATTGGAGTTTGTTGAGTAGGGTTGTGCCATGGTCAGAACTCTGATTAAGGAAAATAAGTTTTGCATGTATGAAGATAGATTAGAGTGGAGAGAAAATTGAGGCAGAAAACCAATTAGGAGGTCATAGAAATAATCCAAGCCAGAAGTGATGAGGGCTTAAATTATGTTGATGGCTTTGTGAGTAGATAGAAAGGGTCAAGGGACAGCTAGGTGGTACAATGGATAGAACATTGGCCCTGAATCAGGAGGACCTGTGTTCAAATCCAGCCTCAGACACTTACTAGCTGTGTGACCCTGGGCAAGTTGTTTAATTCTGTTTGCCTCTGTTCTTCATCTAAAAACGTGAGCTGGAGAAGGAAAGAGCAAACCTCTCCAGTATCTTTGTCAAGAAAACCCTAAATGAGATTGTGCAGAGATGGACATGACTGAAACTACTCAACAACAACAACAACAACAGAAAGGGTCAAATTCCAGAGATATTGTGGATGTAGAAATAGCAGGATTTCATCACTGATTAAATATGTGGGTTGAGTAAGAATGAGGAATAGAGTGAAACACCAGGGTTATAAACATGGGCATCTAGAAAATGGAAAAGTCTTTGACAAGAGGTAACCTTTGGAGGGGAAAAATGAGTTCTCTCATACATATATGAATTATATGGCACGGCAGAAAGAGTGATGGATTTGGGTCAGGATGACATTAGTTCAAATCCTGACTCAGGCATTTTCTAGTTATATGACCCTAGGTAAGTCACAAGCTCTCAAACTCAGTTTCTTCACCTATAAAATGAGGATAATAGTAGCACAAACTTTACAGGGTTGTTGTAAGTATTGAATACCATTTGTAAAATGCTTTACAAACCTTAAGTACTACATAATTCGAATTGTTATGATGATGATGATGATTTTCATCATCACCATTATATGTTGAGTTCCAAGATATCCAGTTTGAAATGCCCAATATACACTGTTGCAATGATGTGCAGAAATGAAGTTCAGAAGAGAGACTGGTATTGGATAAGACACATAGAGATCATAATTCAACCTATGGAAGCTGGTGTGTTTACCAAGAGAAAGAGTATAGAGAAGGAAGAAGGCCAAGGACAAAGACTTGAGGAACATTCATAGTAAAGGGGTATAATACATATAATGAGTTAACAAAAGACAGTGAGAAGGTATATGGATAATGAAACAACAAAAGAGACTGATCAGACGGGTAGCAGGAGAACCAGGAGAAAGTAATGTCTGAAACGTGTTTTCTTTTCTCAACGATGCTATAGGAATGTATGGGAGAGTACATGGGAGATTCTTCTCATTCACTTTTTCTGTGTGATTAAATGCCTTTATTTGGAATTGATGTCTTCTGGTTTGCTCTGGTAAAATAAATCTATCAAATAAGAGCTAGTCAACTATGGTTTTGTATAATTGCTGGTCAAAAGAGTACATCAAACAAAAGTGTAACTTTTCTATTTTGACAAACTACCAGAGCTTGCATTCTGCTGGCATAGCCCTGGATATATGAGTCACCTCTACACAAGGAAGGGGCATTAGAACAAGATTCTATTGGACTTGCTAAGTCACTTACTTAGCATAATGGGTACTACCCGAGTGGAATTAATGGAGGATCAACTCAGAATGTGTAATGAGAATTCTACTTGCTTACTGTGTCAAAACTGTCAGATTTCAATTCTCTTGTAGGGTCAAGCACTGAAGCCTGATTTTGAAAATGAAAAAAGATAATTTTGCTATCAGTTAAACATTTGAAATCAAGGTATAAGAGAGGTTTAGTTAAAAACATCTTTGAATATAGGCATTGGTAAAAAGGAAAGAAGGAAGGAAAAAAGGAATGAAGGAATGAAGGGAGGGAGGGAGGAAGAGAAAAAGGGAGGAAGACAGGGAGGTAGGAAGGAAAAGGAGGAAGGGAAGGAGAAAGGAAAGAAGGAAAGAAAAAAGAAGGAAAGAGAGAGGAAGGAAGGAAAAAAAGAAAGAAAGAAAGAAAGAAAGAAAGAAAGAACTTCTCAACTCGTTGCAATCTGTCTTCCAACCTCCTCACTCGACAAAAATTTCTCTCTCCAAAGTTAACAATGACTTCTTAATTTCTAAATTTGATAGTCTTTTCTCAGCCCTCATCCTTCTTGATTACTCTGTCTCATTTAATACTGCTAACCACCCTATTCTCCTAGACACACTGTCACCTTTGGGCTTTTTCCTAGAATTTTCTAAGTAAACTGTCACATTTTTGCAAATACAAATGATTTTGTCTCCTCAAAAATAATGCACAGTTTTGTCCTTTCTTTTTTCTCCTTGTCTTATTGTGATAGATAGCATGTCTACTATTACGTTAAATAACAGAAGGGAGTTAGTAGAAATGGACATCCTTGTTTCACACTTAACCTTATTAAAAGTTTTACATATTACTCTATTACAAAAACATCTATCTCTTCATTTTAGATTCTTGCTTCTGATCATATTAAGTAAAGTCTCTTTACTTCCTACGCCTTTTTGCATTTTTAGCATATGCAAGTGCTTTCATTTACCAAATAATTTTTCATCCATTGACATAATCATATAGTTTTGTTCTGTTTGTTATTATTATTATTTTTGTTAATTGTTTTAGTAATGTTAAACTAAACTTAAATTCCTAATACAAATCCAACTTGAACATCATGAATGATGTATTATAATGGAGGAATCCAGTGTATTTTGTTTTCTAATTCATCTTTATACTCTTTTCCATTTTATGCATACATTTAATCCATTAACAATAAAAGTTATAATTGTTAAGTATATCTCTCTTATAGCAGATTATGTCATGTTTTTCCTATTTAAAAATTCACTATCACTTTTTTTTTGTTTGCAACAATCCAATACCAGTAGCTTTCCACCGATACCATAACCACAACCACCATTTGCTTACCCACTGTGCTGCTTAATCCAAGCCTCCTTTCCTTAATTCTATTTTTTGGTATTCTCTCTCATCTTCTTTGTCTCTCAGTCTCTGTCTCTCTGTGTCTGTCTCTGCCTGTTTGCGTCTCTCTGTCTTGTCTCTGTCTCTCTCCATTTTTCTGTCTCTGTCTCTCTGTCTCTTCTTCCCTCTCCGATCCTGTCTTTCTGTGTCAGTCTCTGTCTCATTTTCTCTCTGTCACACACACGCACACACACACACACACCTTGCGTAACCATGTTATGGTACTTGATGACAATCTTCCATTGCCTCAACTCTTTATTTGTATGGTCACCATCTGTGGTACCATATTCTAAGAAACACACACTGGATTATCCCCTTTCCTTCTACAAAGGGACTTTGATCTGATGTCTTTTTGTAGCTTTACCCTTACATGATCTCAGACAAGATGAGACTTCTGAAAGTGATCTCCTTTCAGAATATAAATATTGTAGTAAAGTATAATGGATAGTGTATTATATCTAAATAATAGAAGGCTTGAGGGACAGTTCAGCTATTACCTCTGTCACTAGCTTTTGACCATTTGTAGAGTCACTTGACTTTCCTGTGCCTTAGGATACCCTCTAAGATATTTTTTTACTAAATTAGATGTGAGGAGATCAGAGATAAATTAATCAGTCAATAAACAAGAATTGATTAAGTTCATACTATGAGTCAGACATTCTTCTAGGCCCTGAAGATACAAAGAAAAAAGAGAAATGGTGCCTGCCCTCAAGTAGCTTTCATATCTTTTGAGAGATACAACATAAAGATATGTATACATATGCATAAGTATTGAATATATACATGTACATATCTACATACATGCATATATTATACACACTTATATGCATATGCATACCTATGTAGATATGCATCTTATATTGTATATTTATGCACATAGAGGCAGCTAGGTGACACAGTGGATAGACTGGCAGACCTGAAGTCAGGAGGACTCTTTTTCCTGAGTTCAAATCCAGCCTCAGACACTTACTAGCTTTGTGGCCCTGGGCAAGTCACTTAACTCTGTCTGTCTTAGTTTCCTCATCCGTAAAATGATCTGGAGAAGGAAATGGCAAACCACTCTAAAATCTTTGCAAAACAAAACCAAAAAAAGGGGGGGGGCATAAAGAATCAGACACAACTGAAAAAAATAACTAAACAACTAATTTGTGCACATATAAATATATGTCTATACATTTTATATACTTGAATATATACATATGTCTGATTACACAAAAGAAATCCAACAAATCAAGTTGCCTTTAGTGGAGAGGGTACCGGCAGCAAGGGGCATTAGGAAAGTCAGCATTTAGAAGGTGGCACTGGAGTTGAATCTTGAAGGGAATAGAGATTCTAAGAAATGAAAATGAGAAGAAAGTGGATTTCACACCTGGGGCATAGGTAGAGCAAAAGCACCGAAATGGGAAAAATAGTGTCATGTATGAGGGGCATTAAGGCAAATTTGACTGGACTTTACAGAGTTTGGAGGAGAGCAATGTGTTATAAGGCAGGAAAAGTAGGTTGAAGCTAGTTTGTGAAGGGCTTTAGACAGCAAACTGAGAAGCTTATATTTGATCCTAGAAGTAATAGGAAGTCAATAGAATTTATTGAGAATGGGAATAACATGGTTAGACCTGCTCCTTAGGAAAATCATTTTGGTAGTTCTGCGGGCAAAGGGTTGGAGTGGGCTGAGATTTGACACAGAGAGACTAATTAGAAGGCTTTATGCAATCGTACAAGTGAAAGAAGATAAGGGTCTGAACTAGGATGATAACTGTGTGAATGGAGAGAAGGGAATGGATGAGAGAGAAAGTGTGGTAGCAGAAACAGCAAGATTTGGCAACTGATTGAATATGTGAGTGAGTGAAAATCAAGAATCAAAGAATTATATCAAGATTTTTTAACATAGGTGGGGTAGTTAGCTGGTGTAATGGACAGAATGCCAGGCCTGAAGTCAGACTCATCTTCCAGAGTTCAAATCTGGCCTCAGACACTTACTGGCTGTGTGACCTTGGGCAAGTCACTTACTCCTATTTGCCTCAGTTTCCTCATCTGTAAAAATAAGCCAGAGAATGAAATGGCAAATCACTCCAGTATCTTTGCAAAGAAAACCTCAGAAAAGGTCACAAAGAGTCAGACATGACTGAAATGACTGAATAACAACAAACTGAAAGGATGGAAGTGCCTTCCAAGGGCACTTCTTCAAGCATTTCTTTTAATTATTTTATTGAGCTTCTAAACTACTCTGGGGATTCTTAGTTTCTCATTAGCATACTTGGTTTTTTCCAGTATAATTTTTCAATTCTATGGATTTTCCTGGGCTTTATATTAGTTACATATTATTCATTTTTCAGTGACTTTTTTTGGTTCATTCATTTATTTCCTTTCTTACTGTTGTATTTTGCCCTGGAGTTTTCTTTACAATGAATTCTTGTCTTTCTTCTATTTTTATATGTTGTTCTTTGACTTTATTTCTTGTACTTTTTACTGTTTTGAAATGAGAGAGGGGATTTGGCCATAGACATGACCTCTCACTCAGTCATCCTGCTGGAATTCTCACTACCCCTGTTCCTTAGACAGAAATGGATACAAAATAGTCAGCACAACACAGAGACCTAAGTAGCCCAGAAACTATCTCAACCATCACAAAATTAATATCTTTACTGAAGGAAAAGACATAGAAATTAAGTTCAACACCTATTTATATTACATGTACATTTGAAAAATATTATGGAAGAGAAGGAGCAGTATAATTTCTTCATGTAAATGTAGTATATACCTAAGTGGAAGGGTTCCAGTGCAGTTCTATAATTGCTGATGAAAATAAGTCATTGTAGAAATGCCCGAAGATTTATATTTTTTTTAATTTGATGTGTGTTTCTTAGTTGAGGAAAAGAGGACCCTGCAGAGACCTCAGTGTTCAATCATCCTGAGAACACTTGCAGATAAAATTTGAAGAATAGCTCAGCCTTCTCAGCCATCCAGAAAGCAGTTCTGGTGTAGAGTATAGAGTGACAACTGCAAGCTTCCTCTTCAGGTTCCAGATTGGGCTTGAAGTTGAAATTTCTAGAAACTGAGAGCCCCATCTGTTTCCATGGGTCCAGGGTGCTGTTTGTTTCTGAACTTAGTCCTCCCTACATACACAGCCCAGGGTCTGGTATCATTCTCTATCCTGGACTGCAGTCTAGTCTTGGTGCCCTCCTCAGTCCACCCTAGATCTGTGACCCAGCAGTGGGTAGTGAGAGAAAGAGAGACCTGCTCTTGCCCTGGAGCACAACTGCTCCCTGGGTACCGGAGAGAAGCAAACTTCTGGCCTGACTCCAGCCTGAGTATGAGCACACTTATCAGTCTTCCTATGATTGGAAAAAATGAATCATGGTGACCTTTTTTTTTTTTAAATTTCGATCTGTTTGGAGCAATGAGGTTTCTTTTTGAAGTGGGAAGGGGTTCACTGAACTTCTTGCTATTCTGCCATCTTAGCTCCTCGTATGGCTCTTAATAGCTTACTAGTCTATTGAGAACTGCTTGTTCATAGCCTTTGGCCATATCTATTGGGGAATGATTTTTGGTTTTGTGTGTGTATGTATGTATATGTACATGAATACAATATAATAATACAAAAGATAGGATACGATGTGATGTGATGTGATGTGATGTGATGTGGTGTAATGTGATGTAATGTGATATGATGTGATATGATATGATATATGATATGATATAATATGACATAATATTTCCCAATCAATTGTTACCATTCTTATATTACCTCTGATAATTTTATTTCTTCAAAAGACTTTCAATTTTGTGTAAGAAAAATTATTTCTTTAGAGATTAGGAATTCCTTATACCAATGAAATCACATGTCTGGTCTCTAATTCTCTTTTATGTTCACCTCTATGCCTTGTTTGGTTAAGAATTCACACTCTAGCCACAACTATGAAGGGCACCTGGTCTGGTTCTCTTCTATTTTTTTTTAATACTATAAACTTTAGCATTCAATTCAGGGACCAATTTTTTGGTGTTTGGTGTAAGAGGCTATAGCATGTTACCAATAATAAATTTTTTGTTCAAGAAATTGCATAAAAAATATTATTGAAGAAATAAAACAGGAAAAAGATATAGCTTGGTCTTCTAACAAGAATGAAAGATAATAGATAGATGGTTTTTGTGAAATCTTAAAAGAATAAGAAGGCTTCTCTCACTTGTCCCCCAG
The DNA here is from genome assembly GCF_900497805.2 of Vombatus ursinus. Taxonomy (NCBI): domain Eukaryota; kingdom Metazoa; phylum Chordata; class Mammalia; order Diprotodontia; family Vombatidae; genus Vombatus; species Vombatus ursinus. The sequence continues at coordinate 16,843,548 of NW_020954567.1, forward strand.
CTCTGCTCTTGACTTTCCACTCTCTTCCACCTCAGTGCCAATAGCCTTCTCACCCAAAAGATGTCTCCACCCCTATGATCACTTTGATTGCTGAGTTCTGGCCTGGGATCATTATTTCATGAACATCCCAAGACATCCATGCTCACTTTTCTCTGGCTCTCTGGCCTCTTCTACTCTGTCCCCCCCACCCCCCCGCTTCTAGATATCTTTTGTATGTTGTCTTCCCCTATTAGAACATAAGTTCCTTGAGGGAAGGGACATGTTTTATATTTGTATTGGTTAAAATGTTCTATCTGTCTGTCTGTCCATCTGCCTGTCTGTCTGTCTCTATCTACTTAGAGTCCAAGAGGGGAGGGGATCCTTTAGGAAATATTAATGGAAAGAAATGGGTAAACCAGGCACAGGATGAGAAGGTATGATGGATGAGAGTCATCAGCAGATACAGAATGGATACTAATGAAATCATAACCTCAACAAAGTTTCAAATAAGTCAGTCCTCAACTATCAAGTGTACATGAAATATTGGTAAGGAAGAATTTTCTCTAGATTCTGCCATAGTCCAGTCTCTAAAACTTCTCTTTTCTAAAACCTAGTTCTCTGGCAGTCACTGAAGCAAAATGGTGAAGTGGATAAAATTGCCTTAGGCAAAATTATCCGACTCTTTGACAGACTATCTTGGTGTCTAGGTATCTATTCTCAGGTGTTCAATGACTCTTGTCTAGCCAGAAACATCTTTAGGTCTTTCCTTGACAGCACTCCATGTTTGAACCCCTTCCTAATCCCTATCTCACAGGACCTGGATCTAGAGCTGGAAAGGTTACCTCAGAGAACATCGAGTAGTCCCCTTCCCCCACACATTTTACAGTTAAGAAACTGAGGCATAAAAAGGTTAAGTAACTAGCCTAAACCGTTGTAAGCATTGGAAGTGAGATTTGAACTCAGATCCTCTGACTTCAGAGACAGTGGCCTTTCTTCCACCAAGATGTACCTCTCTCGTGGATCATTCTGATATTATCCTACTGCCAGCTGCTAACAATTCCTATAAATGAAGGTATGTTGAGTAATTTACTTTGAAATTACTGTATGAGTTCTCTCTACAAATGCATTTATATTTTAACACAGACCTTCTAGGGATAGCGTCATAATCCAGAATTATGACTCCAATAATGGGAACTTCAGGGATTTTGACAGACAAATGCGGTGCAGTAGGGAGATATTTTAGAGCAAAATGAGTGGCTTTTTGGCATACCTTAAACCACACTGGGTAAGTTACCATCTACTTCACCTAATATACGTGACTAATTTTAATTTGTCAAGGATCTATAGTTTCATTAATGGAGGAACGTGCTCTAGAACTAAGTAAATAGTCTTTGCAAGTTGCAATGCCTCCAAATTAATCATCTTCTAACCAAACTGGTACTAAGCCTCTCCAAATGAAGCTAAGGTTATCCTCTGATGACAGATAAACAGTTTGTTACAAGGCCTGGGTCAACAAGTCTTTGCATCTTAATAGAAACTGCCAGAGCCTGAGCTCCCATGGCATAGCCGATAAAAACCCAAGGTCACTTCTGGGCCATGATGAAGCATTGCAATGGGACTCTCATGGAAATTAGCAATGGCTGTACACAGAACTTGACTCCAAACTTGGCATTCTATAGATGTCATATTGACATGTGTCCCTGGTAAGTAATATCAGGACCATAAAGTTCATTAATAGTGAAGTCCATATTTACACTGCCTTTACACAAGCAAAATGAAGAGAACCAAATAAATATTGGATGAATTACATTAATTTAAATAATGAATGTAGCATCCATTTAAAAAAATGAGTTGTTTCTTTTTTGATAACTCTTCCCTAGTTCCCTTCCTGAATCTTCCTTCCTTCGTGTCTCCCATGGAATTGCCTAGGTAATTTGACACCTAGACATTTCACTTTGTGAGTGAAGACATACCTGCCTTCATAGCACTGGCATCTATAGTCTTTGCCCACTGACAGAGGGAACAGTTAGGAATGTAACCACCATTCCTTCCTTCAGCCTTCAGGCAAACTGCCACATGCCCTTTCTCACATCCCTGTCCAAAGCCCCTTAATCTTCCACTCCATGCTGGCCAGATGGGCTACTAAGCTTAATCAGTATTCTTAAGATGGGGATCCAAGGGGGCGTTTGTTGTTAGGAGGGAAAGATCTAGCAGAATGTTTCATGTTTCACCAAGAACTGCAAAAACATCTAAATATCCCCCATCAGAAATGCTGATCCTTCCTGCTTATAGAAATTAAAATGTAGGACTTGGGAATTCTGACATCCTTTTCTTCTTTAAGTCTACTCTAGGAGTGGGTGTGTATATATGTGTGTGTGTGTGTGTGTGTGTGTGTGTGTATTGTATATATACTCACATATACACATATGTGCAGACACGTGTATAGACTTGCACATGCAGGCATGCATTTGTATGTGTGTATTTCTTTGCATCAAGACCCACATTAGGCTAGGAAGAGGAAGACTGGGTCCTGACCTGCTGTTTGTTCACTCAATAACATCCACACATAGAGAAAGTTGTAGTGTATCAGATGTGGACACGCAACTTGGTACACAAATGTGTACACTGGTAGTGTCATGTTTTAGACATGTAACAACTTGACATCATGAAGTGTTGGCTGTACAATCTAGAGCAATAAATATGCTGAAGTAATTAATGTCTTAACAACTTATTACAATCCTGAGATAATTAATCACAAAAGCTAAACATGCTGTCTCACCCTCCTAATGTGTTAATGCTCTAATTATTATGTCTCAATTAAGGGGAAGTCAGTGCTCCTTGCTTAGAAGTGCACGCTTAATAAGGACTCACAAGTGGCTGGGCAAACAGTGGTTCTTGGGGGGGAGGGGAGGGAGGGAGAGAGAGAAAGAGGGAGAAGGCTATTTATAATGAGCCTTTACTCTGAGGCTTTAGGCAGGAGACTGATAGGCCCATCTCTTGAATCTCACTTAAGCCAAATGCTGAACTCTGAGCCCTTGGGCCTGGCCTTGCGGCTGTTTTTGGAAAGGATGTTTCAAGTCAAGGGAGAATGTGTGGAGGTTTTTATGTGCATGTGTGTGACTGTGTGCTTGAATGCATGCACATGTGTGTTTTTGCACGGTGGCAAGTTGAGAGGTAGTTATCTTGGTGAAAGTAGCACAGCATTCAGTGGGGCACCAGGTGGTGCTGTCATGGAACCTCCTCGGTGCACTGGCTTGGGTCATTCTCAATTGGGACATGGGGGAATTGGAGTGAAATTGATGCTATCTCTATCAGAACCTGCCATTCACTTCCATGATTTTCCCCAGGTACCTCTCCTCTCTCCTCTCTCCTCCTCCTCCTCCTCTTCCTCCTTTTCTCCCCTCCTCCTCTCCTTCCCTTTGACAGAACTTGCTCTAGAAATACCTATAGCAACTGGCCTCCCCCCTCAAGGCCATATGGTCTTCACCTGGATGCCCTCCAGGGCCAGGCTTCTCAAGCCTTAACTCGGAAGCTACTAATAGATCTTGAAGTCTTTCCTGGCAGACCTGAAAGCCATTTGCTGAAGCTACATATCCTACTCCAATATAGGGTTTGTCAGGATGACCTGTAGGAAAGGTAAACCAGCCTGTCCCTCGTAACCTTCTTTTTCCTGCTTTGCCATCCTGGTCAGATCTATTAACACTGTAGTAGCTCTGCCTTCCTCCCTGCTTCAAGCCCTCCAGAGACTTTATGCCTGGCAGTAGTGCAAATGTGCACACACAGAGTTATCTCAAGGTTTCAGAGAAAAGTAAAGTGAAAAGAGGAATTGAGTTCTTTATTTGTGGAGGAAGAACCCTCACCAACAAAATCACAGCCCCTTGAAATATTGAAGCATTATTCCAATAAGTTATTCAAAAATATTTCCTGAGCATAGTAATGTGCAAGACAGTGTGAGAAGTTTCACTTTGAGGAATGGAAAAAAATTCAAGATATGAGCCCTGTATATAAAAAGCTTATTGTGCCGCTGAGGAGATAGAACATAAGGCCATAAAAAGACAATTAATATAAGGCAGAATTTGCAAATTAGAGGTGCATCATTGTGTATAGATAGAGTGATACCCTTGAAGTCTGGAAGACCTGAGTTCAAGTCCTTCCTCAGACACTTACTATGTGACCCCTAGGGAAGTCACTAAACCTCTCTGGGCCTCAGTTTTGTCATCTTGAAAATAAGTGTTGAATTCAATAATCCCTAATGGTCCTTCCAGCAGTAGAGCTATGACCCGACAAATAGCACATGGATGGTATGGACAGAGTATGCTTTTGGACTGGGGAAGAAATGGAGACAATGGTCACTGTGGTCTTAGTAGGGAAGGAGTCAGGAAAGTGTCCTGAAAGATAGAATTATAGCGCTTAGTACTAGAAGGGACTTTTTATATCAGATAGTCTAAAATCTTTATTTTAGGGATCAAGAAAGTACAGCCTAAGGAGGTGAGGGAATCTTCCTAAGGTCACTTGGTGAATTATTGACAGAGCTGGGATGAGTTCTGTTACTTCTTTCATAAGGATGATTTAAACCTTGAGCCTGGTATTCCCTAAAGGATACAGCTCAAGACCATCTTCTGCACGAATGCTTTCCTGATATCCCCGACTGAGAGTATCTTCTCCCTTAATACTTTCTATTTATTTGTAGTAATTATCTTTATACTTACTCTGCATATACTTATATATCAATTGTCTCCCCTACTAAAATGTAACCTCTTTGAAAGTAAGTATTGTTTTATTTTTTTTCTATTCATATTTCTGGTGCTTAGACCACTGTCTCAAACAGAATAGGTGCTTAATAAATGCTCGCTGATTGATCAATCAATTGATGGTAGGATTCAGATAGTTGGGGAGGACAAACTAGTAAGGATATCTAGAAATGTGTTTAGGTAAGGAAGTCCTGAAGTTTCATAGACTAGCTTGTCTGGAATGGAGGGTTGGAGTAGGAGAATCATGAGAGGAAAGTTTAGAATTGGAGCATATGACCAGGTAGTATGGGGTATCAATGTGAACCAAGGATACATCACAAAAGGAATGGAATTCTCTCAATGTGATGAAATAACCCAGTCCAATCCAAGAAGTATGTACCTACTATGGTGTATACACTGTGCTTTTAAACACTGGAGATACAAAGACAAAATAAAAAGGACTTCCCCTCAAGGAGTACAAGGAGGTATTATCTCTCCACTGCCTAAACTCTTCTCCCTTCCTCGTTGTGAACCACTAGTGAACCAGTTCAACTCAGTACTGACCTCTTCTCTCAAGTCCTGCCCTGCTAAACTTCAACCTTGGTGTACTCACACTATGTGCTGCTTTAACTATTCACATTCTGCTAAACAAAACTCAAGAAAATCACAAAACTGTGGTAACTCAGGGTCTACTATAAAATTATGTTACATAATACCAACTGGGCCCTCACTTCAGCAAGGCAATCTATTTACACACCTCCATTTATTCACTAGCACATTCATCATGGTTCATTTTCCAAATTTTTTCATCCCTCCTCAAAGCTCCTATGAATTCGTCTATCCCGACCATCCTAGATGAGATTCTTGCTTCATATTTCACCAAAGAAATAGAGGTCCCTCTTCCCTCCTCATCTCACGTCACTAATACCTTCTGCTACAATAGCATCCCTCACCCCTGTCTCACATGTGGTAGTGTCCCTTCTCATTGCCAAGACCCATTTCCACATATGTACAAATGGTCTAAGCATTCTATCTTCTCCAGACTTCCTCCTCTATCATCCCTACTCTCTCATTTATCGTCAACCCTTCCCTGTCTACTTACTTCCATACCACCTACTACCATATCCATATTTCCTCTATCCTCAAAAAAACCTTCACTTGATGTTTACATTCCCATTATTTATCAACCTATATCTCATCTCCATTTTGTGCCCATACTCTTTGAGAAGGCCATCTATAAACAGTGCTACCATGTTTTCTCTTATCACTCTCCTCTTAACTGCTTACAGTCTCACTTCTGACCTCTTCAATCAACTTAAACTATACTCTCCAAAGTTACTAATGATCGCTTAATCACCAAATCAAATGGCCTTTTCTCAGTCCTCATCCTTTTTGACCTCTTTGCAGCCTTTGACACTGTCAATCATTCTCTTCTCTTCATACTCTTTTCTTTTTTATATAGTATATTATTTTTCCCAGTTACAAGTCAAGAAAAATTTTAGCATTCATTTTTACAAGATTTTGAGTTCCAAATTTTTCTCCCTCCCTCCCCTCCTCTCTTTTGAAAATGGTAAGCATTTTGATATAGTTGATACATGTGCTATCATGTAAAAAATGTTTCTACATTAGTCACAGTTGTGAAAGAAGAAATAGATTATAAAAAACCATGAGAAAGAATGAAGTAAGTGAAAAATGCTCCAATCTGCATTCAGAGTCCATTAGTTCTTTATCTAGATATGGATAGTATTTTCCTTTGTGAGTCCTTTGTGCTCGTCTTGGATTTGTGTGTTGCTGAGAAGAGCTGAGTCGTTCAGAGTTGATCATCACACAATATTGCTGATAATGTGTCTATTTTCCTGGTTCTACTCATTTCACTTCGCATAAATTCATACAAATCTTTCCAGGCCTTTCTGAAATCTGCTTGTTCATCATTTCTTATTGCGCAATAGTATTCCATTACATTCATATACTACAGCTTGTTAAGCCATTTTCCAATTGATTGCTATCCCCTCAATTTCCAATATTTTGCTACCATGAAAAGGGCTGCTATAAATATTTTTGCACATGTCCTTTTCCCCTTCTCATGATCTCTTTGGGATACAGACCTCATAATGGTATTGCTGAATCAAAGGGTATGCACAGTTTGTTTGCCCTTTGGGCATAGTTCCAAATTGTTCTCCAGAATGGTTGAATCAGCTCACAACTCCACAAATAGCTTCATACTCTTTTATTCCTAGGTTTCATTGACACTACTTCTTCCTGGTTATCCTCTTACTTATCTGACCACTTGTTCTCTATCTCCTTTTCTGGATATTCATCCATATCACATCCATTAAATATAGTTGTCCCCAAAAGCTTCTTTCTAGGCCCTCTTCTCTTTCCATATGATTTCACTTGGTGATCTCATCACCTTCTATGGATTCAACTATTATATCTAAGCATATGCTTATAAGTTCTGTTGGTCCAGACCTAACTTGTGTCATATCTCCAATTCTATAATATACATCTTGAACTGTATTCTTATAGACCTCTTAAACTCAATATATTCAGAAGTGAACTTATCATTTTCTGCCTTGCCTCTAACTCCCCTATCTTTCTATTATTGTTAAGGGTACCACCATCTTCCTAGTCACTCAGTTTCAGAATCTAGGTGTCATTCTCAACTCTTCTCTCTCTCTTTCTCTCAACCCCCATCCAAATTGTTGCCAAGTTCTATTGCATTTTTATATACCTCCTTGTGTGGATGCAAATCATGTCCTGGCCAATAGCATCTCACATAGAAGCTGCTCTACTGCTTTCTTACTAAGAAGTGCAAAGTTTTCTGCAGTCTAGAGACACTGAACCCTAAGCCAGACCAACACGTTTATTGTTCTATCAACTGCATTCTCTAACTGGAGCTTTTACTCCAGGGATAAAGCTTAGGAGAAAGAGAGATATTGGGGGCTTTTTAAAAATGTTATCTAAGGGGGCAGCTAGGTGGCTCAATGGATGGAGCACCGGCCCTGAAGTCAGGAGGACTTGAGTTCAAATCTGGCCTCGAACCAAACACTATTGATATTTTCTAGCTGTGTGACCCTGGGCAAGTCACTTAACCCCAATTGCCAAAAAAAAAAAGAATTATTATTAAAAATGCCATCTAGGTTGGAGGAATAGAAGTGGAGAGGTTCAAGAAAATATGTTAGTTAGAATAGAGGTGTCTGTAATTCAAAGCAGGAGCAGGGGAAGTGTAGCTCTGCAGGGCTGGCAAATGCTGAGATACCTGCTTAGTCCTAGAATTGTCAGTCAAGCTGAGAAAGACCCAGAATGATTGAAATTCCCCAACTCTCCCAACAATTTAGGCAAACGCACCAAGATTAATTAGAACACAACATGTATTTTGGTAAATGAGCTCATGATATCTGAACTAGAAATTCTAGGCAAATCATATAGATCAGAGTTAACCTTGAGATGTGGCAGCAGTGAAAGCTAATACCAGTCTTGGGCTGCCTTTAGGAGAGGCATAGCTTGGGGCAGCTAGGTGGCGTCTTGAGTCAGGAGGACCTGAGTTCAAATCCGGCCTCAGACACTTGACACTTACTGTGTGACCCTGGGTAAGTCATTTAACCCCAATTGCCCCTCCAAAAAACAAACAAAAAAAAAAAAAGGCATAGCCTCCAAGAATATAGAGATGATAGCTCCATTCCATTCTGCCTTTGTCAAACAACTGGACTACTGTGTTCAGCCCGAGGTTAGGGGAGCTGATGAGTTGGAGAGTGTTCAGAAGAGGGAAAACAGGGATGGTCAAGAGTCTCGAGCTCATGTCATACGAGAATCAACTGAAGGAAATAGGAATGTGTAGCTTGGGGAAATGATGACTCAGAGGGGATATTGAAACCATCTTTTAGCATTTGAAAGAGTCACCTTGGGGAAAAGAGAATACATTTGATCTATATTTACCCTCCTGAGGGCAGAACTAAGAGCAGTGGGTAAAAGCTGTAAATTGCCATATTTAGGCTTAATGAAAGGGAAAACCTCCTGCCAATTAGAACTTCAATGGCAGTGGATTGCCTGAAGATAATAAGAGCTAATAATTAAACTAACATTTATATAGCACCTATTATGTGTCAGGTACTGATCTAAGTGCTTTGTCATTATTATCTCATTTGATCCTCAAAACAGTCATTGAGGTAGGTGCTACTATTGTCCTCTTTTTCACAGATGAGGAAACTGAGGCAAACAGAAGTTAAATGACTTGCCCAGTTAGTAAGTGCCTGAGGCCAGATTTGAACTCCTGTTCCTAACTCCATGCCCAGCACTCTAACCACTGCATCTAAGGATGTAGTGGGTACCAATCCTTGCTGGAGATCTTCAAGCAAAGCAAGATGACCGGTTGTTGAGTATGTTGCAGAGAATATTCTTGTCCAGATATGGGTTAGACTAGGAGGACAGGGAAATCCCTTTCAAATGGGAAATTCTGTGATTCAATGATTCCGAGAGGCTTCTAGGTCTATATCCCAAAGACATACAAAAAAATGGAAAAGGAACTATTTTGTGATGTATATGTATACACACACACACACACACACACACACACACACACATATCAGCTCTTTTTGTGGTGGCTAAGAGTTGGAAATCAAAGGGGAATGGCCAAACAAACTGGGGTATATGATTGTAATGGAATAGTATTGTGCCATAAGAAATGATGAGTGGGATGATTTCAGAAAAACCTGGAAAGACTTATGTGACCTGATGCAGAGTGAAGTAAACAGAACGAGAACACTGTACACAGTAACAGCAATATTGTTCAATGAAGAACTGTGAATGACTTAGCTATTCTCAGCAATACAACGATCTAAAGGACTAATGATGAAACATACTATCTGCCTCCAGAGAAAAAACTGATAATGATTGAATACAGGCTAAAACATACTATTTTTCACTTTCTTTCTTTTTTTTTCTTTTATTTGAGTCTTCTTGCACAAAATGACTAATATGGAAATGTTTTACATAATTGCACACTTATATCTGATGGCTTACCGTCTAAGGAAGGGGGGAATCAAGGGAGGGATAGAATTTAGTACTCAAAACTTTAAATAAAGTTGTTAAAAAAATTTTTTAAATTCAATAAGGAGAGTACCTACTTCCAAACCTACATGGTAGCTAACTGCCTTCCCCATGCAAAGAGAGGAGTATGATAGAAGGCACATTAGGCTTGAAGTCAGAAGACCTGAATTTGAATTCTATCTCTGCCATTTTGTAGCTTGTGAGACTTTGAGAAAGCCACTTTACTTCTCTAGAATCATTTTTCTCATTTGTAAAGTGATTATTACATATTTGCACTACTAACCTCACAGAGTTGTTAGGTGCTTTATGGGCTCACAGATTCATTGATTTAGACAGCAGAGAATAGAATAGAATAGAAATTATAGCCATAGAGAATAGAAAGGATGTCACCAGAGGGATACAAGAAGGGCAGTTAGGGTCTTATAACAGCACTCTTAATATTCACTTTAAAATTGTATTAGAAGTTTGTGGCTTTATATACAATCCTCATCACCACCCCATCCCACTCTACCTGCTCAGATCATAGATGACTACTTCAACTGAACTAGGGGTGGTGGGTGGTAGAGGGGATCCGATTCCTCCTTTACACTTGTATTTTGAAATGTTCTTGTTTGTAAAGGTTGTGATTAAACAGATAATTTAAGAAAGAAGTCAAAGACAGAAATAGTGGCTGACAAAATTCAAACAGACAAAAGCCATGAGAGAAGTAAAAAGAAAAATGTTAAGGGAATTGAAAGATCTCTTCAAGATTTCTCCAAAAAGGGAATAAATGATTATTGAATAAAGAGATGAATTAAGAAGATTCTAATGAAAATTGGAAAGATCAGAGACTTTTATATTTAACTTCAATTTGCCTCAGTTTCCTCATTTTTAAAATGCGGGTAATAAAGGCACTTATCTCCTAGAGTTGTAAGAATAAATGAGATAATATTTGTAAAGTGTTTTGCAGACCTTTAAGCACTCTACAAATGCTAGCTGCTGCTGCTGCTGCTGCTACTACTACTACTACTACTGCTACTGTTACTACTACTAGTACTAGTACTACTACGACTACTACTACTACTACTCCAGTTCTCCAATGAAACTCCAGTGAAAACTGAGAAGTTAAGGGTTTGCCTGGAGCTATACACCTAATAAGTCTCAAAACGAGAACTCAAATCCAAGTTTGGATGGGGGAGAGGAGTGGAAGGGGCAGAGAGGATGGGAGGATACTATATTATGGCTATAATTTTTGGACTGATGAGGGAATGATGATGAAGGATGTATATGGTGTATATAAGGGGTAGTCAGTATTTGGCAGAGATTTCTCAAGCCTTTCTACCCTCCAAAAGAAAGAAAAGGCAACTATAAAGAGACTAAATTTAAAGCCCAAGGTCTACCTACTCACATTGCCTCAAACATAAATATTGTGGGTAGTTAGCAAAAAAAAAAAAAGTAGAAGTTATGAAGGATGTGTGAGGCCATCCTATTTTTTAAAATATATGGTGCAATTCAAAACTTCCTCTAAGTTGGAAGCACCTCCTGGTTTTTATAATAGCTATTTTCTATAATTTTATTCCAAGTCATGACTCTGGCCGAATTTTGCTGTTACTGCCTCACTCTTAGGAATTTGCACAATTTTTTTTTCATTTGTTTTAACAATGACAACCCTATACCTTAGTACATTTTTGTTGTTGTGGCTATTGTTACCCCCTCTCCCCGCCCCCCTTTAGTCTTTGAAGATCTTCTGGGATTCTGGTTTTATCTCCTGAAGTCATTTATCCTAGTGTCTTACCCCGCCTCTCAACAGGTTATCCACTGTCAAGAGCTACCCTTTCTCACCTCCAAGTCAATAAGAGCCTCTGGCACTGTCTTGGGTAGCTACAAAGTCAGGATTGGAGGCAGGGAGAGGGTTAGAGACTTGGTCACCCCAAAAATCTCTTGTATTTAATAACTAATTATTATATTAGAATCAAGGTTTTACCCTTTTCTACTTCCTCATTAAGAAATCAACCAATGTAGGAAATCTTTCTGAAAGACTTACGCAGCCAGGACAGCTGCGCTCTAATCAAATACAGTAAAAGAATTCTAAGTTTGGGCTAATGGGTGCATTCCTGCTCATTGTGTTTGCTCAGACAGATCAGGAAATGCTGGTTCTCCCTTTTGTCAGACAGGTGATATGGAAATTGATAAGTTTCCTTGATCAAGGTTTGGGTGACTCAAGTCATATACTCCAAGACCCTCATAATATAACCCATACTCTCATTGCAATATTCATTTCCTCACTAATTGTTGACCAATCAGAGTTGATTGCCACCCTCAGGAATATCTGATCTTCCAAGAGCATATAAATTGTGAACCCACCAGGGTTATTGGGGGTCTTGGATCTAAGAATGAGATGGCCAAATGACCATCCTTTTATTAATAAATGTGTTGGCCTTATTAATAAAATGATTAAATTACTCTGAAATGATGTCTCTCAAAACTTTTTAAGTGCCACAATGTCCTTGAGAAGGACCTAAAAGTAGCCCCCCACTTGAAACAGTGGCAAAAGTTTGGACTTGGCTAATGGAGAAAGAAGTTTCCAATTTTGCTTATGACATTTAGAGCCTCTGTGATCTGGGCAAATCACACAAATTCTCTATTGGTCCTTGTTCTGGGAATGTACCCCAGCACACTCTAATGGTTTTCCCCCAAATCCTATTACTCAGTGGCTCATTTTTAAATTTCACATTTTTTAAAATTTGTTTAATATTAAATTTCTATTTTAACATAAAGTTAATTTTAAGAAAAAATGCTTAAAGTTTTAGTTTGTTTAGCTTGTTTTATGATATTCACTTTTAAAAAGGTTGAAAACAAACTTTGAGTTCATTCTCCAATTAAATGTGCCGCTCATATCTTTCCCTCTGGGCATCAGTGTCATCATCTATAAAATGAGAAGATTGTACTGGCTAGCCTATGTTCCCAGCTCTAAAGCAATGATCCTATCATCTCTAAGACTCAATTTCCTCTATCACAAAATTGAAAAAATAAAATAATAATAAAAGATTATATTTTGCAAACTTTGATTGTGTTGGATCAAATTAAGCAGGATCAAATTAAGAGTTTTAAGATAATGGAAATACTGATGCATTATTTGCATTTTCTTAGTTTCCCTTGATTGGGAAGCAGGGAATATTCAGTTGACTAAGTGATAACATAGTAATACAATCAGATCACCAAAAGCTATCATTCAATTGGGAGAATTTCTGATTGTCTATGGGTAAGCCTGGTACTGTGAAATGAGATAATGGACGTGAACCAGTAGACCCAGATGGACAGATTCTATGTGAGACCTAGGTGGTACAAACCCATCAAGGGACAACAAGGGACAATGGACAACAGCCATTCTCTCCTGGGGCCACAAAAGAGCTGGACCAGAATATATGAAGTTCTTGGCCTAGACAGGTCATGGGTCAAGCAAGCTAGGTCTGGGAAACCTTAGCTAGAGAAATAGCTTACTTGGTTCTGGGCCATCTAGTCTGAACCTAAGCAGATTTCTTTTCACTGGCATGGGTTTTCTCTCCATCAACATACTTCATAATGCTCCCATAACATCTTAGATGATCTTTGAACTTGCCGGGGCAATAAATCTATCACTGTGAAGCCAATCTGGTCACGATACTCTCAACTTAGCTGGGCTGGTCCTGAGAAAATAGAAAGAAAAAAAACTAATCACTGGATGAACAGTTAGTTGAAGCCTTTTGTTTTATATTGGTAGGGCCTACCAAAGCTTTTACTCTGTTGGCATAACCTTCGAGAACTCACATTTACGTCCTTGCTATAATGAGTTACTAGAGTAGGACAGGGGTGGGCAACCTGCAGCCTAGAGGCCATATGTGGCCCTCTAGGTCCTCAAGTGCTGCCCTTTGACTGAATCCAAACTTCACAGAACAAATCCTCTTAATAAAAAGATTTGTTCTGTAAAACTTGGCCTCAGTCAAAAGGCTGTACCCGAGGACCTAGAGGGCCACATGAGGCTGCAGGTCCCTCACCCGGAGTAGGAGGAATCAGGACATAATGGAAAGAGGACTGACACTGAAGTTAAAGAGTCTTGGTTCAATCCCTGTCTTTGTTTATTCCTACGCGACCCTAGAAAAGTCATCTAATTTCCTCTGGCCTTAGTTTTCTCATCTGTAAAATGAGGGGGTTGAACTAGATGATGTCGGAGGAACCTTCCAACTCTAGATCTATAAGCCGAAGACTTCCACTAACAGCAGCACCAAAGCAGTACCACCACCACTAACAACAGCAACAACTAGCCTTTATATAACACTTTAAAGTTTGCGAAGCTCTTTCTATAAATTTTCGCATTTGATCGAAGTGATAACTCTTTAAAGCAGATGCTATTGTTATCCCCATTTTACAGATAAGAAAACTAAAGATGAAAGAGCTTAAGTGTCTTGCCTAGGGTCACACAGCTAGTGTCTGAGGCAAAATTTTGACCCAGGTCTTTCTTACTTTCAAGTCCAACACTATATTTTGAGAAAATTATCTTATTTTAAATATTGCCTTTTAAAAACTATTTTTAATAGCATACCACGTAAAGATTTGCAAGATTACATCTTGCAAAATATTTCATTTTATTTCTAAATTCTTGCTAAGCAAATTTAAAGAATTTGATATCACCAATGTAATTTGCTCCATTATTCTTCTTCTAACTTCATATTTTAATTGATTCCTTATAATTGCTAAGTAATCTGGGTAATTTGTCAGGCATATTTTAAGGCCCTATAATATAATTAAGTCCTGATGAAATCCTTGAAGTACTAGGGGAAAAAAAAGAGATAAAAAGAACTCTACCTAGCCCCAGACTGTGGCCCACAAATGTTCTGTTCTCCTGGATGGTAGATGTCATGCCGTTTCATATACATGTTGTCTTTACTTTCACGTTGCAGCCTGCTTAGGACCATCATCCATGTTACCACGGTTCTTTGGGTCACCTGAATTAATTGTGATGCTCCATGATTCTCAGGATTTCAAAGATGGATCTTTGTTTCAGGGAGATCCCTTTTATAAGCACTTCTAATTATCTTACTCAATTATATTACTTATTAGCTTGAAAGTTATATAATTTACTTGTAATTTTTTGGGAGGAGAGGTCCAGATATGATTTCATTGAGGTATGGAATTGCTGGTATAAAAACTCCCTCCACCAATGCAGACTGACAATTCAGCTAAAACTTGTAATTGTAAGGACTTCCCTGAGGCACTGAGAGATTAGGAGATTTGCTCAAGTCCACAACACCTATTAATGCATGTGCCAAAGATCTTGACTCCAAGGCTTGCCTTCTGTACAATAGGCCATGACACCTAATGAAAGTCAGAGTGGTATAGGTATAAGCAGGTAGATGGCAGGCAGCTAGATGGTGGATTAAAAAGATTATTCACTTGAAGTTGGAAGATTTGAGTTTGAGTCAGGACTCAAACTTACTAGCTGTGTGACATAACTTCTGTAAGACACATAGCTTCCTCCAGCCTCAGTTTCCTCTTCTGTTAAATGGGGGGTAATTACAGCACCTACTTCACAGGGTTGTTGTGAGGATTGAATAAGATAATATAAAAGACTTTGTAAATAAGCACTATACATACATATATATATATATATATATATGTTTAGCTATTAATATTATAACGGAGACAGGAAAGACTTGGGTTAGAATGCTGTCTCTAATACTTGTTTAGCTTTATGACTATTGGCTATTCATTTAGCTTCTCAGAGAGTCAGTTTCTTCATATGTAAAATGTGTATGATTAGTTATAATGAGATAATATATGCAAAGAGTTTTACAAGCCTAAAAGAACCATAGCCTAAAATCATAGATCTAAAAACTTATTCATGTAGTATGAAATGTTTAATTAAAAATCAGGACAAAAAAGAAAGAAGACTCTAGAAACATTCATACTATGGCAAAAAAAATGGGGGACAAATCATTTAGGTTCAATGGTGGTAAATCTGTGAAGTCAGGGAATCAAGCTTGCTCAGTGAAGTCAATCAACATTATTAAGCCCTCACTATGTGCCAAGTACTGTGCTAAGCACTGGGAATATGAAGAGAGGCAGGGGGTGGAGCTAAGATGGCAGAGGGAAAGCAGTGAGTTGCTAGAGCTCTCCCCCAAACCCCTCCAAATACCTATAAAAATGACTCTAAACAAATTCTAAAGCAGCAGAACCCACCAAAAAACCGAGTAAAACAAATTCCTAGCCCAAGACACACTGGATGGCTGATCGAAAAGGTATATCGGGCCAGGCTGGGAGAGGATCTCAGTGTGGTGTGGGTGCGCAGGCCGCAGTGACCCTGGAGCAGGCCTCAGAGGACTGAATCACAGGCAGCTGTGGCAGTTTCCAGACTTCTCAATCCACGAACACCAAAGACAACTTAGAAGGTCAGTGGGAAAAGTCTGTGACTGCAGTGAGAGAAGGAGCTAGGTCTCAGCCACAAGTCCCAAGTGTGGGCCACAGCTGCCTCCTGAGGTTCCGGCCCACAGACTGAGGGGGAATCGAGTGGCTGATCAGAGGGGGATTGCAAGGATCTCTTTGCCAGGGCTGAGGCAAGAATCTCTTGCTCTGCCCGCGCTTGGATCTGGGTCACAGTTTTGAGGGGTGGTCCTAGGGTGAGGAGAAGCACTGGCGAGGAGGAGCGCTGGAGTGGTGGAGCTTGTTGTGGTTGTGGAGAGGAAACACCTCGCCCCTTATCATAGCACCTTGGAAGAACTGACACTTTACAGGTCCCTAGAAGTATCTCTGAAAACAGCTGTACAAACCCCTGAAGTTTGGAACAGTACATTCTCCACATTGGAAACAGACTCTTACCTTAACAAAGAGTTTATAACTCAAGCAATTGGTTGGGATCATGAGCAAGCAGCGCAAAAAGAGTCAGACTATATGATCTTACTTTGGTGACAAAGAAGATCAAAACATACAACCAGAAGAAGACAACGAAGCCAAAGCTCCTACATCCAAAACTTCCAAGAAAAATATGAATCAGTCCCAGGCCTTGGAAGAGCTCAAAAGGGATTTTGAGAAGCAAGTAAGAGAAGTAGAGGAAAAACTTGGAAAAGAAATGAGAGTGATGCAAGAAAATCATGAAAAACAAGTTAACAGCTTGCTAAAGGAGACTCAAAAAAATACTGAAGAAAATAACACTTTAAAAAATAGCCTAACCCAAATGGCTAAAGAGGTCCAAAAAGCCAATGAGGAGAAGAATGCCCTAAAAAGCAAAATTGGCCAAATGGAAAAGGAAGTCCAAAAGCTTACTGAAGAAAATACTTCCTTAAAAATTAGAATAGAGCAATTGGAAGCTACTAACTTTATGAGAAATCAAGACATTGTAAAACAAATCCAAAAGAATGAAAAATTAGAAAACAATGTGAAATATCTCATCAGAAAAAAACAATTGACCTGGAAAATAGGTCCAGGAGAGAGAATTTAAAAATTATTGGACTATCTGAAAGCCCTGATCAAAAAAACAGCCTAGACATCATCTTTCAAGAAATGATCAAGGAAAGCTGCCCTGATAATTTAGAACCAGAGGGCAAAATAGAAATTGAAAGAATCCACCAATCTCCTCCTGAAAGAGATCCCCAAAGGAAAACTCTTAGGAATATTGTAGCCAAATTCCAGAGTTCCCAGGTCAAGGAGAAAATATTACAAGCAGCCAGAAAGAAACAATTCAAGTATTGTGGAAACACAATCAGGATAACAGAAGATTTAACAGCTTCTACATTAAGGGACCACAGGGCATGGAATATAATATTCCAGAGAGCAAAGGAGATAGGATTACAACCAAGAATCACCTACCCAGCAAAACTGAGTATAATTCTTCAGGGGAAAAAATGGTCATTCAGTGAAATAAAGGACTTTTAAGCATTCTTGATGAAAAGACCAGAGCTGAATAGAAAATTTGACTTTCCAATACAAGACTCAAGTGGAACATGAAGTGGTAAACAGGAAAGAGAAATCATAAGAGACTTAATAAGGTTGAACTGTTTACATTCCTACATGGAAAGATGATATTTGTAGCTCATGAGACCTTTGTCAGTATTAGGGTTGTTGGAGGGGAAAAATTGTATGTATGTATGTATATAGATAGATAGATAGATAGATAGATAGATAGATAGATAGATAGATAGAGGGCACAGGATGAGTTGAAGATGAAGGGGTCATATCTGGAGAATAAAATTAAGGGGTGAGAGAGGATTATACTAGGAGAAGGAGAAAGGGAAAGGTAGAATGGGGTAAATTATCTCACCAAAAAACAGAAAAGAAAAGGCTCTTACAGCAGAGGGGAAACAGGGGAAGGTGAGAGGGAATGAGTGAATCTTATTGTCATAGGATTTGACTTAAGGAGGGAATAACATATACACTCAATTGGGTATGGGAATCTGTCTTACCCTACAGGAAAATAGGAGGGGAAGGGAACAAGAGAGTAGGGGGATGATAGAGAGGAGGGCAGATTGGGAAAGGGGGTAATCAGAAGCAAATACTTCTGAGGAGGGACAGGGTCAAAAGAAAGAATAGAATAAATGGGGGAGGGTGGGATAGGAATAAGGGAAATAGAGTTAGTTTCTCACAGCATGTCTACTATGGAAGAGTTTTGCATAACTGCACATGTATAGCCTATATTGAGTTGCTTGCCTTTTCAATGACGGTGGGTGGGGAGCAAAGAAGGGAGAAAATTTGGAACCCAAAGTTTTAAAAACACATGTTTAAAAAAAATGTTTTCACTTGCAACTGGGTAATAAGAAATACAGGAAATGGGGTACAGAAATCTATCCTGCCCTACAGGAAAATAGAAGGGGAAGGGGGGCAGAGATAACAGGGAAAGCAGACTAGGGGAAGGGGTATTCAGAATGCATGCTGGGTGGGGGAGGGGCAAGATGGGGTGAAAATTTGGAACTCAAAATCTTGTGGAAGTAAATGTTGTAAACTAAAAATAAAATTTTACCTTTTGCAGGAAAAAAAATAACAGGGCAGTTTGAAAGAAGAAATGAGATAATGTAGGTAGAGTGTTTGTAAGCCATAAACCATTATATGACTATGTTAAATCTATTTTCATGTATATGATACAAAGTAAGTGTATATTGAATGTTAAATCAGTGAATGAATAAACAAATAGATTTTCTCTCCCTAGAAAGAAAGAAAGAAAGAAAGAAAGAAAGAAAGAAAGAAAGAAAGAAAGAAAGAAAGAAAGGCAAAAGACAATCACTGTTCTTGAGGATATCAAAGTCTAATGAGGGAGACAACATGCAAATTACCTACTGAGGAAAATTAATTTTAATGCTGTGGCATTTGATTTTACTATTAATCTGGAATAATCAGTTGTCTTTTTAAATCTCCCCCCATATCTTAACCTCACTCAAAAAAGACCTCTCGCATTCTAGCTAAGGAAGGTAATCTACTCCCAGCCTCTGAGACATCTACTAAGAGTGTTATGGGAATAACTGAATAATGTTGCTGCAGTGTAAGACCAAAGTACAAATCTATTATTTAGTGAAGTCAAATCAGAAACACCTTCAGTTTTGTTTTAAAGAAAAGGATTTCAGTGTAATCAGTGGCCTTAGAAGAGAATAAGTTATGGGATAACCTGTGTTACCTCAAAGTGAATTCCAATTTTACTTAGGCTTATTATTAAAGTGGGAATAACATTTATGTGTGAAGCATGACCTGAAGGGTGAACGTGTTGTACTATAGACAGCTCATTCAATACAATCTGAAATTATTTATTTAGTCTATTCAGATACCCCATCACAGCCCTTTGGTTACAATTGGAATAAAACAAGTATCTCTTAGGTAAATTCACTTGTGACCTACCTACAAAGTTTTCTGTTACCCATGTGCTTCTGTATAGGATTAGATCCTTAGCAGGATCTCATCCTCCTAAGGGGATAATGAGCAGCTAAAGTGAATAACTAGGATAAATAACTGAAGTAAATAATTGAAAAGAAATTGAGGGAGGGTGAAAATTTTATTTTTGAAAAAAATAACAAGATCAGATAATTATACATGTCAAAAACTGGGTTTGAAATTCTATATATGTCTAAATATGTCAATATTTAACAATTTGCTACATATATCACAAGGCAGTTATAACTAATAAACTGGAGTTTCTTCCCTTTCTTGGACTTGAATCCAAGGTAAAAAATGAAAAAGATGAATGCCAGAAGTTAAATGATGATGGGGTTAATGCCAATTTTAAAAGTACTCTTTAAACTTAGCTCATGTAAGTATTTTGGTAAAGATATAGATATATAGATATAAATTATATATATTATATATATTATATATTATATATATACACACATATATATTATACACACACACACACACACACATATATATATATAACTAGAAGGGCTCATTCTATAAGTCAGATGTTCATGAATTCTTTCAGATTCTCCCTTCAGCCTGTTGTTGACAGTATCTAAATCAAGTATGTGATTTAGATAACTATTAGAGCAGCAAATAGTATAGGAGAATGTAAATTCTCTGGTCTAGACGTTCCTAATTTGTGGTTCTTATTAGTATTATAAGATCTGAGCTAGTTTTTACCACATGACCTAGTTATTGGCAAAGCAAACTTGAAATGACTGTATTAAATTGTATTGAGATCTATTTTGAAAGAGGTGGTAACAGAAAATATCTCTACAAATGACCAGAACTGAAAAAAGAGATCTTCTAGAAGAAGCTTCTCTGAGAACCTAAACCTATTCCAGAATGCCTAAGAGGGGAGATTTCCAGAAGACCAAACACTTGCAGTAGATGTTCTCAGAAACCAGAGAGCTCCATAAGACATCTGAGCCTTAAAACATGATGAACTGATGAAATGGACAATGGAAATGGGTTACTGAGAAGGAGGTTGTTCACCTTTCCTTTCAACTCCCTCCCCATGTGCAATTGTTCTTTATAAGGCCTACTTGCTGAAAGAGACTGCCCCTCAAAGGCTCTTGTCAATGCATCAGTCAATCTCTCTCCCTCTTCCCTTCACACTGTTCCAATCATGTTAAAATACATAAGCATCACAGTTAAAATCCTTTGAAGAAGTGCTTAGTAACTTCAGGTCTTTTTTTGTGTACTGGTAAATCAATCCTGAGACTTATAATTATCATATCAGTTAGTAATTCATTGAGAAGACTCCATCTCTTAGAGAATCAGAAAGGGGAATGAGAGAAATTAATATTATATTATTATATTAATAACTAATTATTAATTATTAATTTTTGATCCATCACTTCTCTTATTTTTGTCAACACCCCACTCCTGAAAAGGCCAGTCAGTCTCTGAAGGACATGATCAAATAAAGTGATCACTTCGACCCTCCCCCCAAAGGCATCTTTGGGTTAACTAGTTTGGGCTGGAGACCACCCAAATCTCTGAATTTTATTTACTCCGTAAACAGAAGTCATACTGATCTGGTCAAGAGCTTCCAAGAGATTTGTGTATCTTTGGTCTCTTCCTTAGAGTTTGGGGAGGCCTGGCGCATGAAGGAGAAATAAAACCAAAGATAACCTGTTTCGGGTTCCCAGATTGCTAGAGAGGACTCAAACCCATGCCTCATTCCTCAGCTGATTCTCCCTTCCTTGAAGATAAAGTGATGGGGAGGAGCTGAAGATGCTTAGCCCACCTCCTCATTAAATGCCCACCAATCAGAGTTGTTTTTCACTTATCCAGGGAGTTTCCCGTCAGAAGAGAAACACCTGATTAAGGTTTTTCAGGGACTTTGGCTACCTAGAGAAACCACTAATCATCAGTTTATTTATTCTTGACTAGCCTAATTAATACATTGATTTTTTTATACCCAGAAACTTTGTCTCTTGAATTTTTTTCACAACAGTACAAACACTCTATATACAGGATAAATTGGAAATAACCAGCAAAGACAAGTCCCTGCAATTAAGAGAGATTGAGAAAGACTGTCTTTAGAAGATGAGATTTTAGTTGGAACTTGAAGGAAGACTTGAAGGCAAATATGAGGAGAGAGGGCATTCCAGGAGTGGAGGACAGCCAGTGAAAATGCTGAGTTGGGAGATGGGTATATTAGGCAAGGAACTATAAGGAGGCCACCGTCACTAATTGAAAGAGTAGAATGGAAAGGGCATTGAAGGTTTCAGAAGACTGAAAGATGGCAGGCAGACCAACCAGCAGGCTATAGAAATGGTCCAGGTATGAGGAGATGAAAGCCTGCACCAGGGTGGTAGCAGTATCAGAGAAGTAAAGGGGGCATATTTAAGAGTCATTACAAAGATGAAATCAACAGGCCTTGGCAACAAATTGGTTATGGAGGAAGGT
Source organism: Vombatus ursinus (assembly GCF_900497805.2). Taxonomy (NCBI): domain Eukaryota; kingdom Metazoa; phylum Chordata; class Mammalia; order Diprotodontia; family Vombatidae; genus Vombatus; species Vombatus ursinus. Next base: position 16,865,609 of record NW_020954567.1, read on the forward strand.
GAGAGATAATGAGAAGTTGAGGATGACACCTAGGTTGCAGCCTGGAGTACTAGAAGGATAGTGGTACCCATGAGGCTCAGAGCCTTCAGTTTAGAAATGTGGCACTTCAGGTTGAGGTTCAGTGAACAGGCAAGGTTTTTTACTGTTCAGCCTTCTTTTTGGAAGAGGACCAATGATATCACAGAGTGATGTCTTGACTTATGCATGAATTGAATTTAAGTGAGGCAGAGTTGCACAAAGCCATCAGCCTCACTCATTCTTCCAGAGTCATTGAAATCTAGTGGCAAGAGAAAAGTCAAGATGGCTGGGGAAGGCCCAGGATGCAGTGTATGACCTTGGTGTCTTTGATGTCTGACCAAGCTCTAAGTGCTCCACAGTGCCTTCTTCAGCCACCTTCATGGCCATTGGAGCAAATTGTTCTCACCCACTCATGCCACTGGGGGAAGTTGTCACATGGTTGGAGTAGACATCCCCCTAACTCACCGACAGGCCCATAAGTTACCCTCAACCTGCTTTAGCCCATCTGCTAAGATAGTTTTAACGGGATATGGCTAGTGCTCATGCTACAGCTTCTTGGAGTCACAGGTAAGAGTTCAATGAAAAGTGGACACCAAAGGTAGATGAGCAGCCCTGAAAAGGGCTTGGCAAGTCCTCACGTCAGATTTGCTAGTCTTCCCTAAACACCCCATACAGGCAAAGTTTAGATGACAGTGAAAGACAAAAACCTTGAGGCAAAAGTACAAGGTTTTCTGGACTCATTCTAAGAAGAGGGCATGGTATCTTGGTAAGCTGACATGTCTACAAGATGTAGAGCTGGAAGGGACCTCAATATTTAGTATAACCCCATCATCATAGCATTGAGGAATCCAAGGCCCAGGCATGGCTAAGAGTAATGTAACTGGAGATTCAAACCTAGGTCTTCTGGATACCAATCTACTGTTCTCTCTAGGAAACCAGAAGAAATCATCTATATTTAATCCTCTCATGTTAAAGATGAGGAAAGACTCTGAGCTAAGGATCAGAGACGATGGTCACTTTAGCTTTGGAACTAGAACCCCAGTCTCCTGACTCCTAGCCAGGTGTTCATTCCAGCTAGCTCTCACTCTTGCTATTTGGTGGATGGAGTAGCAGCTCTCAACCCCCAGACTTAAGAGACAGGAAGACCTGAGTTCAAATCTTGCCTCAGAATCTTAGTAGTTGTGTGACCCTGGGCAAGTCATCTAAACTTTCTATGGTTCAATTTTCTTGTCTGAAAACTGAGGAATTTGGCCTTTAAAGTCCCTTCGAGCTCTAAATCGATGTTCCTAGGAAAAGAAATAATGGAAGAATGGTCCCATAGTCTAAGAGTGAAGAATGATTTCTTAATACAGAAAATGTTCCAAAGTCATTTCCCCTTTCAAAATGTCATATTTATGGGATAATGCAGGGAAGTTCAATGTCACAATTTTTATTTGATTTAATTATAGGAATGCTAGCCATAGCAATAAGACAAGAAAAAGAAAGTGAGGAGTTAGCATAAGTAAAGAAGAAACAAAATTACAACATTTTTCAGATGATAGGAAGAGTCACCAAGAGGAACCTAAAAATATAATTAAAATTAATTGAAACAGTGATTTCAATAAGTAGTGTGACATAAAACAATTACACATAAATCATTAGCCTTTGAATGTTACCAACAAAGCCCAGGAGGAGGTTAAAAATGAAACTTTATTCAAAACAACTATACAATGCATAAATTATCTAGGAGTTCAGACAATATTTAGCACACAGGAAAATACAAATACAAAATATTTCATTGAAATAAAGGAAGACAAATAAATGGCTAAATATTAATTGCTAATGGTTGGACCATGCTAATATAATTAAATGTCAAAATGATCTAAATCAATATAAAGATTGAGTGACATGTCAATCAAACTACAAAGAGTCTCTTCATGGAACCAGAAAAATAATAAATTCATCTGAAAGAACAAAAGGTCAAGAATCTCAAGGGAAATAGTGAAAAAGTAAGAAAAGAGGGGAACTTAATGTACCAGATTTCTGATAAGACTATAAAGTAGTAATCATCAATATTATTGTACTTTAAAAAAAATAGCGGGGCAGCTAGGTGGCGCAGTCAGCAGGACCTGAGTTCAAATCCAGCCTCAGACCAAACACTTGACACTTACTAGCTGTGTGACCCTGGGCAAGTCACTTAACCCCAATTACCTAAAAAAATTTTTAAAAAATAGGAAAGTTTTTTCAGTGAACTGATGAGGCACACAAGATCCAGAAGCAATCTAACATAGTAACATAGTATTCCATAAACCTAAGGGCACTAACCCTTAGGATAGGATAGGATAAATCTAACTTCTCAAAAAAACTTCTGAGGAAACTGGGAAACAACCTGGCCAAATTTAGGTTTAGAACATTGGTGTCAAACTCAAACTGAAAGGGGAAGAGTCCACTAATCTAGAAAAATCTATGTGGGAAGCATATTGATTTAGTTTTAAAGTGGAATGTTACATATGTTTTATTTCATTTTTTGTTTATTTTGTTAAATACTGCCCGATTATATTTTAATCTGGTTCAGAACACTTTGGAGTGTTGAGGGCTGCTACAAGCCATGTTTGTCACCTCTGATTTAGAACATCTTACACCATGTAACAAAACAAACTCCATATGGATATATGACTTAAATATTAAAGGGTCATATTAGAAGAGAAGAGGAGATACTTTTCACAACCAGACATAGAAGGAGAGTACTTGAGCAAACAAAAGATAGAGTTGGATATAAACTGAATAATTTTGATTATTTAACTGAAGATTTTCTTCTTATCCACAAACAAAATCAGTGCAGTTAGAAATGGAAGGAAAACATTTGACTGGAAAAATAATTTGCAAAAATTTTTCAGGTAAAGATCTGATATGAGAGTGGGGCAGGGAGAGAGACAGACAGACAGACACAGAGAGAGAGAGAGAGAGAGAGAGAGAGAAAGAGAGAGAGAGACAGAGAGAGAGAGAGAGAGAGAGAGAGAGAGAAATGTATAAGAATAGGAGACATTTCAGGTACATAAGTGATCAAGGAATGTTAACAGTTTTCTAAAAGAAGAAATGTGAACTATTAACAATCCTATAAAATGTTCTGAATTCCTAATTATAAAAGAAATGTAAGTTGTAACAATTCTCAGTTTCTCCTTCACACCTATCAGATTGGCAGAAATAAAAGAAAAAAAGGAAAATGGATATGACAGTTGTTGGTGGAGTTATAGGAAGATAAGCATACAAATCCACTGTTGGTGAAGCTATAAATGGGCTCAGACATTCTAGAAAGAACCATGGAACCAAAACCCCCAAATTGACCCACTCTGCATACATTCTAACCTAGAAATGCCACTGCTAGGCTTACATCTCAGAGAAATCTAAGAAAGATAGAAAAGACTCATATATGTTTAAATGCTGATAGCTGTACTGTTTTGCTGTAGCAAAGAACTGGAAATAAATTGAGAGTCATTAAAGTGGAAAAAGAGGGGACAAATTTTCATGTATGAATGCAATGGAATATTATTGCATTATAAGAAAAGATGAATGGGACAGAATAAAAGAAACCAATATTTCATTATATGAAATGATTCAAATGAAAGTGAACTGAACCAAGAGTACAGTTTAGACAATGACCATAATAATATAAAGGAAAACAACTTTGAAAACTTAAGAACGTTGATCAAATGAAATGGTCAATTATGATTCTCGAAGACAGAAGATAAAATATGCCTCCCACTTTTTAGCAGAGAGGTGATGGACTACAGGTGTAAAACGACATGAACATGTTTAGATATAGCCAATGTATGATTTTTTTTTTGTTTGATTATACTTATTTGTTACAAGAGAAGTCCTTTTTTTTATAAGAGAGAGTTGTGATGGGGGTATCTATCAATAGTGATACATAAAGAAAAGAGAGAAGAGAAAAGTAGGGGAAAGGAAAAGAGAAGAGAGGAGAGGAATGGAAAAGAGAGGAGAGGAGAGCACCGGAAGAAAAAAATGTCAAGGAAATATTTAAAATGTGTAGAATTGAGTAGATGGAAGTTCAGAAAGGGAAACAAACAAGGCAGTGTTGGTATAATGGCATTAAATTTAATATGCACTTAAAATTAAGATATACATAATAAAGATTCAGTTTTCTATACAAAATTATATTTAAAGCATAATGTATTAATAAAGCTAAGTAGAAGAGCCTTTTTTAATCTCACAATTAACATTTTTAAAGACTTTTTTAATGGAAGTATTATGGTGTAGTGGATAGAGGACTAGTCTTGGTGTCAGGAAGACCAGGGTCTGAGTCCTTCCTCAGACACATGCTAGCTGTGTAGCCATGGGCAATTCAATTAACCTCAGTGTTGACTACAAATCCCTAAGGCTAATTTACAGAAGGGATTGATTAGCAATGGTAGAGGGCACTGTCATACCAAGATTTCCTTTATCAATGAAATAACATATCTAGACTCCTTCCCCATCAAAGAAGGGGATTTATCACACATAATTCACAAAATATCTAGTTTCATCTAATTCCCTAAATCTGTGTGTTTTCACCTGATCCAACCCTATTATAATCAACTACTGTAATTCACTCCTAACACAAGCAAAGGTCAGCAGCACTTCACCTCAATAAGGCCAGAGGTCCAGAGTTGACTGCTTCTTGTGTGGCAGAATAATTCAAATTGGTTTTGGTTCCATTTCCAAAAAATGATTAAAAAAATAAAAAAAAAAAACGAATTCTTTCTTTGCAAATTACCCTATCTCACTGGCCTTTTGTAAGGATCATCAGATGGAGTGTCTAGGAAGCACTCTACAACTATAAGCTATTGTGTGCAATGGGTGTTATCATAAATTTTTGAAGTGTTCCACAGAGTTCCTTGTGGTTATGGGATATGCAACCCTGGGATGAAGATGGAAGACTCACAGAGTTATCCTAAAAAGTCTCTGAATTCATATGTGGAACCAGAAATAAGACTAATGCTTTTATCACTTTAACAAAATACCAAAAGCCATAGTATTAAATGGTAGTTTAAATAAATAAGTAAACATATCTCTTGTAGACTTACTAAATGATATCTTTCACATAGATGTATTTTTTTTCTGATTAGAAGGGGAAAGAGCTGTGAGGCCGCCAGGTGGCACAGTGACCAACATGTTGGACGTGCAGTCAGGGAGACACGAGTCTGTGGTAGGCCTTAGACACTTAGTATCTCTGTGACCTTCTGTGAGTTGCTTATATTCTCAACTCAGTTTCTTCACCTGCAAAATGCAGATAATAAAAACACCCAATTCACAGGATTATTGTAAGGGCCAAATGAGATGTGTAAAGCACTTTGAAAACTTTAAAGTGATATGAAAATATTAGCTGTTATTATTGTTATTGTATTGGATATAGTGAACTCCAGCGGAGAAACTACCTTCACCAATGGCAGACCATCAACCTATCTATAAATTGTCATTTTAGAGTGTTTTCTGGGCACTGGAAGATTAAGAATCTTGGCAAGGTCTTAGCAGAGTCACATGGCTAATAAGGTAGCATTTGAACTGAGGTTTTCTTTACTTTATAGCCCAATCTCCCTCCTATAGCTTACTCTCCTGTGCCCCAATGCCAGATAGATAGACAGATAGATACATAGATACATAGATAGATAGACAGGTGATTTATAAATGACAAAGAGATGATATATAAATATGTGTGTATATAAGCATGACTATTTTTTCAAATAGATGTAGATGTTATTGTGATTAATAAAATAGAAATTTATTTGAAGGCATCAGTAAATGCATAGATTTTTTTGCCCCCATATAATTTCTTAATCAACATATACTAATAGCAAAGCTGGTCTAATGCAGGCCCCTCTGACTGCTCAGCCCTGAGTAGCTTCCGCTAGTTTATTTGGCCAATAGGAAGCTCGGTGAAAACAGGAAGTTAGCTACCAAGGATTCTTGTTCCTTGTGCCAATTTTTGCTTGACTGTGTCTAACAAACTGGATGCGAACCTAGTCTGTTGTGGACTATCTAAACTAATGTAGGCTTTGAACAAATCACATATAATGGAACTCCACCAGAGACTTCAGTGTGCATTGTTTGGAGGCTGCTAAAAATTGCCACTTGTGTCTAGATAAGTCAATACCAATCCAGTATGGTGGAAAGAGGACTCAGGGGGAATAAGAAAACTCCAGTTTCTGTCTCAGCTGCACCACTAAATCTCTGGGATGATAGGTTTATCATTTCTCCTCCCTGGGTCTTCTATTTCCTGATCTCTAGAACAAGGGGATTAGACTAAGTGATCTCTAAGGGTGCTTCTAGGTCTTTGTTCCCAAGTGATCCAGTTTCCTTATGTAGATACACTTTTACAAAACTAACTCAACTAACAAATGATATACTTTTGTTTTAGAGAAGACAAATGTCTACCTTTCCCTTCTGCCAAAAAGTTAAAGGGAACTGACACATTATTCTGTATTAAGTGTATTTGTGCTCAAGGTGCTTTTACATCAATCATCTCATTTTATGCTCACAACTGGAAAAACAATACTTATCCCCATTTTGCATTTGGGAAACTGAGGCATGGTACTATTGAGTCATCTGAGGAATGACAGTGAAGGTGCTGGGTTGAAGATTGCTCTGTCATTGATCAATCAGATGACCTTGGGTGAGGTTCAATTTTTCTGAACCTTAGTTTTCATTAAATGTAATGGAAGGATTGAACTGAAGGACGTCCCATGTTCCTTCTAGCCCTCAGTCTATGGCCTCAGTCTACAAACTCCCTTGCCTGCTACTCTTGACCTTTGAAACATGTGTTCTTGCCTACATTGATAATATTGGGGAACGATGTGATTTAGCAATACTCCATCCCCCCCCAAACATGCACTGCTTTTCACCACACTGTTCTCTAAGTCTTTTTCATGGCTACACTTATCAACCCATTTGTGATATCTCACAGGTAGGGATCTAGATAGAGAACTGAATATGGGCTTGGATTCTACCTTCTATCCCAGCACTTCCTTGGGCAGACTGAAATCTCACTGTCTCCTACCCTGTGCTTCCTGATTTCCCATTATTGTGCAGTTCTGTATCTATACATAGATTTTGAGAGCAGATGGAGAGCTGTATAGAATCCATTCAACCTTCCCCTCGTCAATTTCACATCATGTGCGCTGTTCATGATTTGATTTTTTCCACTCATATCCTACCATAAGAAATGCCCAGTCCGTGCTGTATTGGATTCCCCATTCATAGCAGTGCATTCTGACTCCAAACCTTTCTCTTGGAAACAGAGCTTTGATGTGCAATTTTCAATTATAAATCACAACTGGTGGTCTCTCGAGAAAGTCCAAGGTGACAACAGCAAAAGGAAAAAAAAACGGGGTTTGGAAGGCTGACTAGGAAGGAAGCTAAGCAAATTGATAGTTTAGAATGCCAAGGAAATTCATATATAATCTAGACAATTTTCATTTAAATAGATTCATTAAATATATATTAAGTAATAATAATTGTAATAGATAGCATTTATATATCTCCTACTATGTGCCAAGTACCATGTTAAATACTTTACAAAACTATCTCATTAAATTCTCCCAACAACCCTGGGAGGTGGGTACTATTATTATCCACATTTTACAGTTGAGGAAATTGAGGCAAACAGAGGTTAATTGACTTGCCCAAAGTCACACAGCCAGTAAGTGTCTGAGGCTGAATTTTAACTCAGATCTTCCTGACTCTAGGCCCAGTGATCTATCTACTATGCCACTTAGCTCCCTCAAGTACGTACTTTTGGGAAGGCTCTGGGGTAGGCTCTAAGAGCAATGCAAGGTTTAGATGTGACATAGTATTTACATAATAAAATTGGTAGTCTAATAATTGATGGAATGACACAGACATGACTTAGTGTTAGACAAAATAACATATGATAAGTGCCTTAGGGAACTGCAAATAAAGTACTGTGAGCATTTTAATAAACAAAGGCAAAAGGAAAAAGTTTATGGGAGATCAAAAAAGGCTGTATTGTTCATTTTTAAAAATTGCTATTTTTATATCAATTTCATTTCCTAATATTTCTCTCCCCCAACTAAGTTCTCTTAAGGAGCCATTCCTTATTAATAGAAAAGAACAAAAAAAAGGTAATCAGAACTAAAAAACAACCCTTCATCTTAGTATAATGTTATATGTAGTTTTCCCACCCTTAGTCTCTAACTTTTGCAAAGATGTAGAAGTGGTGTTGGAGGCCATTAAGTCCAGTCCCCTTATTTTACAATTGAGACAACTGAAGAACAGTTTTCTTTTTTTTTCTGTGTATATGCAGGTGCATATTATATATTATATAATTATAATATGTATTATAAATGTGTACACATACACACATTTATATAAACACATATGTATCATGTACATATAAGACATTATTATACAATTTTATTATACAATTAGATGTAATATATACTATTACAATGTTATATATTTATAATATAAAAATATTATGTGTTTTTTTGGTTTTTTATTAATTTATTTTGATTTATCAATAATCACTTCCATATGCTTTTGACTTTAAAATTTTTCTCCCCCTTCCTCCCTACCACCCTCCCCAAGATGGTGCACAATCTGATATAGGCTATACATTTACATTCATATTAAACATATTTTCACATTAGTGATGTTATAAGTAAAAATTAAAACCAATAGGAGGAACCATCAGAAAGAGGAAACAAAACTCAACAGAAGAGAAAATAAAATAGCAATTTGACTTCCATAGTTCTTTCTTTGGGTATGGATAGCATTTTCCATCACAAGGCCTCTGGCGATGTCTTAAATCCTTGTATTGCCAGGAAGGGTTAAGTTTATCAATATTAGTCATCGCACAACATGGCTGTTACTGTGTACAACGTTCTCTTGGTCCTGCTCACTTCACTAGGAACGGTTTTCTAACAGCCCCTCCAGCAACTGTAATTTTCAAAGTCCTGTTAACTTTGCCAATTGGATGGGTGTGAAGAAGAGTCATAGAGTTGCTTTAATTTGCATTTCCCTAATTATTAGTGATTTGGAGTATTTCTTCATATGATTATTGATAGCTTCGATTTCTTCCTCTGAAAATTACCTGTTCATATCCCTAGAACATTTATCAATTGAGTAATGGTTCTTCTTACACATTTGAATATACTCCCTAGCTTAGAAAAAATAGGCTTTTATAAGATAAATTATCTGTCAAGAATTTTCCCTCCAGTTACTTGTTTCTTTTTTAATTTTATTAGTATTGGTTTTGTTTGTACAAAAACTTAAAATTTTATATGATCAAAATTGTCCATTTTCTGTTCTGTGAACTCTGTTTTTTGTTTGGTTATGAACTCTTCTACTATCCATGGAATTGAAAAGCAATTTCTTTAGTTCTTTTAATTAGTTTATAATGTCACCTTTTATATCTGTCCTATACTTATTTGAAGCTTTTCTTGCTATATAGAGTGGAATATTGGTCTACGCTTAGTTTTTGCCAGATTGCTTTCTGGTTTTCGCAGCAGTTTTTGTCAAATAGTGAGTTCTTATTCCAATAGCTAAGGGCACAACTTTTTTTCCAAACAATTGATGGTGAAGTCAGGTCAGGAGAAGATGAAGTAGAATGACTCAAACACTCAATGACTGAGTGGAACATCAAGATGGAATGCTGTGGGATTGGATCGTTGATGACTACATTGGGAACTCATAGAAAGAACAAAATTTGAAGCCCCTGAGTATCCATATTAGCATGTATTACAAAGCGTAATGAACAACAACAAAAGACTTCAGTTCAACTTCATGAAAAAGTATTGTTCGCAGTCTCCCAAAACTACACTAGGATAGCTGAGCTATTATTTTAATCATATGACTACACACCAGAATAGGGACCTATTATTTCCAGCCTTCAACCACTTCTGAACAAGCTCAGTTTTATTTTCAACTGAATATTCCTGAGCAGTGGATGAGTGAAAGAAGCCTTCTCTGTGAACACAGCTATACAAAAACAAACAAACAAAAAAATGAATAAATAGAAGAGGGAGGGTTTTTTAATCCTTCTTTTATCTCCAAATTGTCTCACACTTTGTATTGCTTTAAAGTGAATTTGAAGACCTGTCCTAGATAGTGGTGTAAAAACATTTGATGTATTTTTTTATCCTACTGATAGTTTTCATACGACATTAAAGTGGGCCTATTCATAAACAAATAAATCTATGAATAGATGATACATGATAGATAGATTATAGATAAATAGATGAATGAATGAACAAATAAATGTCAACTGCTGAGGATCTCATGGGTCCATCGACATCAAGGGGTACCTGGCCCTTTGCAAAAATTGTAGATCTGGTTTTAGTCATTATTTCTCTTCTGTGACAACCAATGAAAAAATATTTTCATCTCCACAAAGGTATTACTGCTATTACTGTCACACAGATCCGGGCCTGAAATTGTTTCCATGCAAAGTTTATTTATTTTCAAGGTTCCCTTATATTGTATCATGTGGGCAGTAGTCTCTGAACAAAGTTGATCATGGTGTCAAACTTCTTTCACTATCATTACATATGTCAATTTTTCATTCAGTACAAATAAATATTCATTGGTTAGCATCGCTCAAACTTGAAATTACTACTGAAGTCACATTTCTCTTTGTGTTTACATGAATATAGCCCTAAATCTCACTGATTATCTATTGATCATCAAACCCTGATGTCCTCCTCCACTGCATACACATTTTTGTCTAGTTGTAGAGCATGGTTCTTATGTCTTTCCCTTTATCATTGATTCCCACATCTGGGTCTAATTCGCTAGGTTTTTAAACCCAGGTAGATCTTCTTATAAGTCCCATTGAGTTTAGTTGATGCTCCCCCTCTCCTCTGTTATTCACTCACTACCAATGTCCACAGAAGCCTTCTTCCCAATGCCAGTGTTAACCTCAGGCAAGATGTCTGAAAGACAGCTATTTTCACTCCAGTATTACAGTGGGATTATAATACTCCCCTACAGTGCCATCATATCACATGATGTCGTTGGATATAGAGAGCAGGGCAGACTGGGATGCACCCCAGCATATCCCTGGCCAGATCCAATTGGGATCTACCCTTCCCCCCAAACTTCCCTTCAATAATCCATTATTATTTTGCCACCTGGCTGGACATTGATATTCCCTCAACCCCCATGATAAAGACCCCAAAGAACCTACTCCGTTTCCACTCTCAGACCTACTTTCTTCCCCATGATTAAGGGTACAATCTCCTCCAGACCACAGCACCCATACATATACTCCTTGATATATATGCATCTGTGTGTATATATATGCATATATGTGTATATATATATATAATGTGCATATGTATCTGTGTGTATAAATGCATATATGTGTATATGTGTATATATGTGTATACATGTGTATTTATGTGTGTATACATACATATATACATATATACATGCATAAATATATATATATATATATATATAGTGTGTGTGTGTGTGTTTATGTATATATATATACAGAGAGAGAAAGATTAGCCCTGCCATTCACCTTCCAGTCCCCCTGGGCCTTAGCTTCTAACATGAAGATAAACATTCCTATGTTTAAGAAACATGTGTTCCCTCACACAATTAAAATGTAAGTTCTTCAAAAATAGGGAATATCCTGCCTTTTTTTATTTCTACTCTCACAGAGGTTGTTGTTGTTTGTACTTTCTATGTGAAGAGGACAATGACATCAGGGATTTGTATTCTCAAAACTTAGTACAATTCTTGCCAGACAGTGAGTGTTTAATAGATGCCTTTTCATTCTTTCAACATATATTAAATGCCTACTATGTGCAAGGCTCTGAGTAGGGTATTAACAATAAAAACAAAAATGAAATAGTGCCTCCAAATACATTAAATTGTTTTGGAGGGATACAACATATAAACAAACCCAAAAAAAGTAAATACAAAATAATTCAAAGAGAGAGAGAACACTAATAATAAAAGATACCAGGAAAGACTGCAAGTAGGAGGTAGTAAAGTATCTAAGACTGGTAGGAAAATAACGACTCTAAGAAGCAGAGTTGAGCACATTCCAGGCATGGGGGACAGATCATGATTAAGTACAGAGATAGGAAATGGATTTTCAAGTTAGGGGGACAGCTAGTTAGAGTTTGGCTGTAATACAGACAACATGAGGAAGAATAATGTGAAATATTGCAGATGTGGAAAGTGAAGTGAAAGTCAGATAATAAAGAGCTTTTTATTATGTGAGAATATATATGCTCTTTATTATATGAGAAGTTTATAATTGATCCTTGAGGCAATAGGGAGCCATGGAAAATTTTTTGATTTGAGGGTGGGAGGTATGTCAGACCTGCATTTTTTAGGCATATCACTTTTAATGTAATATAAACAAGATGATTAAGTGAGAAGTTCTGAAATTGAACTATAATGATAGAGACAGACATGAGAGACTTTGCTGAGGTAGTTTCTATAGGATTTGGTAGATATTGGACAATATGAAAGAAAAGAAACAAGAATGGCACCACTGGGTGGCTAATGGAGTTACTTTCAACAGAAAGATGGCAGTTTGGAAGAGGAATGTAGGGGAAGATAAATTCTGTTTTGAATACATAGGGTTTGAGATTTCTATTGAATATGCAGGTGAAGATGTATAGCAGGCAGTTTGAAGTGCTGGATCAGAGGAGGGAGATAAGGACCGAATATATAGATTGGAAATAATCTGCATATAAATGACAAGTAGACTCATTGAAATTAAGGCCATCACCAAGAGAGATTGTAGTGAGAAATGGCAAAAAGATTCAGAATAGAGTTTGGGGAGGGAGAATGAATCCAGGTGTGGGGGACAGGAAATGAATGATGAACCAACAAAAAAAATGGGAAGGAATGATCATATAGATAAAAAACCCAGTAGATAAAAGAATCATGGAAGCCAAAGGAGGAGATGGTTTCCAGGAGAATAGTGTGATTAATATTGTCAAAAGCTGCCAAGAAGTTAAAACAAAAATATAAAGACTGAGAAAAGACCATTAAATTTCACAGTTAGGTTATTAGTAACCTTGGAGAGAGCAGTTTGAGTACAGTGGTGGGGTCAGAAAGCAGATAGCAAGGATTTGGGAAGGGAGGGAGAGGTAAGTGAATAGGAGAAACAAACAATTCTTTCAATGAGTTTATGAAAGGGAGAAAAGATATCAAGTGATACCTTGAGGGAATGATATGGCCAAATGAAGGGATTTATTTTGTTTTAAGGATGAGGGAAATTTAAACATTTTCATAAGCACCAACAAGAAAAGGAGGTATTAGATAAGAAATGGGTGAAAATGGGAAAGTGAAGTGGTGGGCTTCCATAATATAAGGGAGGAGACAGAATTAATGGCACAAGTAAAAGAGTTGGCCTTGTCAAGGAGAATAGTCATTTCTTTATCAGAAAGGACCAAAGGAGAAAGGGATGGGGAAAGGGACAATGTAGAGGGATTTTGAGATGTGGAATAGGGGAGAAAAGGGTAACTCATGAAGAATGGCTCCAATCTTAATCTAATTTTAAAGTCTTTTGGGACTTGTTAGACCAATTTGATTCAACTTAACAAATGTTTCCTCAAGGTCTACTCCATGCAAAGCACTATGCAAGCAGCTGGTAGTACACAGATAAAAACAAAATAGTCTTTGACCTAGAAAACTTTATATTATGCATTAATCAACTGATCAACAATCATTTATTAAGTTCTTACTATGTGTCAGGAAAGATGCTGGTTTCTTGTTGATAGAAGGATAAAAATTATGCAATCATTGCTCCATCCTGGCTTCAACATGTATATGCAAATATGTATGTGTATGTGTATTACATTTTATGAGTATTGTATGTATGTTGTATATGTGGGGAAGGAGTTGTGTTCTAAAGAAATGGAAGGAGTACTCACACTGATCTTTCAAAGCAATGATTAGGGGCAGCTAGGTGGCGCAGTAGATAGAGTGCCGGCCCTGGATTCAGGAGAACCTGAGTTCAAATCCAGCTTCAGACACATAACACTTACTAGCTGTGTGACCCTGGGCAAGTCACTTAACCCCATTGCCTAACCCAAAAAAAAAAAAAAAAACATGTTTCTAGGGGGCAGCTAGGTGGTGCAGTGGATAGAGAACAGGCCCTGAAGTCAGGAGGACCTGAGTTCAAATCCAGCCTCAGACCAAACACTTGACCCGTACTAGCTGTGTGACCCTGGGAAAGTAACTTAACCCCAATTGCTTAAAACAAAAAACAAAAAACAAACAAACAAAAAAGCAGTGATATAAGTATATAGTATTAAGGATCAGCATCTAGGTAGTGCAGTGGATAGAGCACTGGGCTTGGAACCAGGAAGACTCAATTTCCTGAGTTCAAATCCAGCCTCAGATACCTACTAGCTGTGTGACCCTGGGCAAGTCACTTAGCCTTGTTTGCCTCAGTTTCCTCATCTATAAAATGAGCTGGAAAAGGAAATGGCAAACTCCTCCAGTATCTCTGCCAGGAAAACCCCAAATGGAGTCATGAAGAGTCAGACACACTTGAAAACGACTGACCAACAAAAACTTTCATAATAAGACTGGATCTTGACCCCCTGGTAGTAGAAACTTTTCAACAAATGCAAGTTTATACTTTCTCTACAACTTAGTGAGGCTGATGATAATGATGTGATAATAACATTTATATAACACTTTAAGGCTTGCAGAGTGCTTTACAAATAGTATCTCTTTCGATCTTTAAAACAGCCCTGTGAATTAGGTGTTATTATTATTCCCATTTTAAAGATAACAATTATTTTTATTGCAAGAGGTGTCATGTGATATGACCAGAATGCTTTAGGAGTATCAATTTTACATCTATGAAGAGAATGGGTTACATATAGGCAACTAAAACTAAGGAGAATAATTTTAGTCACTTTTTACTTGGACAAGGTTATTTTTTCTCCCATATCATTAAATCTATTCTTTCTACAAATCAAATCTCTTTTCTCTTGTTCACTCATTGGTGGAAGGGCCCTACCATGGTGAAATTGATCTCTATCTTCTAGACAGGAGCACTTATTGTATGTCAATATTGTTATATACATGTGCTTATATACATGCCCACATGTATATGCTATAACATACATGCTATGAGTGTGGTACACATGTGATACACATGTGTAGCATGTAGAGATGCTACAAGTATGTACATGCATATATCCTACATGTGCAATAGTGCAATTCAATATAGACACACATGTGTTATCCCACACATATGCAATGTATTTGTGTCTACAAGTTTATATATACATACATACATATGATATATATATATGTATACACATGTGCACAATATGCACATATTCAATATATACAATGCAGAATCCACACATTATGAATTATATACACACTTATGGGCAATATGTGCATGTATATATATATGTATATATATATATATACATATTGTGTTGTGTGTATAAACACAAACGTATATATCTTTGTATACATACACAGTCTTACAACACTACACTACAAGCTATAATTAACACCACACTCTCAATTTTTTCATGAGTAAAATGACAAGGTTCATTTATTCCACAATCCATAGAAAGAACACTTTCTATGCCCAAGTCATTGTGCCAATTGCTAGTAGAGGTACAAAGATGACAGTAACATAGTCCTTGCTCTCTAATGGGAGATAGACACTAAGAAATGGCCTATAAGTTATAACACAAATATAGAATTTTATCGATTCAAAAGAGAGGTACAACCAAGTAATGTGAGAGTTCTGAAGAAGGAAAAACAGCCTAGGCAAATCACTTAATCTCTCTCTACCTCAGTTTCCCCATCCACAAAATAAAGATAATAGCATCCCTTTCCTCCAAAGTTGTTGTAAGGATAAAATGAGATAATATTTGCAAAGTGCTTTGCAAATCTCAAAGTGTTATATAAATGCTAGCTATTAATAATAGCAACCATCATCAGCTCATCAAATAAGTTTCTATGATGGGGACTAAAATGTACCTGGTGTTCTAGTTAAGATAATGGTAAATACTTTAGGTAAGGGTTGGACTGGACGACTTTAAGAGTTGTTTTCAACTCTAAGATTCTACAATGCTACCTTTTTTTCCCTTTTTACATTGGTAACTTGGCTTGAGAATGTTAATGATGGGTAAGTTAAGTAATGGAGTGGGACTGAGATAACTCCACAGAAATAAAGCATTTAATGTGGGAATAAATGAAGTTACCACCCATAACTAACAGCCAGAGCTCTGGCTAGGTTGTAATTAATGAAGACGATGGCCAAGATTTATAAGGATATTTTAAGAAGTAACCGCATGGAGCCCTGGGTTTTATGGCTGAGCAGGAGTGAGATCAATGGGGAATCCATTAGTGTCCAAGATTTAATAGACAAGGATGAGGCCACTTTACAGTTGTGGAGGGTGTCAGCATGTCTGTCATCTACAATGCCTCTGCCTGCAGAGAACATCCATGTAGATTAGGCAAGAAAATAAAAAATCTCTTAAGGAACCCCATGTGAAGGCAAACAAAAAATTGAATAGCTCTCAGAGACAATGTATAAAATGAGAAAAAAGGAATTGGTTCCACATATTTTATCTTGCTATGCATTATGGAATCAAATAATTTCAGTGTTAGATTTTCAGTGACCATCTAGTTTAACCACACCAGAAACACACTTTATGAATGTTCACCCAGCTTTTGCTCAAGGCTTCTAATAAGAAGGTGCCCATTACCTCCTGTAAAGCAGCCTATTCCCCTTTTAATACCTCTAATTGTATTTTTTTCTGATATCTAGCTTAAATTTGCTTCTTTTAAACTTGTACCCATTTATCTGGGTTCTGTCCTCTGGGGTCAATCAGAGAACCTCTATTTCCTTTCCCACATGGCCTCTTCTCACCCCTTCCCCACAGTCTTTTCTCCTTCATGCTAAATACCCTTAAGTATCTTTAACTGATTCTCAAATGACATGGACTCAAGACTCTGCTCCATTTGTGTGGCCCTCCTATAAAATGTTACCCAGTTTATTAATAACCTTTCCAAACTGTAATGTCCAGATGGGAACACAATAATATAGATGTGGTGTGACCAGGGCAAAATGCTGATCAAACCACTAATGAAGAAAATCCATGATTCTGCAGGCCAACACGTCCCTTTCCCTACCTGGAGAATATTAGGTTAGTGGGAGATGAAATACAGGCTGCCTTCTGTCATATATGAGCTTCCTCCTGATTATTTTGCAAGCATCCGTGTTAAGCAGACCCTAGTGAAGTCTTTAGGGAGCATCATAAAAATCCTGTTTACACAAACCTAGCCCTGACAGAGGATTGATTCTCTGGGCACCCACACCTAGGTACGAGCCAAACCACAGGCTCCCACAGATTGCTTTGGCCATGGTGGCATCATTTAGCATCAGTCCAAGACACATTACCAGGTGTACAATCTGTACCCTGGGAGCCAGCAACAGTCTAACAATTGCTGTCTAATTGGCTTTGCCTTCCCCAGCAAATAGAGGACGAGCTAGAATATGATATGGTTTTTTGTCCTCCTGGACCCTTCCTTCCAGGTGTGTGAGAAAGGCTGAAGTGGGCAGGACTGTAAAGTTAAAATATATTCATCTGGCTATAAGTGGCACTTTTCACCAAAAATAAAGTTGTGTTTTACAAAACTGAGCACAACTTGTAATTATGTTCTAAATGGCTTTTGGTCTATCTAACTTCTAGTTTGTCTTGGCAAGAAACAGTGGTTGTATGGGTAATTTGCATTTAGTCGCCAAAGGTCTTCCTCTCTCCTTCCACAGAATTCAGATCTGTAATACGACCCATGGTGTCTGCTTATACCAGCACATTAGGTTCTAAGGTCTCTTCCTGTTGTTTTTGATCAGCACAGATTCCCAAATCCTCCTCAAAGTTTCACTTTCACAGTAAATATATTTTCATAGGTAATTTAGCATAATTATTTTTTAGGGTTCATAGTTTTCCTTTCAAAGAGATTGCTTTGTATGGGTGCATTCATTCAATAAACATTTGTTAAGCAATTAGTTCATGTAAGGTCCCTATGACAAGCAGATTATATACAAGGATGTATACAATGCACCTGTTAGTTGATGGAATACTGTCTTTGAATCAATATAATATAGCTATTGACTCTAATTCCTCTTCCGTTCATTCCAGATGATATTTTTTTTAATTTTGCTATCTCTCTTTCTCTAGACATGATTATTCCTATGAAGGGAAAGATTTCTAAGGAATTAAGTGTAGATGGTGAGCTATTCTAGTGACTCTTCATTTGGACAAGGATTACTTTCATTCCATATTATTGAATCCCTTCTTTTGGCAAATTAAAACCCTTTTATCTATTCATTCTGAAGGGGAGAGAATCCTACCATGGTGAAAATTGCCTTCTATCATCTAGGTAGGATCATGTTATATACTTCAAGATGGAATTTGTTTCCTTGTTTCAAATTCAAGATGTATTCACTGCACTTGGTGCTAGGGATACAAAGCCAAGATGAAATAGTCCCTGCTCTTACGGATGCTATATTCTACTAGAGTGATACAACATATGCATGAATAAGTAAATAACAGTATATACAGAAGCATACAGATAACTTGAAGAGGCAGGGGATACTAAGAACTTGAGGAAAATGAATAATTTCAGCAAAGTAGCAGGATCAACAATAAGTCCATCATCCTTTGCATATTACCAACAAAATCCAGGAGAAAAAACAAAAAGAGAAATTCCATTTAAATTAATTAGAGAATGTATAAAATGCTTGGTAGTGTACTACCAAGAAGCATGCGAGGACTATACAAATACAACTACAAAATACTCTTTAGAGATATGAAGGTAGACATAAATAACTGGAGAAATATTAATGACTCATAGACATTAGTTAAAAACTAACATAATAAAAATGACAATACTATCTAAATTGGTTTACTTATTCATAGCCATATCAATGAAGGTACCACAGGATTACTTTATAGAGCTAAAAATAATAATAACAACAACAAAATCCTTTAAAAAAAAACAAAAGGTCAAAAATCTCAAGGAAAATAATGGGGGGAAAGTGGGAAGGAAAGTATAGGAATACCAGATCTCAAATTATGCTACAAAGTAGCAATCATCAAAATATTTGGTATTAGTAAAGAAATAGGAAGGATAATCAGGGGACACCTCAGTCCCTCCTCCCTCTTCTAGTGCCATACTTATCCAAGTTCCTGGGGGTGAAAGTTTGCTTAGGCCCAATAACCAGTGCTGTGTCAGGCAAGCATTCTGTGCTGTTACAAAAGGTCTTTGTAGGAGAATGGAAGAATAGAGGGAAAGGGGAGTAAGAACACATTTCTGGGCTTGAAATAGAACTCAAACCCACACTCTAACTTCCTAGAGCCTCAGAGACTCGAAATACAGAAATCAACTCTACAGCCAGAGAACTGAGGAACAAAAGGAGAAGGATAAGACATTGTGATAGGATTCCAAGTGGCAGGAGCTTCCAGCATTCCACTAAGCTTGAGAAAAAGAGCATAACATCCAGATGGAAGCAATTCTGCTCCCCTCCCAAGAAAGTCACCTGGGGCAAAGATTTAGGTTGGCCAACTATGAATTATCCAGCATTGGATCTAGGCTGTAAGGAAAGGCCCATCGATGGGAGAAGGAGTCAAAAAGTGAACAATAAGGAAAGGTAAGGAGTGAGGGGAGAGCTAAAATTATCAAAGATCTCAGGAAAAAGACCTTATGTTCAAGGACCTTGAACATAAGCCTATAAATCAATAGGGGAATCATTAACAGTAGAAGGAAATATGGCCTCCAGATCTAGAAAATCAACTTAGCCATCTATGAATAAATACTGCAAAACAAAGACAAATGAAATAACAATGGGCTAAGTCATTTTATTATCTTTGTAGCCTCTACACTTAGCACAATGCCTTTTCTATAGTAGGTGCTTAATGAGCATCTCTTGAATTGAGTTTAATTAAGTTACCATAATTTAGCTCTTCAGGCCATGGTAATACATGATTCTAATGTCATGCTCCAATTTACACATCTTTAAATACAAGAAGAGATTCATTATGATCTTGTGGAAAAGTGGTCCAGAGCTTATATTTCTGGAGTTTTCTGTGTACTATAAGAGTTATTAGGATTTATTGGTTCCTTAGGTGACTAAGGGGAGGGAGGGTGAGATCAGGTATGTAGGAAAAGCCTAAGTTTAACACAGGTCCTGACCTACAAAAGGCCTTGCATGGCTTATCAATCCCCTGGTGATACACACCCTTTAAAGTTCATAAAGGACCCAGTGGTCTTCCTATTTCTTTTGCATTTTTGCATTCTCTTGAACTGTCCCAGATCCAATCCTTCAGTTTCTCCCTGCTGTTAACGCAAGTTGAACCTATGGGCCTTATACCTTTCCCAGGAGGCAAGAGCAGTGAAGAACATCTTAGAAGATGGAATATCCAAACTGAACCCATTGTAACCAATTCTCTATGTCTAGCTAACAACCAATACATCATTGGGTAGTGCTGACCAAACTGGCTGAGTGCATTTGAGCTTGCTTAAAAGAGATGTGGCTGATGCTTGCAAAATGAACAGGATTCTTAATTTTTGTTTTTTGTCTGAGAACTGAATTGGTTATAGGAACAGTCTGAATCAGAGAGATATATGTGCCCATTTGCATCAATCAACAAGCCCTGAATTGTCCTCTTCCGCATTAGAATCTAAGTTCCTTAAACTTGATCAAATGAGATCATATTCGTAAAGCACATAGCACAATGCCTAGCACATAGTAGGTGCATAATAATTGCTTATTCCTCTTCCCTTCCCCCCTTTTTAAAAA
This sequence comes from Vombatus ursinus, assembly GCF_900497805.2. Taxonomy (NCBI): domain Eukaryota; kingdom Metazoa; phylum Chordata; class Mammalia; order Diprotodontia; family Vombatidae; genus Vombatus; species Vombatus ursinus. The sequence goes on from NW_020954567.1 coordinate 16,886,439, forward strand.
TTTATTTATTTTTAGTTTTCCACACGATTTTGAGTTCCAAATTTTCACCCCATCTCTCCTTTCCCCCCACCCCAAGATGGCATGCATTCTGAATACCCCTTCCCCCAGTCTGCCCTCCCTTCTGTCTCTCCCCCCCTTCTCTTGTCCCCTTCTCCTATTTTCCTGTATTACCCCATTTCCTATATTTCTTATTTCCCAGTTGCATGTGAAAACATTTTTTTAAACATGTGTTTTTAAAACTTTGGGTTCCAAATTTTCTCCCTTCCTCCCTCCCCACCCACCCTCATTGAAAAGGCAAGCAACTCAATATGGGTTATATGTGTACAGTTATGCAAAACACTTCCATAGTAGTCATGTTGTGAAAAACTGACTCTATTTACCTTAATCCTATACTGCTCACCATTTATTCTATTCTTTCTTTTGACCCTGTCCCTCCTCAGAAGTGTTTGCTTCTGATTATCCCCTCTCCCAATCTGTGTTCCCCTCTATCCTCTCCCTGCTCTCTTGTCCCCTTCCTCCTGTAGGGTAAGATAGATTTCTGTACCCAATTGAGTGTGCATATTATTCCCTCCTTAAGCCAAATCTGATGAGAATAAGATTCACTTATTTCCTCTCACCTTCCCCCATTTCCCTTCCACTGTAAAAGTCTTTTCTTTTCTGGTTTTTTTTTTTGTGAGATAATTTATCCCATTTTACCTCTCCCTTTCTCCTTCTCTTAGTATAATCCTCTCTCACCACTTAATTTTATTCTCCAGATATGACCCCTTCATCTCCTACTCACCCTGTGCCATCTATCTATCTATCTATCTATCTATCTATCTATCTATCTATCTATC
>NW_020954567.1:16887284-16892602 GCF_900497805.2 Vombatus ursinus
ATCTATCTATCTATCTATCTATCTATCTATCTATCTATCTATCTATCTATACACAAACATATAATTTTTTTCCCTCCAACTACCCTAATACTGACAAAGGTCTCATGAGTAACAAATATCATCTTTCCATGCAGGAATGTAAACAGTTCAACCTTAATAAGTCTCTTATGATTTCTTTTTCCTGTTTACCTCTTCATGTTCCACTTGAGTCTTGTATTGGAAAGTCAAATTTTCTATTCAGCTCTGGTCTTTTCATCAAGAATGCTTGAAAGTCCTCTATTTCACTGAATGACCATTTTTTCCCCTGAAGGATTATACTCAGTTTTACTAGGTAGGTGATTCTTGGTTGTAATCCTATCTCCTTTGCCCTCCAGAATATTATATTCCATACCGTATGGTCCCTTAATGTAGAAGCTGCTAAATCTTCTGTTATCCTGATTGTATTTCCACAGTACTTGAATTGTTTCTTTCTGGCTGCTTGCAATATTTTCTCCTTGACCTGGGAACTCTGGAATTTGGCTACAATATTCCTAGGAGTTTTTCTTTGGGGATTTCTCTCAGGAGGTGATTGGTGGATTATTTCCATTTCTATTTTGCCCTCAGGCTTTAAATTATCAGGGCAGTTTTCCTTGATAATTTCTTGAAAGATGATGTCTAGGCTATTTTTTTGATCATGGCTTTCAGATAGTCCAATAATTTTTAAATTCTCTCTCCTGGACCTATTTTCCAGGTCAATTGTTTTTTTTTTTTTTCTGATGAGATATTTCACATTGTTTTCTAATTTTTCATTCTTTTGGATTTGTTTTACAGTGTTTTGATTTCTCATAAAGTTAGTAGCTTCCAATTGCTCTATTCTAATTTTTAAGGAAGTATTTTCTTCAGTAAGCTTTTGGACTTCCTTTTCCATTTGTCCAATTTTGCCTTTTAGAGCGTTCTTCTACTCATTGGTTTTTTGGACCTCTTTTGCCATTTGGGTTAGCTTATTATTTAAGGTGTTATTTTCTTCAGTATTTTTTGGGGTCTCCTTTAGCAAGGTGTTGACTTGTTTTTCATGATTTTCTTGCATCACTCTCATTTCTCTTCCCAGTTTTTCCTCTGCTTCTCTTATTTGCTGCTCAAAATCCTTTTTGAGCTCTTCCAACGCCTGGGACTGATTCATATTTTTCTTGGAGGCTTTGGATGTAAGAGTTTTGACTTTGTTGTCTTCTTCTGGTTGTATGTTTTGATCTTCTTTGTCACCAAAGTAAGATTCTATGGTATGGCTCTTTTTGCGCTGCTTGCTCATGATCCCAGTCAATTACTTGAGTTATAAACTCTTTGTTAAGATAGAGGTCTGCTTCCAATGTGGAGGATGTACTGTCCCAAGCTGCAGGGGTTTGTACATCTGCTTTCAGAGATACTTCTAGGGATCTGTAAATTCTCAGTTCTTCCAAGCTGGTATGATAAGGGGCAAGGTGTTTACTCCTTTCCTGGCCTGTGCTCTGGTGTATAAGTGACCACAAGCACTCGTTTATGTCTTGGAACTGTGAGGAGAGTTTCCTTTTCACCACCACTACATGCTCCACCATGCCAGCACTCCTCCTCGCCCCAGGACTGCCACCCAGAGCTGTGACCCAAATCCAAGCATGGGCAAAGCAAGAGAATCTTGCACCAGCAAAGAAATCCCTGCAATCCCCCTCTGATAAGCCCCTAGATTCCCCCTCAGTCTGTGGGCCATAAGCTCAGGAAGCAGCCGCCACCCTGGAGCCATGCTCAGAGAATGGAGCTGAGACCTAGCTTCTCTCTCTCACTGCAGAAACAGACTTTTCCCACTGACCTTCTAAGTTGTCTTTGGCGTTCATGGGTTGAGAAATCTGGAAACCACCACAACTGCCCACAATTCAGTCCTTTGAGACCTGTTCCAGGTTTGCTGTGGCCTGAGAGCCCATGCTGAGCTACGCTCCTCTCCCTGCCCAGCACGAAATACCTTTCTGATCAACCATCCAGATTGTCTTGGGCTGTAAATTTGTTTCACTCTGTCTTTTTTTGGGTTCTGCTGCTTTAGAATTTGTTTAGACCCATTTTTTTTACAGGTATTTGGAGGGGTTTGGGGGAGAGCTCAAGCAAGTCATTGCTTTCACTCCGTCATCTTGGCTCCACCCCCCCTTCCCCCCTTCTTGAAGGCAGGGGTTTCTCTTCCCGTATGCTTATATTTGTGTTCTTTGCACCTAGCATCACACCTGACATATCATAAGAAACTGATAAATGTTTGTTGAATGACTGCCCCAAGGTGGCATCCCACATCTGTGAATACCAAACCCCTCATCCAGTTATCCAGGTTGTATCACTTCTTTTGGATCCATAGTCACCACACATGGCCCAATGCCATATGTGCCAAGTGAGTCTTCATATCCCATCCTATGAGCATTAAAGAAACCTCTGATGTTCCTACAAGGAAAACATGAATGACTCAGTATGGTCACATTATGAAAAATCTTTATCATTGAACCAAAAATCCATTTCTGTAAAATTTATACGTATACATATGCTATATGTTTATTGTGCATAGGCATATATACACATATTACATGCACATATAAAACATAATATATCATTTATACACACATATATATATACATGTGTAACACATTATAATATACATACTTATAAATTTCTCTCCAAAAATGGATATATGTATAGCTAATCAGAGATGAAATTCATAATCCAAATCCTTGTATTCTTAAAGCCTTATTTTTGTTGTTTTAGGACAGGATTTTCTCAAGTGAACTACCCTCATTTTTTCTCCCTGGTCATCTATTCTCTTAAATATTGGCACCTGTGAGAAAGGTTTCTAAATCATATTTACAGAATGCTTGTAAACTCTCTCCAGGTTTGGAACATGTTTCCTCGTTGACCTCATGCCATTGGCTTATTATAAGCTACTTCAGTACATTAAAATCTCAGAAACTTTACCATGGAAACAAACTACAAGCTTGTGAGTCTCAAGTTTGCCTGAAAGTGGACTTGAAATATAGATCCAATGTCTCAGATGATAGCACCATAGGACCTGCAGTAAAACCCCAGCTGCCATAGGGAGCCAGTGTTTCTTTTCCTAATTGCTTATAATTTCATACTATTTCTTCCCCCAGAAAATGAAAATGACATATTCTTTTTCACATACCCTGATAATGCATAATTTGCCCCTAATACAAAGTATTATGGTATTTATGAATGCATTAAAAATTTTATGAATAAGGTAACCAAAACTATCTTTCATGGAAGCATGCCATTATACTTTGTATTATACTTTGATAAAGGCTAGATCTGTGTTCCCGTTAGACCGTAAGCTCCTGGAGAACAGGTTTCACCTTTCTTTGTATCCCCAATGCTGAGCACAGAGCCTGACACTTAGTAAGGACTTAATAAATACTGTTGACTGAATGACCTTATGGCTCTGAGACTACTCTTTCCAGTGATGGAGACCTCAAACCATGCCCGGTTTCCCCTTCTGCCATTGTTCTTCCATAAATCCTCAGGGATAACATGGAGTAGTTAATAGAGAGTTGGTTTGAAGTCAGAAGAACTTGTGTTCAAATGCTGTCTGTCATACATTCTGGCTGAGTGACTCTAGACAAGTTATTTAACCTTTCAATGCCCAGGCAGATTTCCTTGACTACCCGTTGAAGAATAGTTGCTGATCTCTGCTGATGGAAGGGATCTCCACATCTGGGAGTTCTATACATGAAATTATACATGAAATGTACAATGAAATTACAGATCTAGCCAAAGGAGAAAAAGAAGCATCTATTCCATTCTCTGGAAGCCTCCTTGGTATCTGCTAATATTTTTTGGAGAGCAATACTACACTCAATTTGCCCACTTGCTATTCCTCACTCAATATAGGATGAATCCACCTCCTTCTCTTATCATGCATGGCCTTGATGCTGCTTCTCACACACAAGTCCCAAGCTGTTCCCTGACACAAGAGCTCAGCTTTTCACCATTGATATTCTCCCAATCATACCATATGGCTATGAATCCTGAAACACCACCCCCTCCAAAAAATCAAAATTGTGAGGGCAGTTTTGTAATTAGGGTGAGATGAGTGAGGTGTTGCCCTAGGGTGCTGACGGCATTTGAAATCCTTCAGCGCTTAAAAACAACTGAGTTTAGCTCCTACTTAAGAGGAATATATTTAGAATATTAGCTTCAGGAATTCTCCCTCTACCTCAAACTCTGATGTCTAAATACAGCATAAATCATCAAATCCAACAGTCCCTTTCCAGTTCTTATCCTTCATAACCTCTTTGCAAAACATAACACTCTTAGCCATTTCCTCTTGTAGATATCCCCGTCTCCTTGGCCTTCTACTCTGTCCTGGTTCTGTCTGTCTGGCTGATACTTCTCAATCTCCTGTGCTGGATCATCAATCTTATTCCACTCCCTAGGTTTGGGAGGAGAGTGCTCTGCCCTCTCTTTGGTGATAACACTACCCCTATATACACATGTGTTTATGTGTGTGTGTATATGCCACTTTACAGACTGTGAAGCCTTCTTTCTCTTGATGGTGCTTGATAATACTTAAATCCATGTTTTACAGTAAATAATTCAGTTAACATTTCCTTTGTGTCATTTCTTCTTGCCTTTATTGACAATTTGCTAGTTCAAAAGTCTGAATCGAACTTTTTTTTTTTTTTTTAGAAATCGCTACTTTCTAGGGAAAATTTTTGCAGCTGACTTAGGTTGACATGGTTGGCTCCATGACAATATTCTTCCCTGCAGAGTTTTAAAACTTAAAAATGTTATTTGTTTTTTTGCTGGCATCACACGACATAATAATTGGCTGTAATTAGGAATGAATTGCTTCTAGGGATGACTGAAGCATCTAATTGTGTCTGGAGCAAAATAAAAAGAAATGTGCCTTTAATGTTGAAATATCAAGGCTGATCACTGCTGCCATGCATGTCCAGAGGGCCCCAGGGCATGAGGGATGTGCTAGCTCAGAGCTAAGACCAGTCAGATATAAGGGCAATCAGGAGTGGAGTTTTTTTTTTTATTTCTATTCAATACTAAGCATGCTTGGTAGGCAGATCAAGGTCTTCAGTATCATTCATTCACTCCACAAAAATTCATTCAAGTGCCTATTTTATGCATTACACTATGTTAAATGCTGGGAAGAGTGATAAATAAGAGAGTTGAGGAGGGTTATAATTTATTAGGGTTGCTCAGAAACATGCTAGCAGAAATTATATGTGATATAAATCAGATAATCATAGGTAGGTAGATAGATAGATAGATAGATAGATAGATAGATAGATAGATAGATAGATAGATAGATA
>NW_020954567.1:16892612-16896525 GCF_900497805.2 Vombatus ursinus
ATAGATAGATAGATAGATAGATAGATAGATAGATAGATAGATAGATATAGATAAATGATACATAGGGCATTCATTAAAAACTTGCTTTATACCAGGCACTGTGCTAAGCACTAAGAATACAAAAAAAAAAAGATTGTATTCTCAGAGATCTTATATTCTAATACTTGAAGAAAAAATATAAAGGACAGCTGGAAAGGGGAGGGTGAGGAGAGTATCTCTGACAGGAGGAGGAACAAAGAGCTGGGAACAAAGTGAAGATGACATATACATGCCTAATAAATGTGTATAAGATGAACAAAATGAATTATTTGTACTTAAATTGAAGATCATATTGTTACCAGTTTGGGTTGAGGTAGAAAGATCCAGAAAGGCTTTCTATAGGAGGAAACCTTTAATCTGGGAGATAAAGGATGGATTGAATTTCAATATGTAAAGACTAGAGGATAGATAGGGCATTCCAGTCATCAAGGGTTATGGCAACAAAGCTACAAAGGAAGGAAAACAAGTATAAGTTTAAGAGAATCATGAGTAATTCAATTTGTCTAGAACATAGAGTATGTAAAAATAAGTTTGATTGATAGGAGACTGGAAATAGAGATGGGAGTCAGACACAGAATGGCCTTGAATGTCAGGCTAAGGAGTTTGGTAGTTTGATGTAATGATAATAATAGCTCAGATTAGGAATTATAAGGCATTTTATATATATTATCTCGTTTGATCTTCTCAACAACCCTGTCAGACCTATTATTATCTCCATTTTACAGGTAAGGAAACTGAGGCTGAGAAAGGCTGACATGCCCAGGGTCACAAAGTTAGTGTCTGAGGGAGGATTCAAACTCAGGTCTTCGTGACTCCATCTGCTATACCACCTAGCTGCCCAAGTATTATAGAGAAAGCACTGGATTTGGAAAGAGGAAATTGGTCTAAATCTTTCCACTGTTACTTACTATCAGTATGACTCATTCACACAAGTCATTGAACCTCTCTGGCTATCAGTTTCCTTATCTGTAAAATGAGGGAGCTGAAACACATGACTGCTCAGGTCACTTCTAGGTCTCAATTCTACGAACTTATGATTCTCAAAACCCCTAATGTCTCTCCATTGCTGTCCTAGTCCATTCCACGGTTTGGTTACTCAAAGGGGTTTTTAACAGGAGAGTGACATGATCAGACATGAACATTCAGAAGATTAAGCTACAGGCATTGTGCAGAATGGATCAGAGAGGAAAAAGACTGGTTGCAGGGAGGCCACTTCAGAGACTGGTGCAATAATCCAAACTTCTCTAGAGATAGTCTTTTAGCACCAGGTTAAACTATAGTGAACATTTTCAGATCCTCAGTTGTTCCTTTCTTTCTTCCTTCCTTTCACTAGATTGACTTTTATTTTAACAACATAGCAGCATGAGGTCAGGGCACATACCTAAGAGGGTGATTTAGGATGTAGCTAAAACCAGAAATGCATGTTAGAAACCAAGACACACTCTCCCCTAGAAAGCAGTACTTTTACTGCCATGAAAATAAAACTGGAACAAAACTGATGGAAACAGCTGCGTGAGATTTTTCACCACTCCTGATTCAGGTGCAAAGCATTCTGGAGGCTGTAACCCATCATGATAGGGTTAAGGGGAAAACATGTCCTGGAAGTAGACTCTCTAAGGATGGGACAAAGGATAAGGGAGCAGAGAAGGGATGAACAATCAGCCATTCACAGGTGATGCTGGGAGGGAAATATCAGTATTTCCTCCTGTGTCAGTGCTCCATAAATCCCCTGCTAATAAGGCTTCGATGACAGAGGTGCACTTTAATAACTTCTAGGGTGGAATAATTGATGGCACAGGTAGCTGGTTGCTGTGATCAGATATAAATTAAATCATCTTTATTGTTTCATGTCCCTTCCAACCTCCCTGCCCCCACTACCATCCTAACTCCTTCAAACCAATCGCAAGAGAACAATGTGTCAAGCTTTCCTACTGATCGGTAGGAGGTAAAGGGAGAGACTGAGGAAGAAGGAGGAGTAAGGAATGAGCTGCTGACTGCATTTCATTTCCTGGAGCCAGGAACAAGGTTAGTTTCTTTCAGAAGGCTGAGATGCAATTTCCCTCTACTACCTTCTGTTAGCCTTTCTGCCTCCCCAAAGGCTAACTAATGGCTAGACTTGGGTGGGGGTGGGAAGGATTAGATTATGGGGAGACAGGATATGATGAAAAAATAAAAATTGGCTCTAAAGTCAGAGGACACAAGTTTTAATTGTGGCTCTCCAACTCACTACTATGTGACCATGAGCAAGTCGCTGTGACCAAAGGTCCCCTCTCTAGACTTACCTTTCTTCTTACAGAATCACATCATAGGCATCCACTGTTTGAAGGTCAAGTGTGTTATACCTCCTTCCTTAGGGTTCTCTGATACTCTTAGGGGTTTTGATGGGAGGTGTCTTGTCTCTGACATTGGCTCAAGATCTTACAGATTAGGGGAACACAATGTTCCCCCATGTTGTGTTCCCCCAATTTCAGGTGCCTAAGCATTAAGCACATTTCCCCCCAACCTCAGGGACATCATCCCCCTTATGCTATTTTAAACTGTGGGAAGCACAGAATAGCTCAGTTGTTAAGTAGCATGAACAAGTTCAAAGTCCCAAGGTCCCCCTTCACCTTTCCAAACTCAGGCTAAATTCCTAGGACCCTGGCTTCTCAGGAATTCCTTGCTGGGCTGGTTACAACATCTTGGGCTCCAAGGTCCCAAAGGCTAGAACTCCCAGATTGGACACTCCTAGACCTAGGATTCTAAAGGTCAAATGAAACATGACTAAAACCCTCAGCTACATTGGTTGGGAGAAGAGGAAGGTGGCCGTTGGTCCCTTCCTTCCCCAGTTATTTCATGGGGCCCTTGCTATGAGTGAATGAGTCCTTCAGCCCCGGACACTACTTGAAAGAGAAATCAACGATGCCTCAGCCAAAGACACAGTCAGTTTGGTCTGCTCAGCCAATGGAAAGAGGTTGCTCTCACTGATAGGCCAATACAGAATGTCCAGGCCCTTGCCAGTCTTCCCGTTTCTCAGAAGCAGGCCCCCATTGTCTCCCATCTGGGTGCCTACATGTTAAGTGATCGATCTGGTCATGCTCCAAAACCTAGTTAAAATCCTATAAACTAGAGGAGACAAACAAAAACACTACCTCCTATAAACAGCAGCAGGATTCATCAAGGATGGTGCACATTGATTGGGATTTTTTTTTTTACAAAACAAAACTGAGTGCTGTAATGCATTGCTTCATGTTTCAGTTTCTTTTTTCTTCTTCCTACTTTGAGACTGATCAAAAGGAATCCCTAGCAAAGTACTAGACCAAGCAGTGACAGGTATAATGTTATAATGGAAAGACTTGGAGTTAGAAAACTTTAGTTAAGCCTGTACTCTTCCATTTTCTGAATAAGTGGCGGTGGGTAACTCATTTAACTGTTCCTAAATTCAGTTTCCTCATACCAAAAATGAGGTTAATAATACTAACCCTACCTACCTCAAAGAATTATTATGAAGAAAGCATTTATAAAACTTTAAGATTCTATGTAAATGTGAGCCACTGAGTCCATCTGGTTTCTTAAGAGTGAAATGATAGGCAAAGAAGCATTTTGACCTAGATACCTGAGTGGACTTCTCCAACCATGAGACTTTGAGTAGATACATTGGGTGGTGCCAAGCCTGAGAGCCCAGCCAAAGATTCTCAGCAATGGCCTAAAATCAAAGATCCTGGTTGATGTCTTAGTGAAGCCCAGAAGTCATGAGTAAAGAGGTGAGTAAAGCCAGAAAACATTCCAGATATATATATATATATATATATATAGAGAGAGAGAGAGAGAGAGAGAGAGAAAAGAGAGAAGAGAAGAGAAGAGAAGAGAAGAGAAGAGAAGAGAAGAGAAGAGA
>NW_020954567.1:16896535-17065491 GCF_900497805.2 Vombatus ursinus
GAAGAGAAGAGAAGAGAAGAGAAGAGAAGAGAAGAGAAGAGAAGAGATGAAGAAGAAGAAGAGGAAGAAAGAGGAGAGACAGAAAGGAGAGAGAGAAGAGAGAAAGAAAAGAAGAAGAGAGGAGAGAGAGAAAGATAGAGAGAAGAGAGATAGACAAAAGAAGAAGAGAGAGAAGAGAGATGAAGAGAGAGAGAAAAGAAGAAGAGAGAGGAAAGACAGAGACAGAAACAGGCAAAAAAGAGACAGAGACAAAGAAAGAAGAAGAAGAAGAAAGAGAGAAAGTTAGTTGAAAAAATCAGTTTTATAGCTCATTTAAGCAATACCTATGTCATTGAAAGGTTTTAAATTGAATCTTTGCACTTTACTTGAAACTTCTACAAATACTTGTTAAGCCCTATCATGTATATACAACATTTTGCTATTATACTAGGCCCTGGAAAAGATTTTTCTTTTGACTAAACCTGTGATTTCATTGGTGTTGGGAGCTCTGGATTAGGAACTTCCTCTAGGAAAGCAAGTCCACATCTTCTCTGCAATTTATAGTCTTATATAAGGGCCTAGGGCACTCAAAAGTTAAGTGATTTGTCCAAGGTCATATATGCCTGTTATGTGTCAGAGACCAGGCTGGGGGAGAGTCAAAGATTAAGGAAGATGTGGTTCCTGATTTCACAGAGTTAATACTCTAGCAGATGGATATAACATATACACAAATGATTATAATGCCAAATATGATGTAATGAGTTTTTTAAAAGAAGTGTAAATAAATGCTGTATGAAGTCTGAAGTGAGAAGAATCCTTTCTTGACTGCAGGGCACAAGGGGGTTGAGCTGGGGAAGAGTCTAATAGAAGATTTCCTAAAGAAAATGGAGTTGACCTGGACATTAAATAATCATTAAGACTTCAACAGGAAGAAATGGAGGTGTGGGTGTGGGTGAGGAATGCCATTCTAGGCATAAAAACAACATAAACAAGGGTGGCAAAAAAGAAAGAAAAAAGAAAAAAGTGTAGGACGTCTGTGGGAAAATGGTAAAAATGTCATGTAGAAGGTAGCAGTGTAATATGAATTTAGAAAGGTAGGTGACTGATTTTCAAAGGAATCCTTTAATATCCTTTAGGAAAGTGAATAGTTATGTCTAACTTTTAAAAATATAAATCTAGGTGTTTTATTCTGCTTTTCAAGTCAGATCTGCTTAGAGCAGGTTCCATGTGATTTAATAGGGTTATGCTTTCTGTGTGGTCATGGGTTTGTCACTTGATTCTTCTGAGGCAGTTGAGTGGTAAGTAGATAAAAGTACAAGACCTAAAAGTCAGGCATAATTGGGATAATAATAGTACCCATTTCCCATGGCTCTTGTGCAGACAGAATGAGAAAAGATTTATAAAGCACTTTTTAAGCGTTAAAGCACTCTATGGGTCCCAGCTATTATGATTCTGAGCCTTGATTTTTCTCATTTTTAAAATGGGAATAATAATATCTAACTACAGTAAATTGTGGGCAGCTAGGTGGCACAGTGGATAGAGCACAGGGTCTAAAGTCAGGAAGATTCTTCTTCCTGAGTTCAAATCTAGCCTCAGATATTTACTAGCTATGTGACTCTGGGCAAGTCACTTAACCCTGTTTGCCTCAGTTTTCTCATCTGTAAAATGAGTTGGAAAAGGAAATGGCAAACCACAAAGGATCTTTGACCAAAAAAAAAGGGGGTGGAGGGGGTCATGAAGAGTCAGACATGACTGAAATGACTGGACAACAACAAAACACTAAATTGTCCTGAGTCAATGAGATAATGTATGAAAAGCACCTTGAAAACTTTAGCTATGTAAATGTGAAGTTATTCAATCAATCAATCAAGGAATATTTATTAAGCATCTACCACATGCCAGGCACTGAATTAGGCACTGGAAATATAAGTACAAAAAATGAAACAATCCTTATTCACAATGAGGTTACATCCTAATAGGGGAGATTATTTTTATATAAAGATTATTGCTGTTATTATCAGGAGATCACAAATGCCTCTTCTACTCCTATCTACTTAGTCAGTGATGGATACTTCAGTCTTGAATTTTCCCAACAGTGAGGCTAGCTATCTCTCTAGGCTGAAAGTAAATGGGACCCTTCACAAAAAATACTTTTGCCCCATCATTGGTGATGTCTCCAAACCTGAAAGAGCAGGTTGTATAGAGAGAGAGGCCACGAACCCAATATATTGCTTAGCCAAGTGACTCAAGCTCCTTCAAATTACTTTCTCCCTGTCCAAAATTTGCAGCATTCTGAAGGGGGGGTAAATATGAAAGCCATCAAGCCATGAGCAGGCAGGACCATAAATCTTGAGGACTGTTGAAATTGAATCAAACAAGGCCACCTGTGCACACTATTTCAAAATGAGAGTGAATCAGGAAATGCAAAGCAAGGTAAACAGTGAACCAGAGACCTAGTCCTTCAAGCCTTTACTTTTCTGATGGTTTCTGCTCCCAGTTTCCTCTGACAATCCAATAGCTAATATCAATATTCCTCTTTACATTCCATTATCTGCAAAGAGGATCTGTTAGCCAGCAGTCAGTAATTATAAGTGGTCAAATTATGTCAATAATACAGCTAAGCCAGGGAACAACCACCTTTCTAAGTCACTAGCTGCTGACTTACATGGTCTGATTTCAGAGTTAAGAGGAAGGCCACCCCTTATTCAAATCCTTCCCAGCTTCAGGTACCCTGTTTTGATAGTATATGAATTTCTGTGATTAGAAATTCACAATTTTGCCTCTTTTGGTTATTGTTAAATCATTTTCAGTCTTGTCTGATTCTTTGTGACCCCATTTGGGGTTTTCTTGGCAAAGATACTGGAGTGGTTTGCCATTTACTTCTCCAGCTCATTTTATAGATGAAGAAACTGAGGTAAACAGGGTTAAATTACTTGCCCAGAGTTACACAACTAGGAAGTGTCTTAGGCCAGATTTGAACTCAGGTCTTCCGAATTCCAGGCCTGGTACTCTATCTACTGCACCGCCTAGCTGCCACATACCCTGTCTTGATGATATGTAAATTTCTTTAATTAGAAATTCACTCATTTGCCTCCTGATAAAATGCAAATATGCACCAAGGAGGGAGCAGTAGCAATGGTATTTTGATGAATTTTGATGAAAGTGGAGCTAACATGGAAGCTTGACATAGAATGGTAAATAATTGGTAATAAATGGTAATAATTCCTTAAGCCTGATCCAACTTAAAACTCTAGATTCCCTTTTCCTGTCCAGGCACTCATAAGGAAAACCATGGAAATAAATGTTCTGGTCATGTGTACCTCTGTGTTCTGAAAGTAAGTTTTAGAAATTAAAAGGTGAGAGACCTGAAGTATTCCACAAGGATGGAAGAATCATCAACTATGGAGATGAAGGAACTGAAGATAAATTTCGTAAATTTTTAAATTTTTTCTAGTGATCTCTGCTTGCAAACATCCATAACAGAACTTAGTGCCAGAGAGGTCCTTTGAGATGATCTAGTCTAACTTTTCCATATAAAAAATAAGCAACCAAAAGCCCAGGGACTGTGAGTTGCTTAATTCCAACAGGTAGTAAGTAGCAGATTTAGATTTCAAATCCAGTTCCTTTTATTCTAAATACAGTACTCTTTCCACTAAAGATATGGAGTTTTTTTAGCTTGGCATCCTCCCAGAGATTTGTTCCCCACCTCCAGGGGAAAAAAATACACAAATAGCTGTGGCCGTGAATGCAGACAATGGTAAAAAAAAAAAAAAAAAAAAAAACAACCCCAAAGGTTGCCATAAGATGTGTCCATCACAGGGGAGGCCACGTAATGTCGTAAATGAGAAGTAGATGCTTCAAGGCAGGTGCTGTGATAGCCTGAGCTCATCTGTTTTCATCAGCCAGACGACAAAGTTTCTGATCAGTCACCCAATAGGAGCCCTCCCTCGAGGAAGAGGAAATCTCGAACAGTACCACTTTTTGAAAATTATGCCTGAAAGTTTCTTGAAGTTCCAAATTTGAATGTTCAGGGCAGGCTAACCTAGTTGCTTTTCTAGCTGTTAGGCAGCCCTGATAGCTTTGGTGGAGGGAAAGCCTTCCTAGCAGCTCAGCCCCTGCCGATGACCCAAGCAATCAATAAGCAATGCATCCAAGTGACTTCCCTTGGCCAGGGACTATTTGCTTTTCAAGTAGTGGAGTCATTTACTGATAATGATGACTGTGCTTAGCATGGTGAGCCTTGCTTAGGCTATGACATTCCAGTAGCAGCAGAGCAGCTTTGGAGCATCCAAAAATGGAGACTAGAATCCTAGAATCTTAAAGATGGAAGAGATTTTAAAGATCATGCAGCATAGCTCCCCTATTTCATTTGTTAATTTTTTGTGTTCATTATTATCTAAACAAATATCAATAGACATGAACATTCTCATATACAAAGAAAATCATAAAAAAATCATAAAATTTAAAGCTGTCTCTATCATATACCGCTTTTTAAAATATATGTATAGATACATATATATATATAATTTTACATAGATAGTAGCAATAATACACTGATTACCTGTGTCGTCTTCTGAACTTCCTTCTGCTCTCTTCTGTTTTTAAAATGCTTTAATGCTCTTTTCTTCCTTTTCGTACATCACCATTAATGTTGTTATTGTTCAGTCATTTTTTAGTCATGTCCTACTCTTCATGATCTTATTTGGGGTTTTGTTGGCAGAGATACTGGAGTTGTTTGCCATTTCCTTTTCCACCTCATTTTTACAAGTGAGGAAACTGAAGCAAACAGGGTTAAGTGACTTGCCTAAGGTCACATAGCTAGTACATAGCTGAGGCCAAATTTGAACTCGGAAAGATGAGTCTTACTAAGTCCAGGTCTGGTGCTCTATTCACTGTGCCATCTAAGTGCCCTATCACTATCAATACTTCCTCAATGTCTTCCATAACTCTTCGTCTCCTCCTCTACCCACCCCCCAAAAGCCTTCCTTTATAAGTAGCATAGTCTAAGGAATTTTAGTGAAGATGGCGATGTAAAAAATCCAATGGAAGCCCCAGCAAATAAAGGGCCCCCAGAAATAACAATGATAAAGTAAATGGAAATGAAACATTAAGTAACTTCTATGCAAGGAAGAATTGTAGAAAAACATTGCCAGAAGCTACCAGATGTAGGTAGAAGAGTCTCATCAGGGAAACCAGCACAAATGTAGATAAACACAAAGTATTATAGAACCCTGAATAGTAGTCACATCAGGGAAGTCAGAACAAGCCCAGAATTAGCAAAGGGACCCAAACCCAAACCCTAACAATAGTCTGTCAGAACAGAAGCAGGGGCAGAAATAGCCTACATAGATCACTCCACAGGAAGTTATGGACTAGATATATTCCTGAGAGCATTGGGAACCATAGCAAGAGATAAGATAAACAACATATAATCACTGCCGCCTGGGGGCTGTTAGGGAAATGGCGATGGGATTAATTCCTGATTGGGGATTTTACAAAGAGAAGAAGAGTCTAGCTGAAGCCAGAATCCACAGTGGGCCACAAACAGACTGAGACAAAAACCAACTATTGAGGCCCAATAACAGCCACTTCAGATGGACAGGTAGTAGCAGCAGCATCGAGACTATGGAAGGGACTGATCCAAGCATAAAATCCCAAGGCAAGAACTAAGGCTGAAAAAAAAATGAAAAAAAGAAAGAAAGAAAGAAAATAAAACACAATGAAAAAAATACTTTGCGTTACAAGAACTATAAGAGATAAATCCACCAGAAGACAGTAACTCCAAAACTACAAATAGAGTCTCAGAGGAAAAAAAATTACTTATCTACAAGGACTGTAAACTTAACTGGGGGGGGGGGAAATGAAACAAGAGACACAAAATGAAATTATAGCTAGGAAGGAAAAAAATGAACATGATAATAAATCAATAGCCTAAAGCAGAAGGTAGAAAAACTTATGCAAGGAGTAGAAAAAGAGAATGGAGCCAAAAGAACTCAATGACTCCATGAAGCACCAAGAAATGCTAAAACGTTCAAATGTTTGAAAAAATGAGGGAAGAAAGTATCCATTAACAAGAAACAATTGATGAATAAAATATGTTGAGGAGAAATAACTTAAGAATCTACAGAACTAGAGGGGCAGAGCCAAGATAGTAGAGTAAAGGCAGGGACTCTCCTGAGCTTTCCCAAATTCTCCTTGAAGCAACTTTAAAGTGATGCCTAAAAATTAATTCAGGGGCAATAGAACCAACATAAACATGGAGTGAAATGATTCTTAAGTCCAAGACAACTTAGAAGGTAAATGGGAAAGATCTGTCTCCCTGGGGTGAGAGTAAAGCACAGTCTAAGACAGGCTACGCCCCAGCAAGCCAGCAGCAGGCCTTAGGGATGACTAACTAAATCAGCAGCCCACAGAGAGTAATGGGTTCAGACAACTGGTCAGAAGGGGATCAAAGGGGAACTCTTTCTGGCATTAAGTGCAGGACTCTGTTGCACTTCCATACCTTGTTTCAGGTCACAGGCATAGGTCACAGTCTTAGAGCAAGGAGTACCGCTAGCACACTAGTGCCCATCACCACAGGGGAGCAGGGAACCTGGTCACAGTTTGAAGGTGGAAAAGATTGCTTGAGGTCACTCACAGAATGTAGCACAGGACAGGAGAGCAGTGACTACACCTCTCCTTACATCATACCACCTTGGAAGAACTGAAAACTTATAGACCTCAAGAACTTGCTCTGAAAATAGCAGGAAAAAAAACTCTGAAGATTGGGACAGTGACCTCTCCACCTCGGAGCAGAGTCTAACTTTAACCTAAAGTTGGGGGTTAAGAAGTGGACTAAAAAAAATGAGCAAAGAAAAAGAAAAAGAAGCTGACCATAGAAAGTTACTATGGTGACAGGGAAGATCAAAACACAAACTCAGAAGAGGACAATATCAAAAAAGCTATATGAAAAGCCTGAAAAAAAATTGTCTAGTGCCAAAAAAACCCCCAAAAAACTAGAAGAACTCAGAAAGGATTTTATATATTAGATAAAAGAGGTAGAAGGAAAAATGGGGAAAGAAATGAGAATGATGCAAGAAAATTACAAAAAAAAAAGAGTCAACAACTTGGCAAAGGAAAAACAAAAGATGTACCCAAAAAAGTACCAAAACATGGGAAAAGATATACAAACATTCACTGAATAAAATTACTCCTTAAAAAATAGAATCAACAGAGCAGCTAGGTGATGCAGTAGATAAAGCACCAGCCCTGGAGTCATGAAGACCAAGTTCAAATCCAGCCTCAGACACTTACTAGCTGTGTGACCCTGGACAAATCACTTAACCCCAATTGCCTGAAAAGAAAAAAAGTAAAATTGGCCAAATGGAAAAGGAGGTATAGAAGTTCACTGAAGAAAATAATTCCTTAAAAATTAGAGTTGGACAAGTGGAAGCTAATAACTCAATGAGACATCAAGAATCAATCAAACAAAAGCAAAAAAAAATAGAATTTGTGAGCTATCTTATTGGAAAAACAACTGATCTAGAAAATAGATCCAGGAGAGATAATTTAAGATTTATTGGGCTACTTGAAAGCTATGACAAAAAAAAGAGCTTAGACATTGTAGAAATTATCAAGGAAAACTATCATAATATTCTAGGACCAGAGGGCAAAGTAGAAATTAAAAGAATACACTGATCATCTTCTGCAAGAGAGCCCAAAATGAAAATTCCCAAGAATATTATAGCCAAATTCCAGAGCACCTGGGTCAAGGAGAAAATACTGCAAGTAGACAAAAAAAAATTCAAATATCATGGTGGCAGAGTCAGGATTACATAGGATTTAGCAGCTTCTACCCTAAAGAATCAGAGGGCTTGGAATATGATATTCTGGAAGGCAAAGGAGTTAGGATTACAACCAAGAATCAGCTACCCAGAAAAACTGATTATAATCCTTCAGAGAAAATAAATGATATTTAATGAAATAGAGGATTTTCAAGCATTCCTGACAAAATGACCAAAACTGAACAGAAAATTTATGTTCAAACACAAGTCTCAAAAGAAGCACAAAAAGGTAAACACAAAAGAGAAAACAATGGATGAATTAGTGATAAACTACTTACATTTCAACATGAGAAGATGATAATCATAACTCTTAAGAACATTATACTTATTAGGACATTTAGAAGGTGTATACATAGACAGAGGGGATGGGTGTGAGTTGACTATGATGGAAAGATATACAAAAACAAAATAAAAAAGTGAGAAAGAGAGATGCACTGAGAGAAGGGAGAGGTAGAATGGGGTAAATAATATCATATAAAAGAGGTAGAAAAAAAGCTATTACAGTGGAGAAGAAGATGGGGGGCAGTAAGCAATATTTTAACCTTACTTTCATCAAATTGGCTGAAAGATGGAATAGAACACACTCAATTGGTTATAGAAACCTATCATACCCTATAGGGAAGTAGAAGGGGAGGTGAATAAGAGAAGTTAGGGGAATTGATAGAAGGGAGGGCAGATTGGGAAAGGCAGTGGTCATAAGCAAAACACTGGTGAGGAGGGAGACTGTGAAAGGAGACAGAAAGAGAGGAAAGGATAAATGCAGGGAAATAGGATGGAGGGAAATAAAGTTACTAATCATAACTGTGAATGTGAATAGAAGAAACTACCCATGAAATGGAAGTAGATAGCAGAGTGGATTAAAATACAGAATCTTACAATGTGTTGTTTACAAAAAGCACACATTAGAAGCGGAGAGACATACAGACTAAAGGTAAGGGGCAAGAGAGAAATACATTATGGTTCAGCTGAAGTTAAAAAAAAGCAGGGGTAGCAATCATGAGCTCAGAAAAAGCAAAAGCAAAAATAGATCTAATTAAAAGAGACAAGAAAGGAAACTATATCTTGCTAAAAGGTACCATAGACAATTAAGCAATATCAATACTAAACATATATGCACCAAATGGTATAGCATCCCAATTTCTAAAGAAGAAGTTAAATGAATTACAGGAAGAAATAGACAGTAAAACTACATTAGTGTGGGACCTCAACTTTCTCCTCTCATAGCTAGATAAATCTAACCACAAAATAAACAAGAAAAAAGCTGAGGAAGTGAATAGAATTTTGAAAAGTTAGATATGATAGATCTCTTGGAAAAACTGAATGGGAATGGAAAGGAATATAGCTTTTGCTCAGTAGTACATGGCACCTACACAAAAATTGACCATGTATTAGGGCATAAAAACCTCAGAAACATTAAGTACATCCATTTAAGATCATGATGCAATAAAAATTGCATTCAATAAAGGGCCACAGGAACATAGTTTAAAAATTAATTAGAAACTAAATAATCTAATCCTAAAAAAATGAGTGAGTCAAAGAACAAATCATAGAAATAATCAAGAATTTCAGTAAAGAGAATAACAACAATGAGACAACATACCAAAATTTATGGGATGCTGCCAAAGCAGTACTTGGGGGAAATTTTTATATCTCCAAATGCTTACATCAATAAAATAGAAAAAGAGCAGATCAATGAATTGTTCCAGCAACTAAAAAAAATAGAACAAATTAAGAATTATTAATTAAACACCAAATTTAAAATATTGTAAAACAAAGAAGATATTAATAAAATTGAAAGTAAGAAGACCATTGAACTAATAAATAAAACTAGAAATTGGTTTTATTAAAAAAAAAAGCAAAATAGATAAACCGTTAGTTAATTTGACTTAAAAAAAACCAAATTACTGGTATCAAAGCACATTTTTAAAAGGGTGAATTCACCACAAAAGAAAAGGAAATTAAAGCAATTATTAAAAGCTATTTTGCTCAGTTATATGCCAATTTATATGTTAATAAATCTGACAGGCTAAGTAAAATGGATGAATATTTACAAAAATTGAACAAGCCATCAGTGTACTCCCTAAAAAAAACAATCTCCAGGGCCAAATGGATTCACTAATTAATGCTACCAAACATTTAAAGAACAATTAATTCCAATACTATGTAAATTATTTGGAAAAATAGGCAAAGAAGAATTTCTTTCATGACAGAATTATGGTGCTGATGCCTAAACCAGGAAGAGCCAAAACAGAGAAAGAAAGCTATTGACCACTTTCCCTAAAAAATTATTGATACAAAAATTTTAAATAAAATACTAGCAAAGAGATTACAGCAACATATCACCAGGATCATACACTATGACCAGGCCAGATTTATATCAGGAATACAGGGCTGGTTCAATATTAGGAAAACTATCAGCATAATTGACCACATTAAAAAAAAACTTAAATCATGTGATTATCTCAATAGATGGAGAAAAAGTTTTTGACAAAATATAATGCCCATCCCTATTTAAAACACTAGAGAGCCTAGGAATAAAAGGAGATTTCTTTAAAATGGTAAGTGGTATCTGTCTAAAATCATCAGCAAGGATGTATCTGTAATGAGGACAAACTAGAAGTCTTCCCAATAAGATCAGGTGTGAAACAAGGATATCCATTATCACTACTATTATTCAATATTGTACTGGAAGTGTTAGCTATAGCAATTAGAGAAGAGAAAGAAATGGAAGGAATTAGAATAGTCAATGAGGAAACAAAACTATTACTCTTTGCTGATGATATGATGGTATGCTTGAAGAATTAACAACAACAACAACAAAAAACTAGCTGAAATAACAACTTCAGCAAACTATAGGATATAAAATATACCCACATAAATCATCAGCACTTTTCTATATTACCAACAAAGTCTAGCACCAAGAGATGGAAATAGAAATTCCATTTAAAATAACAGCAGACAATTAAAAATATTTGAGATTCTACCTGCTAAGATAAACCCAGGAGTTATACAAACACAATTACAAAATACTTTTCACACAAATAAAGTCAGATATAAACAAATGGAGAACTACAATTGCTCATGGCAGGCAGAGGCAATATAATAAAAATAAAAATTCTGTCTAAATTAATTTACTTATTCAGTGCATACAAATCAAACTACCAAAAATATTTTATAGAGCTAGAAAAAAGAATAACAGAATTCATCTAGAAGAACAAAAGGTCAAGAATATCAAGGAAATTAAAAGGAGGGAAATGTGAAGGAAGGTAACCTAGCTGTAAAAAATCTCAAACTGTGTTATAAAGTGGTAATCATCAAAATAATCTGGTACTGCTAAGAATTAGAATGATAGATCAGTGGAATAGACTAGGTATACAATACACAGTAGTAAATGGCCATAGCAATCTAATATTTGATAAACCCAAAGATCCAAGCTTTGGGGACAAGAATTTGCTATTTGACAAAAACTTCTAGGAAAATAGGAAAACATTTTGGCAGAAATTAAGTACAGAACAACAACTCAGACCATACATCAAGATGAGGTCAAAATGGATACAAGATTTAAAAATAAAGGGTGATACCATAAGCAAATTAAAGTAGCATGAAATAGTTTAGCTTTCAGATATATGAATAAGGAAGGAATTTATGACCAAACAAGAGATAAAAAGCATTATTGAGATATAAAATCAATAATTTTCATTATATTAAATTTTTAAAATTTTGCAGAAACAAATCCAGTGCAGCCAAGATTAGAAGAAAAGCAGAAAGTGTGTGGGGGTGGGGAGAGATTTACAGCAAGTTTCTCTGATAAAGGCCTTATTTCTCAAATGTATAGAGAACTGAGTTAAATTTATAAGCATACAAGTCATTTATCAATTGATAAATGATAAATTGATAAGTCAAAGCCATCTATAGTCATATAAAAATGTTCTAAATCACTATTGATTATAGAAATCCAAATTAAAACAACTTTGATGTAACACCTCACACATGTCAGATGGGCTAATATGATAGAAAAAAATGATAAATGTTGTGGGCAATTGGGAAAATTGGGACATAAATGTGCTGTTGGTGGAGTTGTGAACTGATCTGACCATTCTAGAGAACAATTTGGAAACTATGCCTGAAGGGCTATAAAACTGTGCATGCCCTTTCATCCGCCAATAGCACTATTAGGTCTATATCCCAAAGAGATAAAAAGGCAGGGGGAGGATCTATTTGTACAAAAATATTTATAGCAGGTTTTTTTTTTTTGGTAGTAGCAAAGAATTGGAAATTGAGGCAGTGTCTATTAATTAAGGAATGCCTGAACAAGTTGTGGTATATGATCATAATGGAATACTATTACGCTGTAAGAAATGATGAGCAGGATGCTTTCAGAAAAACCTGGAAAGACTTACATGAAGTGATACAGAGTGAATTGAGCAGAACCATGAGAATATCAGTATTGTATGATGATCAGCTGTGAAGGACTGAGCCATTCTCGGCAAGACAATGAACCAAGATAATTCCAAAGGACTCATGATGAAAAATGCTATCCACTTCCAAAGAAAGAGTTGATGGAGTCTGAATACAGATTGACACATACTATTTTTCACTTTTTTTTCCTTTTTTAAATCTGTTTTCTTTTATAACATGACTAATATGGAATGTTTTGCATGATTGCACATGGATAACCTCTATCAAATTGCTTGCTATCTTAAGGGGGGGAAGAAGAAGAGAATTTGGAACTCGAAATTTTTTAAAAAATAAGTGTTAAAACTATTTTTATATGCAACTAGGAAAAATAAAATATCAATTAAAAATAAAATGATCGTAAACAATATAAAATACTTGGCAGTAGACCTTCCAAGACAAACCTAGGAACACAATTATTAAACACTTTTCACACTAATAAAATCAGATCTGAACAACTGGAAAATATTAATTACTTGTGGGTAGGCTTAACCAACATAATAAAAATTATAATTTTTACTATAATACTTACTTAGTAATTATAATTTACTTATTTTTACCTTATAATTTACTTATTCAGTATCATAACAATCATACTACCAAAAATTATTTTAAAAAGCTAGAAAAATAATAACAAAATTCAAATGTAAGAACAAAAGGTCAAGAACATCAAGGGAATTAATGGGGAAAATGTGAAGGAAGGTAGTTTAGCCATACCAGATCTCAAACTGTATATAAAGTGATTATCATCAAAATAATCTGGTACTGACTAAGAGAGTGTTGGATCAGTGGAATAGATGGGTACACTGCACAGTAGTAAATGACCATAGCAATCTGATGTTTGATAAACACAAAGATCCCAGCTTTGAGGACAAGAACTCACTTGGTTTTCCAGTTATTTTCTAATACCACTACCAAGATCACCCCTCCCTGAACTTCCACTGTGAATGAATTATTTTTGATAGATGAAAAAGTCCCCATCATTGCATCTAACATACCTGTGTCCAAACATAAGTATTGAAATATATCAGTAACGCAATATAAATTATATTTAATTACCCACCACTCCATCACAGAATGCTAAAGTTGTAAAGCTTTAGGCAGCCAGATGTCAGGTATAATTGTGGCCCCTTTCCATGACATATCTTTAGGGTACCTTACAGTCATGCTGTATATAAGGCATTGATTGACCAACTCAGATCCTCAGCACCCTTGCAAACCTCCACTAAATGCTGACAGGAGAATTCAGGATAAAGTCACACAGATCTCTCCACAAGAACAAAGAGGCTACTCACCATAATCCTTCTATATAAAGAGTTACATAAGGATCCATCCCTGTTCTGGTAATTACACAGTAGAGATAGCATTGATTAATACATTAATAAATAACCTAGCAATTAAAATGCAGGCAGCAACTGCTGGAGGAAATAGTGTCCTTGTGCTAGGTTTTGAAGATGAGTCAAGAAGGCTGAGTTTTTCACAGCATTCATTCATTCATTTATTCATTCTTCAACAAGAATTCACTTAGCATCTCTGATGGGTCCAGCCCTGAACTAGATGATATGGGAAAAATAGTCAGTCAATCAATAAACATTTTTATAAGATACCTTCTATGTGCCAGGCAGTGTGTTAAGCACTGGAAATACAAAGAAAGGCAAAAGACAGTCCCTGCCCTGGGAAAGCTCACAATATAATGAGGAGATGAAAAGCAAACACTATTCTTACCTAGTTTAGCAGAGATGTAGGGCAGGTGATTCTCAAAAGCAGCTAAGTCCCTGAATCCTTCACTAGCCTTAATATATTCTATTTCTTGTGCATCCTGCTCCCTGACCATGGAGGTATGATGAAACCTCAGATCTTCTCTGACTCTAAGAAGGTAGCCCCAACACCATATTAGTGAGCTTCTGACTCTGATTTGAACAACACTCTGGAACAACTGTCTAAAAGGCACCACCAGGAAGAAAGAACAATTCCCAAAGACATCAAACACCATCTCCCCTTTCCCTGATCTTAGCCCAGTTTGATTAAGAGCACGATAACTTACATAATTTGCCCAGAATCACACAGCTAGTAAGTGTCTGAAGAATTCAAACTCAGGTTTTCATGACTAAGTTCAGCTTTCTAGCCACTGACAACCTACCTACCAACCTACCTACCTAAACAGGTTTACAGTAACATGTTGTTCTTTAGTCTTTTCAGTCCTGCCCACCTCTTTACGACCTCATTTTCTTGGCAAAGATATTGAAATGGTTTGCCATTTCCTTCTCCAAATCATTTCACAGATGAGGAAACTGAGACAAACAAGGTTACGTGGCTCACCCATGATCGCACAGGTAGTCAATGTCTGAGGCCAGATTTGAACTTCAGATCCAGCACTCTATCCACTGAGCTACCTTGCTGCCGCTGAAGTAATATAGGGGTCCCATTAATAAGAGCCCTACCTAGGTTAGCAGAGATGTAGGGAAGGGAACTCTCAAAAGCAACTAAGTCCCCTTATATAGAGAACTATAAGAATATGAGTAATCCCTCAATTGATAAATGGTCAAAGGATATGAGCAAGCAGTTTTCTGAAGAAGAAATCAAGGCTACTTATAACCATATAAAAATGCTCTAAATCACTATTGATTAGAGAAATGCAAATTAAAACAACTCAGAGGTACCATCTTGCACTTATAAAATTGGTTAATATGACAGAAAAGGAAAATGATAAATGTTGAAGGAAATGTGAGAAAATTGGGACATTAGTGAGCTGTTGGTGGAATTGTGAACTGATCCAACTATTCTGGAGAGCAATTTATAACTATGCACAAAAGGTTATAAAACTTTGCATACCCTTTGACCCAGAAATACCACTACAAGGTCTGTATACCAAAGAGATTTTTTTTTTAAAGTGGGAGTGGGGGAAAGGACCTATTTGTCCAAAAATATTTATTGCAGCTTTTATTATGAAGTGGCAAAGAACTGGAAATTAAGAAGATGACCCTCAATTTGGAAATGGTTGAACAAGTTATGATGTATGATTATAATATAATACTATACTCTATAAGAAATGATGAACAGGATGCTTTCAGAAAAACCTGAAAAGACTTATATGAATTGATTCAAAGTGAAGTGAGTAGAACCAGGGGAACATTGTACATAGTAACAGCACAATATTGCTGTACGGTGTACAATCCTGTGCACCTTACAGCAATATTGTACTAATGATCAACTGTGAATGTCACCTATTCTCAGCAATACAAAGATACAAGACAAATCCTGAAGGACTTGTGATGAAAAATGCTATTTACCTCCAGAAAAAGAACTGATGTTGTCTGAATACAGATTGAAGCATATTATTTTTTACTATATATGTGTGTATGTGTATGTATATATATATATGTATGTGTGTGTGTGTGTGTTTGGTCTGTTTTCTTTTACAACATGACTGACACAGAAAGAAATATGGTATTTTTTACATGACTGTACATGTATAACCTATATCAAATTTTTTGCCATCTTAGAAAAGGAGAAGTAGATGGGAGGAAGAGAATTTGGGTTTCAAACTTTTAAAATTTAATGTTAAAATTGCTTTTACATGTAATTTAAAATAAAATATCAAAAGGTAGGAAAAAGAAAAAAATTGCATATGACCAAAAAAAAGTCAATAGATTATTTGAAAACCGTGACCAAAAAAATGGACATCTTATTCAAGAATTCATAAAAGAAAACTACCAGTGTCTATTAGAACCAGAGAAGGAAGTGAAAATAAAAAGACTACTCTGGTAACCTCTTAAAAAAAATCTAAAGTAAGAATACTCAGGAATATCATAGCCCAAATTCAAAACTTACAAGTCGAGGTAAAGACTTTCCAAGTGAGTCAGAAAGAAAGAGTTCAAGTACCAAGGAAATAATCAAAATCACACAGTACAGAACAATTAAAAAAAAAAGAGAAAACCTCTAACTAAGATACAGTGTTTCAAGAGACAAAAGATAAGAATTTACAACCAAGAATAACTTATCTTGAACATCCAATAGGGTAACACACAAAAAAACAAACAAACAAATAAACAAAAACCTGACCTTTAATTGAATGGAGGACTTTTATACATTCCTGATAAAAAAAAAAAAGATAAATAGAATCTTTGAAATGCAAACATAGGAGGGAAGAGACACCAAGAAAGGAAAATATACCTGAATAATTCAAAAGGTCTAAATTACAATGAAGTACTTACTTAATTAAAAGGCAAGTATCCTTTCAGAATCCTAACGTTTTCCAGTGACACAGAGGTAGGCAAATAAGAAAAATACAGAACTTAGGTGGAGTTTTGTTCTGTTTTGTTGGGTTTTAGAGAGAAAACAAATATTGAGGAAAAGTAATATACTAGGGAATAAATGAGAAAGAACTTAATTTTCCACAAATTTCAATGTACAAGAAGTATAAGCAAACATAGAAACATGACCTCACTTATCTGAACCACTGAAGCACTGAGAACCATCTGTGCAATTTAATAATAATAACTAACATTTACACATAATATTTTAAGGTTTGCTAAGTGGTGTGTGTGTATAATTTCATTTGAAACCGACAACAATGTGAGGTAGCTGCTATTATCACCATTTTGCAGATGAGGAAATTGAAGCTGAATGAGATTAAGATTTGTCCAAGTTAATACAGTCAGTGCCTGTCTGGAAAGGGATTTGAACTCAGCTTTGTCTAACTTCAAATCCAGTGGTCCACCCAAAATGACACTTAGGTATCTCATATTATCAACAAAATGCAACAAGAAAGAAAACAGAAATTTCAGGCCAAATCACCATAGAATATGCAAAATACCTTGGAATCCAGTTACTAATATGCACATAGTAATTATATGAATACAACCACAAAATATTTTGTAGAAATAAAGATAAATCAAATAATGAGAGATATATTAACTTCTTATGGTTGGCCTGTGCCAATAAAATAAAAAATGACAATGACACCTACATTAATTTACATATCCAATATTATGCCATTCAAGTTAATAAGAGGTTGCTTTATAAAACTAGGAAAAATAGCAAAATTATGTAGAGGAAAAATGATCAAGAATCTCAGGAAATAATGAAAAATGTGGGACAAAAGGGAGCCCAGAATTTCCTGAAACAGATCAGGTACATGGTACTCAGAAGCAATTTAATTTAGTACAGTGTCTGATAAACAATATTTGATAATATAGTACAGCATTTGATAAATCCAAGGACTCTTAATGATTAGGATAAGGACTCATTGTTTGCTTAAAAATAAACAAACAACAACAAAAAAAAAACTCCTGGTAAAAACTAAAAGCAGACTGGCAGAAATTAGGGCAAATCATCATGCAACACAATATCACAATAAATTCCAAAAGGTTATAAGACCCAAATTAAAGATAATATCATAAACAAATTAAAGAAGCAAGGAGAAAGATACCTTTCACAATTATTTATGTGATAGATTCTAAATGAAACTAGGGATAGAGAGGATCACAGGACATAAAATGGGCAATTTTGATTACATAAAACTGAGAAGCTTCTACACATACACACAAAATCAATAGTTAGCATTAGAAGCAAAACAGTTAACTGAAAAAAAAATCTTCGCAGCAAATTTCTCTAATAAAGGTGTGAGATCCAAAATATGTATGTAAATACATAAGTATAAGAACTATTCGCCAATAAATAATTTATCAAATGATATGAACAGGCTTAAGGTTGTTAATAAACATTTTAAAAATATTCTGTATCACAAACAACAAGAGAAATACCAATTAAAACTACTCTGTGGGTCCATCTTCTACTATTAGATTACAAGAGGACAAAAAAGGGAGAATGAGGATTATTGGAGCCTATATGGGAGGGAGAGAACACTAATGCACTGTTGTTTTTACTTGTGAATAGGATTAAACATTTTGGAAAACAATTTGAAACCATCTGCTAAATGTTACTAAACTTCCCATGTTTTTTGACTCATTGTTACCATTGCCAATCTTATGCCTCAGAAAACAAAGAAAGAGGGAAAGGACTGATATGAGTAGGATATCTATTGAAGCATTTTTTTTTGTGGCAGCAAAGAATTTGAAACAAAGCAAGTGATAATCATTTGGGGAGTGGCTGAACATATTACAGCATATGAATGTAATGGTATATAATGGATTCAGAGAAGGAATGTATTCAGAGAAATCCTGTAGAACTTATATGGGCTGGTACAGATTGACATGAACAGAACCAGGAGGATAATTTACATAATCACTAAGACACTGTTAATGAAAACAACCTTGAAAAACTTCACAACTAGGATCATTGTGGTGGCCAATCATGTTCCAAAGACTTTTTTTTTCTTTTAAATAGCTTTTTTTTCAATTACATGTAAAGACTTCTAACATTCATTTTTTAAATAAAATTTTGAGTTCCAAATTTTCTCCCTCCTTTCCTTTGCCCCTACCTAAGACAGTAAGTATTTAATATATAGGTTATATATGTACATTCATATAAAACATTTCCATGTTGATCATGTTGTGAAAAAAGAAACAGAACAAAAGAAAAATAAAACACACAAAAAAGTGAAAATAGCATGCTTTGATCTGTATTCCAATACCATTGGTTCTTTCTTTGGATGTGGATAGCATTTTCCATCGGAAGTTTTTGGACTTGTCTTGGATCGTTGTATTGCTGAAAATTGTGAAGTCAATCATAGTTGATCGTCACACAATGTTTCTGTTACTGTATACAATGTTCTCCTGGTTCTGCTCACTTTACTTTGCATCAGTTTATGTAAGTCTTTCCAGGTGTTTCTGAAATCCACCTGCTCATCATTTCTTCACAATAGTATTCTATCACAATCATATACCACAACTTGTTCAGCCATTCTCCAATTGATAGGCATCCCCTTGATTTCCAATTCTTTGCTAACACAAGAAAAGCTGCTATAAATATTCTTGTACATGTACATCTTTTTCCTTTTTTTATGATTGCTTTGGGATACAAAGCTAATAGTGGCGATGTTGGATCAAAGGGTTTGCACAGCTTGATTGTCCTTAGGGAACAGTTCCAAATTGCTCTCTAGAATGACTGGATGAGTTACAACTCCACCAACAGTGCATTTGTGTCTCAATTTTACCACATCCTTTCTAACATTCATCATTTTCCTTTTCTGTCATATGAGCTATCTGATAGGTGTGAGGTGGAACCTCAGAGTTGTTTTAATTTGCAATGCTCTAACCAAGTGATTTAGAGCATTTTTTCATATGATCATAGATAGCTTTGATTTCATCTGAAAACTGCCTGTTCATGTCCTTTGACCATTTATCAATTGGGGAAATATGTGTATTTTTACAAATTTGACTCAGTTCCCTTTTTTTTGTAAATTTGTATTCATTTTATACTTAAATATAAAATGAGAAAAGAAAAGAAAAAAGAATATTGCCATGTACACAGCAGAACATAAGAAAGAATTCAATATAAAACAATAAATTTCCATTGCAAGAAAACCTATATAATAAATACTACACATTGTTTTCCAAGTTACCCAGCTTTTCTTTGCTTCCTTGTAGGTTTCCTTTTGCTCTCTGATATGTAGTTTTTACTTTATTTTTCACCACCTTCCCCCACCACCCTGAAGAAGGCTACAATTAAACATGGATATATTAAAGATGTGTAAATATATATAAACATACGCATATATACACATATACATTCATACACATATATGTAAGACATACTATGTGTATTTACACTTGTGATCTCTTTTTCTGAAGGTGGATAACATCTTCCTTTATAAGTTTGAGTCTTTCCATGTTTTTCGAAATTAACAAGTTCATCATTTCCTACACCACAGCAATATTCCAACACAATCACATCATGTCTGAAAGATTGTCTATAAAAGGTTTTTCCTCCAATTTTTTGCATTCCTTCTATTATTGGCTACATTGGTTTTATTTATACAAGAATATTTTAATTTAAAATAATTGAAATTATAATTTTATACTTCAACAATGCACTCACTTTACAATATAATTTAAGGTCTGATGCTGCTGAATCTCCTTCCTCTTCATCTTTTTTCCCTGGTTTCTTTGAAATTACTGACCTTTTGCTCTTCAAATGATCTTTGCTATTATTTTTTCTAACTCACAATTTTTAGTAATTTAATTGGGATGGCATTGAATACATTTTATATTAGGTTAAATTGTCATTTTTTATTGTATTAGCTTTACCTATCCGTGAACAATAAATATCACTCCACTTATTTAAATCTGGCCTTATTTGAATAAAAAGTGTTTTGTGTTTGTGTTGCTATAGTTCCTGTGTCTGTTTTGGCAGGTACACTCTCAGGTATTTTATACTGTCTAGTTATTTTAAGTGGTCAAAAACAATATTGAATAATATTGCTGACACATAGTGTAGACTCCTACTTTTCTCTTTTAAGTCTATTTTAGCTTTAACTTTGTCTGAATCACAACTACCACTCCTACTTTTTTTTACATAATAAATTCTACTCCTGCCCTTTATTTTATTTTTTGTGTGTATTTCTCATTTTTATTGTGTTTCCTGAAAGCAACATTGTTAACTGAAATTTTAAATTGGCTACCTATTTCTGTTTCATGGGTAAATTCATCCCATTCACATTCTAAACTATAATTACTTTTTGTGTATTTTCCTCCTTTTTATATTTCCACACTATCTTTCTAGCCCTATTTACCCTAGCTCTCCTCACTCTTCTACTTTACTTCTACTTGCTACCTTGCCCTCCTATTCGTTAACCTACCCACACCAACCTACCCACACTTCTAAGAGACCTTACCTTATCCTCTCCCCCTACGCTATTCCTTTGCTCTCTTATTTCTTTCTGAATTTAGAAGACTTTTATACTCTTCTACACAAATATGTTGTTTCCTCTTTAAATCATTCCTGATGAGAGTAAGGTTCCAGCACTATCCTCCCTCCTCCCTACTAGCTTTTTCTGTATTAATTCTTCCTTTTATTCCTCATTTGTATGAGATATATATATTCCTTTTTATCTCTCCTACACAATTTTTTTAGAATCACCCCTTTATACACAGTTCAGCCCAAGCCCTTCTTTCAAACTATCCAAATAATGAAAACTCATAGTGATAATATTTTCACATGTATGGAGAAAACAATTTGACCTTATGGAGTTCCTTATAGTTGTTCTTTAATGTTTACCTGATACTTCTCTTGGATCTTATATGTTGAATATTCCGTTAAGTTCTGTTGTTTTGTTACAAATACCTGGAAGTCTTTTGTTCATTAGATGTCCTTATTTTGCATTCAGGATTATACTTAATATTGCTGAGTAAGTTACCCTTGGTTGTAACCCTAGCTCTTTTGCCCTATGAAATATAGTATTTGAAGAGCTATGGTCCTTCAACATAGTAACTACTATGTCTTGTGTAATCCTTATTGTATCTCCAAGATATTTAAATTGTTTTTTTTTTCTTGTTGCTTGAAGTATTTTGTTCTTAACCTGGGAACTTTGAAACTTGGCTTAACATTCCTGTTAGTTTTCCTCATGGGATCTTTTTAAAGTGGTGATCGGTGGATTTTTTTTTCTATTTTTGCTTTGCCTTCTTATTCCAGAACTTCAAAGCAATTGTCCTTGATAATTTCTTGTAATACTTATGAAGATTTTTTTAATCATAATTTTCAGGTAGTCCAGCTATTCTTATATTATCTCTCCTCAATTTGTTCTCCAGATCAATTGTTTTTCTGATGAAATGTTTCACATTCTCTTCTATTTTTTCATTCTTTTAATTTTGTTTTACTATTTCTAAGTGTCTTAGAACATCTTTAGATTCCCTTTTGCCCAACTCTAGTTTTCAAGGAATTATTTTCTTCCTTAAGTTTTTTGATTTTGTATTTCAAGTTGGCTAACTTTTTTCAATTTTTTTTTTACTTTCTTGGATTGCTCTTTTTCATCTTCTATTTTTCCCCTATCTCTCTTATTTGATTTTTGAAGTTCTTTTAAAATTTTTCCAAAAACTCTTTTTGTGCTTGGGACCATTTGATGTTTCTGATTGAAAAAGGACTGGCTTTTTTAGCTTCATTATCTTCCTCTGAATATGAACCCTCATCTTCCCTATCCCCACGGTCACTATGTATGGTTGGATTCTTTCTGTTTTGCTTGCTTATTTTTATTTTTATTTTGTTTTAGCAGCTATTAGTATAATCAAGTTCTAGTCTCAAGTTGTGGGGAATGATGCCCCAAGCCTCAGGTCCTTACTGTTATTTTCTGAGGTCTGTGTCAGGGCTCAACCTTAGGCTCTCCTCTATACTCCTAAGCCACAGCTAGCACCAGTCATGCTGTCCCACAAATGCTCTTGCTCCCTGCAGTCCCTCCAGTGACTGCAAACTACAATTGTCCTCTCTACCCTGGAACTGAAACCAGGGACTCTGCTCTCCTGCAAGTGCCCACAGCCATCAGAGCCCCCACTGCTCTGCTACTGCAATCACCAGGAATGTGCAAACTTCTTCCCCTTGCATTCAAAGCCCAGGATGTGTCTGGTCAGCACAGCTGTGCTTGGCATACTTTGACAGTGGAAGGTCCTTCAATCTTGTCCTACTCAGCTGTCAGATCCCCCCCACACACACACACTGTCCATGGAATGAAAGTTCCTGAGGCTGAGAGTACCTCCCAACTCAGCTGCACCCATGGCTTTTTATTTGTTGATTCTGCAAAGTTGTTTGCCCTTCACTCAGGATGAACCTCTGCCCCTGGAGGTTGGGTCTTTTCTGGGGACTTCTTAGATTGTCTTAGGAGGAAAAACCACTTTATCCCAACTTTTGTTTATTTCTGCTGCTCTGTATTCTCTCTGAGACAATGTTATGTCTTTTTCTTGTGGAGGAAATATGGAAAAGTGAAAGTTTTCTGACCTACTCTGCCGTCTTCCCAGTTTGACTCAGTTTTCTATAAATTTGAGAAATGAGATCTTTATCAGACACACTTGCTATATAAAAAAAAAAATCCCACCTTTCTGCTTTCCTTCTAATCTTGGTTGTATTGGTTTCATTTGTGCAAAAACTTTTTTAATTTAATATAATCAAAATTATAGATTTTATATCTCATAATGTTCTCCAACTTGTTTGGTCACAATTTTTTTTTCCTTCTCAAAAGATCTTACAGGTAAACAATTCCTTGCTCTCCTAATTTGCTTATGGTATCATCCTTTATGTCTAAATCCTGTACCCATTTTGACCTTATCTTGGTATACAGTATACATTGGTGGTCTATACCTAGTTTCTGCCATACTGTTTTCCAGTTTTCCTAGCAGTTTTTTTTTTTTTGTCAAATAGTAAATTCTTATCCCAAAAGCTGGGGTCTTTGGGTTTACCAAACACTAGATTGCTATGGTCATTTACCACTGTGTCTTGTGTACCTAGTCTATTCCAGTGATCCACCATTCTATTTCTTAACAACTACCATATAGTCTGGATGATTGCTGCTTCATAATAGAGTTTGAGATATGGTATGACTAGGCCACCTTCCTTTGCAAATTATTTTCATTAATTCCTTTGATATTCTTGACCCTTTTTTCTTCCAGATGAATTTTGTTCCTATTTTTTCTGGCTCTATAAAACAATTTTCTTGGTAGTTTGATTGGTATGGCACTGAATAAGTAAATTAATTTAGATGGAATTGTAATTTTTATTATATTGGCTAGGCCTACCATGAACAATTGATATTTTTCCAATTGTTTAGATCTGACTTTATTTTTATGAAAAGTGTTTTGTAATTGTGTTCATGTAATTCCTAGGTTTGTCTTGGCAAGTAGACTCACAAATATTTTCTGTTGTCTACAGTTATTTTAAATGGAATTTCTTTATCTCTTGCTGCTGGAATTTGTTAGTAATATGTAGAGAATGCTGGTGATTTATATGAGTATATTTTATATCCTTCAACTTTGCTAAATTTGTTAATTATTTCAAGTAGTTTTTTTATTGATTCTCTAGGATTTTCCACGTATATCATCATATTATCTGCAAAGAGTGGTAGTTTTGTTTCTTCATTGCCTATTCTAATTCCTTCCATTTCTTTTTCTTCTATTGTTACTATAGCTAATATTTCTAGTACAATATTGAATAATAATGGTGATAATGGACATCCTTGTTTCACCCCTAATCTTACTGGGAAGAATTCTAGTTTATCCCCATTATATATAATGCTTACTGATGATTTTAGATAGTTTTTAGATAGACTATCATTTTAGGGAAAGCTCCATTTATTCCTATACCCTCTAATGTTTTTAATAGAAATGGGTGCTGTATTTTGTCAAAGGCTTTTTATGCATCTGTTGAGATAATCATATGATTTCAGGGTTTTGTTTTTGTTTTTACTGATATGGTCAATTATGCTGATAGTTTTCCTAATATTGAACTAGCCCTGCATTCCTGGTATAAATCTGACATGACCATAGTGTATGATTCTAGTGATTTATTAC
Source organism: Vombatus ursinus (assembly GCF_900497805.2). Lineage (NCBI taxonomy): Eukaryota > Metazoa > Chordata > Mammalia > Diprotodontia > Vombatidae > Vombatus > Vombatus ursinus. The sequence goes on from NW_020954567.1 coordinate 16,921,245, forward strand.
TGTAATCTCCTTGATAGTATTTTATTTAAAATCTTTGCATCCATATTCATTAGGGAAAGTAGTCTATAGTTTTCTTTCTGTTTTGTCTCTTCCTGGTTTAAGTATGAGTGCAACACTTCTGTTTTAAAAATAATTTGGTAAGACTCTTTCTTCACCTGTTTTCCCAAATATTTTGCATAGTATTGGGATTATTCTTTAAATGTTTGGTAGAATTCACTTTTAAATCTATCTGGCCCTGAAGTTTTTATTTTTTTCTGGTGGAGTTCATTGATTGCTTGTTCAATTTCTTTTTTTTCTCAGTTGGGGTTATTTAAATATTCTGTTTACTCTTCTGTTAATCTGAGCAATTTATATTTTTATAAATATTTGTCTGTTTTACCTATATTGTCAGATTTATTGGCATGCAACTGGACAAAATAGCTCCTAATTATGGCCTTAATTTCCTCTTCATTTGTGGTGAATTCATTCTTTTCATTTTGGATACTAATAATTTGATTTTCTTCTTTCTTTTTCTTAAGTCAAATTAACCGATGGTTTATTTATTTTATTATTTTTTTTATAAAACCATCTCTTAATTTCATTTATTAGTTCAATGATTTTCTTACTTTCAATTTTATTAATCTCTCCTTTGATTTTCAGGATTTCCATTTTGGTGTTTAATTGAGGATTTTTCATTTGTTCTTTTCCTAGTTTTTTTTTAGTTGCATGCCCAATTCATTGATTTGCTCTTTCTCTATTTTACTGATGTAAGCATTTAGAGATATAAGTTTTCCCTTAAGTATTACTTTGGTTGTATCTCATAAATTTTGTTACATTGTCTCATTATTGTCATTCTCTTTGATGAAATTGATTGTTGCTATGATTTTTTCTTTAACCCACTCATTCTTTAGGATTAGATTATTTAGTTACCAATTAATTTCTAATCTATGCCTCCTTGCCCTTTATTGAAAGTAATTTTTATTGCAGCATGATCTGAAAAGGATGCATTTAATATTTCTGCCTTTCTGCATTTGATTGTGAGGGTTTTATGCCCTAATACATGGTCATTTTTTTTGTAGATGTCATATATCACTGAGAAAAAGCTATGTTCCTTTCTGTCCCCATTCAATTTTCTCCAGTGATCTGTCATATCTAACTTTTCTAAAATTGTATTCACTTCTTTAGCTCCTTTCTTGTTTGTTTTGTGGTTAGATTTATCTAGTTCTAGGAGGGGAAAGTTGAGGTTCCCCACTGTTATTGTTTTACTGGCTCCTTCCTCCTGTAACTCATTTAATTTCACCTTTAAAAATTTGGATGCTATGCCATTTGGTATATTATTTTATTATTTATATTGCTTCATTATCTATAGTGCCTTTTAGCAAAACATAGTTTCCTTCCTTGCCTCTTTTAATTAGGTCTATTTTTTGTTTTGGCTTTGGCTGAAATCATGATTATCCGTTGTTGTTTTTTAAACTTAAGTTGAAACATATTATATTCTGCTCCAGCCTTTTACCTTTACTCTATATGTGTCTCTCTGCTTCAGATGTGTTTTTTTAAAACATATTGTAGGATTCAGATTTTTAATCTACTCTACAAACCACTTCTGTTTTATGGAAGAATTCATCCCAACCACATTCGCAGTTATGATTACTAACTGTGTATTTCCCTCCATTCTATTTTTCTCTTGCTTATACTTTTCTCTCTCTCTCCTTTCACCCTGTCCCTCCTCACCAGTGTTTTGCTTCCTCAGTCTGCCCTCACTTCTATCTGCCCCCATCTTTCCTCACCCCTTTCCTCCATTACTTCCCTATAGGTTTATGATAGATTTCTATACCCAACTGAGTGTATATGTTATTCCCTCTTTAAGCCAAATCCAACGAGAGTAAGATACAAAAAATGCCCACCCACCTCTGTTCTTTCCCTTCACTCTAATAGATCTTTTTTGCTTCTTCATGTGATACAGTTTACCCCATTCTGCCTCTCTCTTCCCTCTTCTCTCAGTGCAATCCTCTTTTTATCCCCTTTTTTAATATCATCCCATCAAAGTCAACTTTTACTTGCAACCTCTCTATGTATACTCCTTCTTAAGAGTTACAAGTATCATCTTTCCATGTAGGGAGTCTTAACATGTAGATAGTTTAGTAACTCTTTGGACATAATTCCAGATTGCTCTCCAAAATGGTTGAATCAGTTCACAATTCCACCAACAATGAATTTGTGTCCCAATTCTTCCATATACCCTCCAGCATTTGTCATTTTCCCTTTTTATCATTTTATCTTATATCTTATATCATATTATATCTTAAAGCTATAAAATGACATCTCATTTTATCTTATATATCATATATAATATATATCATATATATTATATATGTTATATAGATATATCTTATATATTATATCTTGTAGCTATAAAATGATATCTCAAGATTATTTTAATTTGCATTTCTCTAATCAATAATGATTTAGAGAATTTTTTCATATGACTATAATTTGTTTTGATTTTTTCATTGGAAACTGCCTGTTTATATCTTTTGACCATTTATCAATTGAGGAATGACTCATATTCTTATAGATTTGATAAAGTTCTTTATGTGGTTTAGATATGACCTTAATCTAATAAAATGTCTATAAAATTTTCCCCAATTTCATACTTTCCTTCTCATCTTGGCTACTTTTGCTTTATTTGTATGAAATCTTTTCAATTTAATATAATGGAATATTTAATTTAATATAATTAAAATTATCCATTTTGCACCTAATTTTTTTTCTCTATCTCTTGTTTATTCATAGTTTGCTTATCCATAAGACTGATAAAAAATATGATCCGTGTTCTTCTCATCTTCTTGTAAAATCTCTCTTTATATGTAGGGCATGTATCCATTTTGATTTTATCTTAGTAAATGGTGTAACATATTGCCCTATGTCCAGTTTCTGCCATGCTACTTTCCAGTTTTCCCAACAATTTTTTAAACAAAATAATGAATTCTCGTCCCAAAATCTTACATCTTTACATTTGTCAAATACAAGGTTATTATATTTATTTGCTGCTGCAAATTGTATGTCTACTCTATTCTATTGATCTACCTTTCTGTTTCTTAGCCAGTACCAGATAGGTTTGATAATTACTGCCTTATAATATAGTTTAAGATCTGGTACTGCTAAACCTCCTTTCTTTACATCTTTTTCACTATTTCCTTTGATATTCTTAACTTTTCTAACCTATTTCACAACTTTTAAAGTTGAGCTCTGCTCCTGGGGCAAAGGGTTCAGTGTCCTAAGCTTCACGCACTGGGGTGGCTGGGGCCTAGTCATTGACTTGCTGGGGCCACTGAGGGTGGTGCCTCACCTGTTTCACTGGGATCAGTTGGCCTAATTGTGCTGTTGCTCCAGGATTTGTTTTGAGGCTTGATTGAAAGTTGTTTTGAGAGAAACTGGGAAGAGCTCAGGCAACTTCCTGCCTTTTCTCCGCCATCTTGGCTCCACCTTCCTGAAAAGACTCTTGATGAAAAGATTCCTATCTCTTGGCAGAGAGGTAATGAGCTAGAGACATATATCTTCAGACATAACCAAGTGTAAATTTGCTTTGTGTGACTATCTGTGTGTGTTACCATGGAGGCATTTTAAAATGAATTATGGGGTGGAGATATTTGGTGGCAAGAGTTGAGGCTGATAGTGGTACTAAAAAAAGAGAAAAGAAAGAAAAGGGAGTCCCCATGAATTATTTTTAAAAACAGACAGAAGAGAGTCAAGGAAGTTCAGAAAAGGACATAGATGAGCAAGACAATGTTGGAACTACCACATTAAATTTTAATTTTTTTAAAAGACACATGTGGTAAGAAAAACTAAAAGGGTACAGAACAAAAGATGAAAATTACAGTAAACAGTAAAGAGAAGAAGGAGAGGGAAGAAGAAAGGAGAGAGACAGAGAGACAGAGAGAGAGACAGAGAGAGAGAGAGAAGCTGAGTCCTACAGAAGTCATTTGACTTGCTCAGGGGTACACAGCTAAATAGTGATGAACTGCACCAAAACTCAGGTTTCCTCACTTCTAATTCAGTAAATTTTCTATACTGTTATAGAGACCAAGGATGCCTAAATTCTATGGTAAATAACTTGCTGATTTGATTTGAATTTGGTTTCTGCTATACTCAGGTTAATAATATTCAAGGTTGTGCTGGTAAATGTTTAACAATTGGCTGTAGGCACAACATACTTTTAAAGCTTATCTGCTTTATTAATATTTTCTCTATCACTTTCTTTGGTCTAGTCAATCAACAAAACAACAAATCAAGGTCTGGTTTGTAGCATTTGAAGATTTCCAAGGTATAAATACTTACACTGAAAACTGGACAATTGAGTTAGAGCTGGTTCCAACACCACCCTGCTAATGGCTGAGAAAAACTTTCAAGCATAGAATTTCAGAGCAAAAAGGCCCTGAGAGGTCAAACACTCTTGTTTTATAGACAGGAAAAATTACTAATTGACAAAGAATAATTAACATTTAGACAGTGATTAAAATTTTGCAGTGTGCTTTTTACAACTCTTTCTCATTTTAAACTTACAGCTCAGTCAAGTAAGAATTATGGTTGTTATCCCTTTTTTACAGATGAGGAAACTGGGTCTCAAAGAGGTTTAATGGCTTGTCCATAATCACACAGCTACTGAGTATTTGAATCATAGCTTGGGCCCAGGTCTTCCCTACTTCCAACTCAAGCACTCTATCCATTATGTTTAAGGTCCCCAAACACGTCAGTGGCAGAACAATGAAGAAAAAAAAAAGGCTCAAGTGTTCTTTTTCACAATATTGCATCTCTAGAAAGTTATACTGACTGGGAATCAAATCCAGATCCATTTCTTTCATTCTATCCCCCTTTTCTTTGCTGACTCTGCCAGGGCACCACATTAAACAGCTCCTCTGGCTCCTTATTTCAATACCTCCAGCTGTTGTCTGGTCAGCTTTTGCCATACTGTAAGTATACAATTATTTTCATTTGTCTTCAGGCAATTGTTTACTTTCAATCTTCAGTCAACATAATTAAGCCTTCACTGAATCTTTAATGATCTACCGATATCTCTCATAATTCATATGCCTAGTACTCTAGACCATTGGTCAAAGAATTTTTAGAGCAGAAAATTACCTTAGATGTCAACCTATTCAACCTACCAAATTCAAGAATCTGCTCTAGGACATTATTTACATTTTGGTCTTTTTTGCATACTCTATGGTCTAGTCAACCTGGACTACTTAACTTACCTGATATTTCATCTTCCACCTCCACACCTTTGCATGGGCTGTACCTCATGCCTACTGAAATGATCTCTCTTTTTACCTCTTCAAACACCTAGTTCCCTTCAAGGCTAAGAACAAGTGACACCTCCCAAAAGTAGTTTTCTCATTATCCTTGGTATTAGTGATCTTTTGCCCCCCAAAAAAAATTACCTAGAATTTATTTTGTTTATATACTATATTTACTTATTATGTATATACATGTCCCCTTAGTAGAATATAAGCTCCTTGAAGACAGGGACTATGTCACTATTGTTTTTGAATCCCCAAAGCCTAGCATAGGGTTTGACAAGTAATAGGCATTTAAATAAATGTTTGTTGAAATAGCATCCCAGATAGATAATCATCTACCTTCTTCTTGAACACTTCCAATAACAGGGAATTCATCTTCTTACAAGGAAATCTATTCCATTTACAGACTATTCTAATTAATAGAACATTTTTCCTCACTTTTATCAAAGCCTTGCCTCCCTATGTTGTATTTTATATTTTCCTTGCTTCCTTGTATTGATCCAAGCTCCCACTCTCCATGTTTTGCTGCCATGATTCAATTGCCTTCTCTTTCTGCCCCTTGGGCCCCCTTCTCCCACTGATCAGTTCTTTCCAGGACTTCCTTTTGGAGTAAAAGTCAGGACTAGCCATTCTTCATTCTCCAGATTTTGCCATGATATCCCATCAAAAGTGTCTTTTCCCCTCACCTTCTCAGTTCTCTTTTATATGTCATCTTCACCCATTTGAAGGGACTATATACACATATATATATATATATATATATATATATATATATAGTTTTTTTCCACCTGTGTTTGTATCCTCAGCATTTATCATAGTGCCTGGCATACAGCAAATTCTTAATAAATGTTTCTTGACTTGATTTATCCTTAACTTCTACCAATTAACCCTGGTTCTTTCCTCTGAGAATAAGCTTTCTCACTTTTCTTCATAATAGCATTTCAAAAATCTACTGGTGCTAAGCACACCTCACCCTCTGGGTAGTGTGTGGTACAAAGACCTCAAAGATCTTAGTCAAAGGTCTCAGTCTGAGTTCAGGTTCAATATTTCCTAGTTGTATGGCACTGGACAAATCACTAAATTCACTGAATGTCCATTACTTCATTTGCAAAATGGGGGTTATAACACAACCCCTACTTAACAGGATTGCTGTCAGGAAAGTGCTTCAGAAACCTTAAATTTTTATAGAAGTATATACATATGTGTTTATACATACCTTAATATATAAGTACCTTAATGTATATATGTGTGTATGTCCATATTACAAAAACTAATAAGATATCATTTTTAGTCATCTCCAAGCTACAATGTAGAAAAGTGCTGGATTTAGAGTCAAAGGAAGTTGCTGTTTTTGTTCCATCATGTCCAATTCTTCATGACTCCACTTGAACTCAGGTCTTCTTGATACCAAATGTAGTGTTCTATCCACCTTACAACTCCTTGTTACCTGAAAAGAGTGCCAAACATTGGGAATATCATAGGAGAAGCTAATAAGGAGCTATATAAAGATTTGGGAAAAGGGAGTGACATTATATCTATGCATACCATAGATTAATCTGACAGTGGCATGAAGACAATACTGGATGGTGAGTGGAGGAAAACAGACCAGTTAGGAACATATTGTAATAGTCCACATGGTGTGTAAGGAAAGCATCTAGACAAGGATGGTAGTAGTGGCAACATAGAAGAGATAGCTGCAAGAAATTCTGCCGAGGTAAGAGTGATGGGATGTGGGAAATGAGAGAGAGGGTTGGTTGGCTGGTTGGTTGGTTGTTGTCCTTTATTCTTCAAGAAGACCAAAATGACATCACTACGTCAGGGTCCAGGTGCAGTGTGTCTGACCATGGCTGATCAGACCAATACAAGCTCAGAAGACTACCGCGATTGGGCACAAGTAGTCCATATGAACAAAAAGGAAAGAACCAAAGAAAACACCAAGTGTACTCCAACACTGGTGCCAAGGTGAATGGTGGTGTAAAGAGCATAAACAGGAAAGTTGGAAAGGGGCTTTGGGCAAAAGATCATTTTGGGAAATATTGAGTTTGAAGAACTGGTGGGGAAGTCTGGTACTGATGAACTACAGGAGATTGAAGATATGGGTCTGGAGCTATGTAAATAGGTCAGGACTGGAAAGTCTGGTTAATTATCCTTCTTTCATATCCCATGCATATATCTGTCCCTTTGCCCTCATCCCTATTGTCACAACCCTTGTGCAAACTTAGACGCCATATTTTTAAAAGTGATAATTATTGTTGTAGGAATTAGATTACCAAGGGACAGGATATAGAGATAGATGAGAAGAGGGTCAAGAATAGAACCTTTGGGCAATGCTCTAGACCTGCTTCTGGATTCTTCTAGTCCCCACAAAAGAGTATCAAGAACATCTGGGTTCAAATCTGACCTCAGATATTTACTAGTTGTATGACTCTGGGTAAATCTCTTAACCTCTCCAAGTCTTCTCATTTATAGATGAGTTTTTTTCGTCTATAAAATGGGTATAATATCAACACCTACCTTAGACAATTGTTGTGAGGATCAAATAAGAAAATATAAGTAAAACACTTCATAAACCTTTAAGAGCTATGTAAATGATTTTTTTTTAAAAATGAGCTACACTTTTTGTGGTGGCTAAGAATTGGAAATCAAAGGGATGTCCATCAATTGGGGAGTGGCTAAACAAGCTGTGTTATGTGACTGTGATGGAATATTGTTGTGCTATGAAAAATGACAAGCAAGATGATTTCAGAAAAATCTGAAAAGATTACATGAACTGATGCTTAGTAAAGTGAGCAAAACCAGGAGAATGTTGTACCCAGTAACAGCAATACTATGCAACGAAGAGCTGTGAATAAATTAGCTATTCTCAGCTATACAATGATCCAAGACAATTCCAAAGGACTAATGATGAGGCATACTATCCACCTCCAGAGAAAGATGTGATATTGTCTGAATACAGACTAAAGCATGCTATTTTTCACTTTCTTTCTTTCTTTCTTTCTTTCTATTTTTCTTTTATTTGAGTCTTCTTGCACAAAATTACTAACATGAAACTGTTTTATGTGATTGTACATTTATAACCTATATCTGATTATTTTCCATCATAAGGAAAGGAGAGGTGAGGGAGGGATAAAATTTGGAATTCAAAACTTTAAAAAAATGCTAAAAAATTGTTTTAACATGTAATGGGGGAAATAATTATATTTTAAAAATGAACTAGGGCTTTTAGCATACTTCAAAGTTAGAGTCAGTGGTGTGACCTAGTAGTCAAAAAATAAAAATAAAAAAGTAATGCCTTTCTAGCCTGCATTAAGAAAGCAGGAGTGATAGATGTATATAGTGATTATAGGTGCTTAGCACAGTGCCTGGCACATTAGTATACACTTGATAAATGTTTCCCCACCATCACCTTTTTTTCTTTTCCAGTAACTAGAACAAGGAAGATGATGGTTCCATTCTAGTCTTCCTTGACTGATCAGATCACATCTACGGTATTGTGTTCAATTCTAGGTACCACATATAAAGAAAGCTATAGCTAAGTCATCATGCATACAGAAGACTATGAGAAGACTGTTGAGAAGACTGGAGATTATGTAATATGAGGATTAGTTTAAGGGAAAATAACTGTTTAGCCAAAAAAAAAATAGAGAACTTAGTTTTTCACTAAGGGGATTTCAGCTTCTCAGAGATTCTGATTTAGAACCTCAAAGTCAGCCATTCATGTAATGACATTCTTTAAGGTATAAAGAGATTTCAAGTGGAAATAAGATTTGTCTTGTTCTTCTTGGCTCAAAGTTAGTGGGCAGAAGTTTCAGAGAGGCAGAGTCATGTTTGATGATGATATTAGAAAAAAGTCCTAATTATAACAGCAATGATTTACAGAGAACTTTAAGATTTGCAAAACACTTCCAAAATGTTATTTTATTTGATCCTCACAATAGCCCTGGGAGGCAGGTGCCACTATTGTCCCCATTTTACAGATGAGGAAACTGAGGGAGGCAAAAGTTAAATTTCTTGGATAAGGTTACATTATTAGTAAGCATTTGAGGCTGGATTTGAATTTATGTCTTCAACTTCAGGTCCAGTGCGCAATCCACTGTACCACTTAGCTGCTTGACAATTAGACCTGTCCAAAAGCAGAATGGGAAGTAGTGGGTTCCCCTCCATTGGAAGTCTTCAAGCAAAGACAGGGTGACCTCTTGTCTATGTTGTATAGAATTCCTAACCTGGAGTCAGAAAAACAAGTTCAAGTCCTATCTCAGACACTTACTAGCTGTGTGACCTTAGCTAAGTCACTCAGTGCTCACTCAGCCTCAGTTTCTTCATCTGTAAAAGGATGGGAGGGTAATAATTACACCTACATCAGAATATTGTTGTGTGGAGATGAAATATTTGTAAAACGCTTTGCAAACTTTAAGTACCAACCTTAAAGCATATATAAAGCATCAAATAAATTATTATTATTATTATCATATGGTATAGAGGATTATCTATCAGATACATGTATTAAATTTGCTTTAAAGCCTCTTCCAACTCTTAGATTCATTGATACTGTAAGAGGATTCATAGTTCGGGGTTGAACTGGAAGGACTTTGAGGTCCAACCAGCTCTTAAGATGCTAATTCTAGACTCTCTGCATATGCAACTCAGGTTGTCCTTGGCTGAACTCTCAGATAGTAAATCACAATGACTAAGAAGGTGAAATCTACTGTACTTCTCTCTTCAGTGGCTTCTAACTTTACAAAAGAAATCTCTTCCACTAAAATTTCTCCCAGATAAGACCAAGAAAGTTTGATTAAAATAAAATTGGCTCACAACTGATGATTCAAGTCTTTGACAGGCACCTTTTGTACAGAAAGCACAAACTTGACTACACAGGGTGATTTGTTACATATTCCGCCACCACCACCTATTTTCTTTCTTTCTTTTTTTTAATGAAGCATCAGCTTGAACTTTCTGTATTCATTCCAATGGAAATATTTTATTACCCTCAATAAACAGCAGAGACTTCCTAATCCTATACTGAAGGCTACATGGGTGCATCTGGATTGGAGAAAAGAGGTTATTTATACCCAAATCAATATGCAGAATTTAGCACACTTGCACTTTCCTTGCAAAGAGAATGACAGAAAAAATACTATTCCTTGTTCCTTTCCTCTTTGCTGTATTATTTGCCCCATAGTATTTGCATCACATGGCTTAGAGGAGTGTGATCGAGTAATGATAGTCTTGGCTGACATGAGGGAGGGGAAAATCCAGCTGCATTTGGACTTGGAGGGGACATCTCAGACAGTTTGCCCAGCCCTCTCCCCCTGTTCATTTCAAGGAAAACAATCAGGAAGCTGATAATCTCACTTGCATATAATCCATCCCCTTGCTAAACCCGGCATCTCTGTTCAGGGCATTCAAAACCTTTTCGGCCTCTTCAAAGCGTAATAAGGGGAGGGCCAGAAGATCACAGCAGATGCCAAGAGTAAACAAACCTGAGCCCAGAAATGGCTTTGATTCTCTTCCAATCAGAGGATTCACCACATCTGAGTAGGATCCAGCTGGGGCCAATTTTAGTCTCCCAACCCAGCTGTAAGGAATAGCCAAAACTTAGGAGCTTCAATGTACTCTCAAAGTAGTGGTCAGCCCTTCAAAATGACAGATCTAAATGTCAAAAGATCGAATTTTTAAAAAATGGTACTGTGTGTGGGACCAGTCCATAAATCCTTGAAAGTCAGGAAGGAGACAAGGGAGAGCAGAGGGCTCGTGTAGCTTCCTTAACCAGTCACAGAGAACATGCAGATGCCTTCTGCCAAGCCCAAGGAGGCCTGCCAGCATCCTCTGCCAGCTTACAGCAGTCCCATTAGCTTTCCCAAGCTGCCCATGCCAAGCTCTGCCAGTCTCCTCTCTGTCAGTCTTGGGGCAAATCTGATGCTTCCCCGTGCTTTGCACCTGCTAAGAATCTCTGCCAGAAATAATAACTCGAGTCTTCTCCATTGCTGTGTAAGGCCACATTGGATAACTCTTGGTGCCAACTGCCTTATCTAGTCTCCTTTCCATCTTCTAGAATGCTCAGCCCAATGTTGGAAGCATAAAATTTAAGTGGAATTCGACTTCCCTGTAGGGAGAAAAGCTCTATCCAATCAAATCCCATCTAACTAGCCTTTATTAAACAACTAAAATGTGCCTGGTCCTATGCTAGGCACCAACGATACAAAGACAAAAAAATTAAACCATGCCTGGCCTCATGCAGCTTACATTCTACTGGAAAGACACATGTATTCAAATAAATAACATGAAGATAGGTGATAGGGACTGCCTGGCCTCATGGAGTTTATATTCTGCTGGAAGAACACAATTAATACAAGGTTAGAGGATAGAGACTGGAGCTCTAATTTCCTTGGACGATGGATCTCTCAGGTGAGGAAAGCTCCCTCTATGTAATCTGGCACCTTCTTCCTTACAATTTATATTCTTAGAGAGTAACCTATAGCAAGGGTGTCAAAATCACATAAGCAGGCCAGTAAAACTTTTGAGTGCAGAAGAACCAAAATAAAATGCCTTTAGCAAATGTTTAGCAAAGTTTTAAAAAGTACAATGCAACATAGATAATGTTAATTTGAGGTTTTCTAAGTCAATATGTTGCCTGCGAGGAATTGTTTCTATGTAAGTTTGACACCAGTGGGCTAGAGGTTATCATGCTTTGCCCAGGGTCATACAATATGTATCAGAAATAGGACTTAAATCCTAGCTAGTTCTTTATATATTGTGCCAAGCTACCTCTAAATACAAAATTATTATAAAGTAGATATCACATAATTTTGTGGAAGAAGAACACTGTTAAAAAAGAGTGGTATCTGGCAAAGTCTCATCCATGAAGTGAGACTTGAATAGAACCTTGAAAGTAGCTAGGGATTGTCGAAGGTGGAGTTGAGTGTGTAGAGCATTCAAGGCACGAAGGACAGACTGATAAAAAGGCACAAAGGGAGAGAATTAAATGCCTACTGAGGGGAAGAGTAAGTAGTTCAGTGTGATTGGGATGTAGAATGTGTTCAATATGTTAAAGGGAACAATATGAAATTATTTTAGAAAGATAAGTTGACAACATATCATGAAGAATTTTAAATGCAAATAAGATAGTCTTACTTTTTCCTAAAAGCAGTAGGGAACCACTGCAGTTTCTCAAGTGAGTTAGGCTGCTTTAGGAATATCATTTTGACAGTTGAATAGAGGATTTATTGAATCAGAAAGACACTGACTCAGAGTGATTAAATAGGAGACTATTATAATAATAGTCTCAGGCAGCTGGTTGGCTCTGGGCCTGGAGTCAAGAAGACCTGAGTTCAAATCCAGCCTCAGACACTTAATAGCTCTGTGATCCTAGGCAAGTCATTTAACCCTGTTTGCCTCAGTCTCCCTCATCTATAAAATGATCTGGAGAAGGAATTGGCAAACCCTTCCAGTCTCTTTGCCAAGAAAACCCCAAATGGAATCACAGAGAGTTGGACACAACTGAACACCATAACAACAATCTAGATAAGAAGTGATGAGGACCTGAACCAGGGGGGTGGCAGTGTTAGTATTGAGAAGGGAATGGATTCAAGAGATGTTGAGATAGAAATGACACTATTTCCAACCTTTTCTGTTTTCTGAAAGCCCATAAATGTGACCCTTTAAACCACAAAAATGGTTGTGACTGACAAGATCCAACTCACCATTAAAAATAAGTTATTTAGAATCATGTAGTGCTATGTATTAGACTGTATTCTTTCCCTATGACCTGCTCAATTTCATGCCTACTTGAGCTATTCTCCATTTTTTGATATGGTTTCGATTTTACTATTGTGTTTCATTCATCTGCATTTCTGACTGTTTACTCATCTTAGTCTAACTCAGTGTGTCTGTCACGATGGCTTTGGTACTCTGATTCTTTTTTTTTTTTTTTGTAAGGCAATCGGGGTCAAGTGACTTGCCCAAGGTCACACAGCTAGTATGTGTCAAGTGTTTGGTCTGAGGCCAGATTTGAACTCAGGTCCTCCTGACTTCAGGGCCAGTGTTCTATCCACTGTGCCACCAAGCTGCCCTGGTACTCTGATTCTTGTCCCATGTCTCTAGACCTCTTGCCAACTCATGGTCTCATGGAGCTTAAATTTTTCTCCTCTCTAATTGCATTATTTCTATTCATTCTTACACCTCTGGGTTCAGTGGCCCTGTGTTATTCTGCCTTCCTGTAAACTAAAAACCAAACATACTAAAGACCAAAACTGGCTAATGTTTATGTAAGCCCGGGATTCTGAATTTAACCCAGATGGCTGATCACCTTCCCAACCAACAAAGGGAAACAATTGGTGCTAATTAAGAATTTATGAATCATCATCCTAATGACTAAATTGATGTTTCCCCATTACTATTTCCACATGCAGAAGGTTGACAGCCTAAGAGTTAGCTCAAATTCACATTACACCTAGGAATCTTCTGGGTTCTGACCAAGGGAACTTAAGAAACTCTCTATAGCAAAAGTGTCAAACTCAAATAGAACCGAGGCCACTAAGCTGTTCATAAGGATCCCTGCTGTTGCAAGTTCACCCATTAACTTCATCTATTATTCTATTGTAATTTTAAGTATTTTGTAATTTGTTTAACTATTTTTTATTTATTTTGTTAAACCGTATCCATCTGATTTTGCTAGGCAGTATTCAGCCCAGGGCAATTGTGCTCCAGTATTTAACAAATGAATATCTGAACACTTTCAGGGACATCATCACTTCAGAGGCAAACTACATTTGAATACAATGCAAAGGCAAGTATCAACACCAGGGCAAGCCAATCACTCAAGTCAGAATTTCTAAAAATATTGAGCTCAGGGACAGCTAGGTGGCGCGGTGGATAGAGCACTGGTCCTGGAGTCAGAAGGACCTGAGTTTAAATCCAGCCTCAGACCACACACCTGACGCTTAACTAGCTATGTGACCCTGGGCAAGTCACTTAACCCCAATTGCCTCACCAAAAAAAAAAAAAATATATTGAGCTCAAATCTGTCCCTAAAACTTCCACTGATTGTAAGAGAAGTTGATTCCACTCACTGTACTTTGGAGTGATACAAGACAAGGGAACATCCTCTTCAACACACAACCACAGAACTTTAGTGCTGCAAAGGATCTTACAAATTATTCTGGAAAGCCTACTTATATTACATAGAAGGAAACTGAGGACCAGATTGGTAAAAAAACTTGTTTAAGATCATAAAGTTAGTCATACTATAGAGCGGGGGTGGAGAACCTATGGCCTCAAGGCCACATGCAGTCCTCAAGTGCTACCCTTTGATTGAATCCAAACTTCACAGAACAAATCCTCTTAATAAAAGGATTTGTTCTGTAAACTTGGACTCAGTCAGAAGGCTATCCGCAATGACCTAGAAGGTCACATGTGGCCTCAAGACCTCAGCTTCTCCAGCCCTGCTATAGAGCTTATACTGGACCTCAGGTCTCCAAATCCATACTCCAATCCTTTAACATAGATACAGGCCTCTTCAGACCTCCAGGCTTTCCAGGTCTCCTGTCTTCACCTCTTAACGTTCACCTTGCTGTACACCTAGCCCCAAGCCGCAGGAACCACAACTAGTAAGATAGAACTGAGTTCGCGCACTGATACACTGATACACGAAGTATTCTGGGAATTGACAGAAATGTACAGATCCAAGAGCCAAGCCCCAATAGATAAGTTATTCAAAGAACACAAATAGATAGATGTCAGAAGATAAAAACATTTTTCAAAAGAAAAAATGGAAAATCATGAATAACTAAATCAATCAGTAAACATTTATAAAGTGTCTTCTCTGCACCAGGCATCTGTGCTCAGTCCTAGGGATGCAAAGACAAAAACAAAATAAACAGTTCCTGCCCCCAAAGAGCTTACATTTGGAGATAAACATGTATACATGTAAGCGTATGCAGTGCATATAAAATAAAGGTGTACAAGGTAGTTTTTGAGGGGAAATGCACTTGACACTAGGAGAAATTGTGAAAGACCTCATGAAGCATTTGAGCTTAGTACTGAAGAACACTAGGGATTCTAAGAGGAAGCAATTAGGGTAAAGAATGTTCCGGGGACAGAGAACAGTCAGTGCAACAATCAGAGAACAGGTAGATGGGACAAGGACTTTTCTAAGAAGGTCAATATGGTTGGACCATAGAGGCCATATGAAAAAACCCAAAATCACTAAGAGAAAGAGAAACGTAGACGAAAACACCTGAGTTTTCACCTCACAGCATGCAAATGGGCAAAGATGCAAAATATGGGAACAGTTGGTGCTGGGACAGCTATGGAGAGATAGGCATACTGACACACTATTCCTAAAGTTGTGAAGTCATCCAACCATTCTGAACTTTGAAATGTAATTAATGCAAGATGAAGGACTACACTATATATACATATCTATATATATAGATATGTATATATATATATATATATATCCCTTGACCTAGCAATCCTGTAGTTCAGTCTTCAGTCATGTCTGACTCTTTATGACCCCATTTGGGGTTTTCTTGGCTAGATTTGAACTCAGGAAGATGTCTTCCTGACTCCAGATCCAACACCTCTATCCACTGTGCCACCTGATTGCCCAGCAATCTGCTGCTAGGTAATTATCCTTAGGATTTTAAGATGGACAGGAAGTTGTAGAGAAGGTGCTGATCTACATTGGAAGAGGGTGTTTCCTTAGTGGAAGTTCCATAAACCGATGAGATCAAAAGATCTAGACAAAATCAACCAAATGCCTCCTAAACCAAATAACCCAAAGGAATTAGTAGAGTATGAACTAAATAAGTTTTCATCAGACAATCTGCTAGGAATGTTTTTTTTTTCTTATTCAGTCATTTTTCAGTTGTGACCAACTCTTCATGACCCACCATTGTATATAGTAAAGCTGCTGTGGAAAAATGTACTCCCACACCTAGCAACTGACTTACAAACATCACTCCTTACAATTTGGATACTATCTATGCTGTTATTTTAATAAAGAGTTCTATTTTTTACAGGAAAAAAACAATATTGAAAGGTTTATGTGCTAAATCATGCTCTTAGACTTGAGTGTGGAAAGCCTCATCAGCTGGTCTATGTTTGCAATGATTATATTTTCCAAACTCAAAATAAGGACAAATGAATACTTCGGATTATTTGGTTTGGGAAGGTGATTCATTGTTTTTGCCTAGATCTCTCGATCTCATCAGTATAGGGAACTTCCACTAAGGAAACACCCTCTTCCAACGCCAAACAGCACCTTCTCTACAACTTAGTCAGTATTAAATCCCTACCTGGAGCTCTCAAAGGTTATATGACCTGCCCACAGTCAGAAATCCTGTATCAGTCTGAGAACAGGCTTGATCAAAGGTCTTCCTGACTCTGAAGCCAGTTCTCTGTTCATAACTCCAGACTGCCTCCTTATGGGGAAGAATATTTGAAATCGGGAATGTCCTGGAAAATTTGAGATATGTAGTAGATGTATCTAATCATCATTACAATGACCACACATTCCAAAATTTTTTAGAATTTTTTGTTAGCCCAAGGCAATCATTTTATTTTGGAAGACTTTAATTTAATTTAAAATGTATTTATTTTAGAATATTTTAGAATAGCCTCTAATTTAAGAGAAAAAATTCATGCTTTTAGTGAGTTTTTTGTTTGTTTGTTTGTTTGTTTTGGGGTTTTTTTTTGGTTTTTTGTTTTTTTTTTACAATGGGATTAATCTTTTGTTAGATAGTGTCCTTTTGAAGTTGGGAAAATATAGATATGATAGCCTTAACACAAAAAAAATAATTTTGAGAGGCACTTAGGTGGCATAGTGAATAGAGTACCAGCCCTAGAGTCAGGAGGACCTGAGTTCAAATCCAGCCTCAAACACTTAGTAGCTATGTGACCTGGGCAAGTCACTTAACCCCAATTGCCTCCCCACCAAAAACACCATTCTTACTGCCCATGGTGCTTGCCATTTATCTGACTTTGGGTAAGTTATTCAACCTTTGAGCCTCCATCTCCTCATCAGTGAAATAGGGATAATAAGAACTGTTCTATGTACTTCACGGGCAGCTAGGTGGCTCACTGGATAGATTGCTGAGCCTGGAGTTGAGGAAGACTGATCATCATGAGTTCAAATCTGAAGAAACAACTAAACAATAACAATATATCTACTTCACAGGTCCTCTGTGGAAATTGAACTGAACCATGTGTACATAGAGTTGTGTAAACCTTTAAGTGCTATATAAATGGGCCTTGTTGTTGTTATTATCATTTACTATGTGGCAGCTACCAAGATTGTTGGCAAATACATAAGATAAATTAACCTCCACATACTTGCCAACCCAAGTCTTTTAAGTGGATCCTTGGAAGCAAAAGTATGGCTTAGGGTCATGGGATTTAAAACGAGAAAGGACCCTAGAGATCAATCAGTAAGCATTTATTAAGAGCTTACTATGTGCCTGGCAATCATGGATACAAAGAAAAGCAAATAAAGTCCCTGTCCTCAAGGAGCTTACGTTCCAATGAGTATGACAACATGTAAATAAATAGATGTGCATGAAATAAATGCAGGGTAGACTGAAAGTAACCTCAGAGAGGGAGCCTCTAACAGCTGGGGTAAGGGGTTAAATAGAGTTTAATCCCTTAGATTTTACAGATTGAGGTTCAGAGAGTTTAAACGATTTCTTCAAGGACACACAGCTCATCAGTGAGATGCCAACGCAGATTCTCTGACTTCAAACTCAGTGCCCTTTCAATTACCCTACGTGTCTTCTTGATTTAATAATGATTTGCCTTTCATACACTTTTCCAGGAGTACATCCATCATGGAAATTCTCCCCATCATTTTCACCAGTAGATGAGAAACACAAAAGCAAGGGTGAGTGGACGTGGGTAAGTAGTCACTGGGTCAGTCCAGATTTGCCCTCCAAGTTACAGCACTATCATGTGTAAACACCCAACAGATAATTAGAGTCTAAATTCTTCTTAGCTGCCATGATCCAGGTGTCATTAGAATGACAGTAAAGGAAGCATTTTTCTAAATAAGTCTGCAGTATATGATTTTTTTTTCTTTTTTAATTAAACTTCAGCAGGCTGACTAATGCATCCAAAGCCAGGTACAGACATTCAAATTCTTCTAGATCCCTTGACTCAGCTAAGTACAGGAAAGCTGGGTTAGCTTATTCCAGCAATTGTGTGGGGTTAGATCGAGTGTCCCCACAGGACCCTTTATGACCGCTCAGAGCAGGTACAGTCTCCATTATTAAGGCTTCCACCCACCTGTATTGCTCAGTCGGCACTTTCCATCTTGGCGCTGTCTCTATTAATCAGCAGGCACACACACACACACACACACACACACACACATGCACACACACCCTTGGGTTGTTTTTGGTTTTCCTTTGTTTTTTAGAATGCAGCTCCCCTTCAGAGCAAGGAGCAGGGCTAAGGAGAGTGAGGTATTGGATGGAATCAGCTAGCACAGGTGGTGGGAAGAGGGCTATTATGATGAGTCATGCATCCTGCACTTTTTATTGAAAACATTTTCTCTTCCATTGATAAAATGACAGAATTTATGAACTGGTATTCCTCTATGCTGATCCATTTATCAGTACTCCCCAAAATGTTTGTTAAAGGTTTAAAGCACCTTTATACATGTGTTCACATATCTAATTTACAACTACCTTTTGAGTTTAGTTAGACTATTTTATGCCTCCTATTCTATTCCCTCTTTGTCCTATGCTTTGGAAAATATGGTGGCAATCTCTGTTTAATGAAGAGAATCTACTTTAAGAAAGTAAGTACAAATTTTTTTGTAGCTGGTCTGACCCAGAAAGACACCTCATCCTGTCTAAACAGGGTATCATAAAATGTCCATGGTGGATGATACATTAACAAAGGCTTCTGTGGGGGCTATTCTCTTTCTTTCTTTTTTTTTCTTCCTTCTCTTTTTTCTTTCTTTCCTTCTTTCTTTCCTTTTTTTCATCCTTCCTTCCTTCCTTTCTTTCTTTAAAGTTGTTCTTGCTTTTAAAGAAGTAATCTTGTGGCAGAATTGATTCACTTTTATGGAAGTAAGGAGGATTAAGTTTGTTTCTAAAAATTCGCATTCCATGAAACAGTCAACAAATTCGACACCGACTCTGTGTCAGTCACTTTCTATGCACCGGAGAGACAAAGAAAAAAAGTCTTTGCTCTAAAGGAATTTATATTCCACTGGAGGGAACGACATATCTGCAGATAAGTGAAAGCAAAAATGAATTTATAAGTATAGTCCATATCAAATTGCTTGCCTTCAAAAAAAATTTCTTGCCTTGTCAGGGAGGGGTGAGAGATGGGAGAGAGGGAGAGAATTTGGAATTCAAAATTTTAAAAAATAAATGTTACAAATATTTTACATGTAATTGGAAAAATAAAATATTTTAAAAGAAACAAAGAATAACTTTTTTTAAAAAAAAGTGAAAGCAAAATATAAACAAAGTAAATATTTAGCTGGGCAATAGAGTAGGAAAAGGAGAATAATACTTAATTATAAATATTAAATTAATTAATTATTAAATTATATTATATTATTAAATATAATTAATTTAAATACATTACTTAAGGCTAGAAAGGTAGGTTAGGGTAAGTTTGTAAAAGACTTTAAATGATAAAGAAGAAATATATACATGACCCTAAAGGTAACAGTGAACTACTGGAGTTTATTAAATAGAGGGAGTGATATGATCCAAACTTTGCAATAGGAAAATCATTCAGTCAAATTTAGTAAAATAATAATAATGATAATGATGGCTAGGATTTATGTAATACTTTAAGGTTTGCAATACACTTTACATACGTTATTTCATTTGATCCTCACAAGAACTCTGTGAGGTAGGTATTATTCTTCTTAATTTATAGATGAAAAAAGGGAAGCAGAGAGAGGTTAATTGACTTGCCCAGGGTCACACAGCTAATAAAAGAATTTGAATTCAAGTCTTCCTGACTCCAAGTCCTGTACTTTATTGTAGAGGGGAAAAGCTTGAGTCATTTATGAGGCTTTTGAAATAGCTCAGGCAAGAAGTGCCAAAGGCCAGACCCAGTGGCATCTGCTGTATGAATACAGTTAAGGGATAAACTTAGGCATAAGCTTGAAGATTTGCTAACTGATTGAATATTTGGGGCCATCTATAAAAAGATATATTGGCTTTATCATGTCCCCATTTTATAGATCCAATTCAACATTTATTAAGTACCTACTGGCTACCAGGCACCATGCTAGGTATTGGGAATACAATACAAAGTAGGCTCTTTGTATTTCTACAGCCTAGCCCAGTACCTTGTACATGATATGCTTAATAAACTTTCAGTAGATGGAATTGGACTCTGCTATGATGTTATGTGTAGTAACACTGTATCTTTGGGGGTGGGGAGAAGGTAGCAGAGAGAATTTTGTCGTTGGGCAAAATAGCCTCTATCCTCAAAGAGCTTATATTTTCGTAGAGACACAACAGAAATGCAGGTAAGTTTAAAAAAAAAAAAAAGCAAAATCTGTCCAAATCAAAAACCAGATTAAATTTGGTGGGAGGCATTATCAATTAAGAAGCTCAGGCAAGGTTTTTGTAGGAAGGTGGCACTTGAGTTAAGCCTTGGACAGAACTAGGAGTTCCTAGTGACAGAATTGGGGAGGAAGAGTATTCCAGATACTGGAGACAGACTGTGCAATGAGTAGAAGAGGAAACCAGAACACAGAAGAAGAAATGACTCATTCAGTTCCACCAAACTAAGTAGTAAAGTTAGAATCTGAACTTTGGTCTCCAGGCTACCATTATACAATTCAGCTCTCACTCAAATGAATGCACATTTTGCCGGCCTTTGAGAATGGCCCAACTGCAGATAAGGTCCCCAAAGATGAAGTGGAGTGGGGCACATCGGGAAATTGTCTAGATGTTCAGCTAATTTAGGGAAGAGGTTTTGTTTGACTTACACAGATAGATGGCTTAGCCAGAAATCTGATCAGATGCAAAGAGAAGCCTATGCTTACCCCTTGCTCACACATGGCACTCCTAGCTTCCATCCCTATGTTGCTATAGATTTTCCTATTTTTATCTTCCCCTTTTGAGGAAAAAAAAATTCCCTTAGCAAATAGGAAACACCTCCTTCCAGGGCAAAATTCTCTCTGCTACCTTCTACTTATCCCCAAAGATACAGTGTTACTACACATGGCATCATAGCAGAGTCTATTTCCATCTATCAAATGTTTGTTAAGCATCTCATATACAAGGTACTGGGTTAGGCTCTAGAAATACAAAGGCAAAAACTAATGTAAGGCCTACTTTCAAGAAGCTTACATTCTTCTGGAGAGGTATAATATGGAAACTGATTTTTATATGCATTATAATTTGAGGCACAAAAACAAGTAGTAACAATGAAATCAGGAAGGGCTTTCTGTAGGAGATAGAACTAGAGCAGGGCTTTGAAGGAGGGTGGGGATTCTAAGAGCTGCAGGTAAGGAGAAAGTGAATTTTAGGCAGGAGACGTGATGTGCAAAGGCATCAGAGCAGCAGATGGATGGCCGTATTCAAGAATAATAGCAAGTACCCGAATTTAGCTGGAATACAGTGCATGGAGAGAGAGAGAGAGAGAGAGAGAGAGAGAGAGAGAGAGAGAGAGAGAGAGAGAGACAATTATAACCAGGAAAGGTGTCTATTTTATGTTGGAAGTGCTATGATGCAATCAAAGTACCTGGAGCAGGGGAGTGGTCAGACTTGTGTTTGAGGAACATTATTTTGACAGTTACTTAGGGAATGAGTTGGAGAGAAAATTGATGGGAAGCTGAGAGTTCCAATAGGAGGCTGTTGAAAAAGTCCCGTTGAGATGTCTTAAGAACTGGAACTAGAGTGGTGGCCACATGAACAGAGAGGAGAGGATAGATGAGATACATGTTTTAGTGGCTGATTTCAGAAGACCTGACAACTTATTGGATATGGGTGATGGGAGAGACAAAGGAGGTAGGGATAATTCCAGGGTTGTGAATCTTTTGAATTCTTGTTAACTTTGAAGCTTAAAGACACTATTGGATATTGCTTAATTTCCACCATCAAAATCATTCTTCATTTAGTTCCAGAATTGAAAGCTATATCTTTCTGGGATGATATGTAAAGGATGTATTGGATGATTGAAAGGATGATAGTGCCTGCAATAAGCAGAAATACAGGAAGTTTGGAAGAAGGCTGGACTAATGGGGAGAGATAATGAATTGGGTTAGACATGTTGAGTTTGAGGTGCCTATGGATATCCAGATGGAAATGCCTAGCAGATAATTGGTGATGCAAGACTTGGATGGGGGTCAGGAGAAAGACTAGAGTTGGATATAAAAGATTTAGAAATTGAACTTATGGAAGCTAATGAGCTCACTAAGAGAGAGAGTGTGTTGAGAAAGAAAAGAAGAGAAAAATTAGAGACATTATGGTGCAGGGTCTGAAGGAGAAGGGCCTGAGTTCAAATCCCCTCCTCTGTTTTCTATCACCTCTGTGATGCTGGGCAAGTCAATTAACTTTTCTGGGCTTCAGTCTTCTCATCCATAAAATGAGGAGATAGAGCTAGATGGTTTCTGAGTTTCCTGCTAGTTCTGGATATATGATCCAATGATTTACCTCAGAGAGTAAAAACTATTTTGGAGGTGAGAGTAGAGCCACTGAAAAGCAATTCCCAAGAATACTGTCATGATTATTTTTGAATCAGAAACTTCTGAAACAAAAGCACATCCCTACATATGAATTTGACTCAATTTAATGAATACTTATTAACACCTACTATGTTCAAGGTGCTGTGCTGGGTGCTAGAACTACAAAAAGAAAATGAAAAACTCCTGCCTTCAAGAACCTTACTTCTGACTGGAGAGATTCATCATTTAAACAAATACCATATAAACAAGTACAATATAATTGGGGGTCAAGGGGAGAAGCGCTGATTTGGAATGTGATATATACATTAGGATAAACTAGAGATCAGGCAAGAAAATCCATGGCACTAGGTCATAATATAAAGATTCCAATGGAAAGCAACATTGTAGGCCCTCTCTTTGTCCTCCCTCCCAAATTCCTTTACTTTTCATCCTATATGCTAATATAGTGGGGCTATCAGAGGGCCCCCGGTTTTACTGAACTAGGGCCCCTCTAATGGAGCTAGACATGTGCTCTAACTACTTGACTGGGACATGAACTTTTCTGAGAGGACATAGACAATTCTTGATTTGTCCCTAGTAATTGTCACCATAGAAGACAGGAATTTGAGGATAAGGAGAATGGACTCTTGGAGGGAGGAGATATTCACTCTGTATTCTATAAATTCTAGGAGAAATAGCTTTGATCTCTTTTCAGATGCTTCTAGTGCTTTCCTTCTCTTGTCTTTCCATCAAGGGAAATGGGGAGGGGGATGTCTCTCCTCCCCCTTTCCAAGAAATCCCAGTGACAATAGCACCAAACATCTTCAAAATGGCCCTAGTCACTGGGGAACAATTTGGAGTTCTCGGTATCATTCCAGAAAAATACATATTCCTCAATGGGGAGCTCGATGAGAGGTGTTCCAGTCCAGCATATCAGGGGTTTCCCTGATCATTCCTGATACCCTAATATCCTTAGGATAATAAGAGGCCTCTATAAAAGAAATCCCTTTAATGTGGTATATGCAAGGCTGATGTAGGTAACACCATCCCCTAGAATTCTCAAAAATTCTCACCTAAATGCCTTTTATTAGGTTCCCTTGACATTTACCCCCTATCCTCCAGTGATTAAGAGTTACTTCTGAGAATGACATATGGAATGGTTAAAGGAGACCTTCTGGACATATTCTGTTGAAGGAAAAGATAAATAACTCACTTAGAAAGGTCCAATGTTGTCAATATGTGGTAGGGAAGCAAAGGGTTTAACTAGATTATCCTACCACCATCACACTCTTCTCTCCCCTTGTTGCTGTTGCAACCTGAAGTTACCTGAAGCGAACAATGGGCCTCACCAACACTTGAGAATGAATGAATGAATGAATGAATGAATGAATGAATGAATGAATGAATGAATGAATAAGAAGAGAATAAGGCTTCTTAATTATTAGAGTAAGCAAAAATTAAGACAGCTTCTAGAAATCTTCCAGACCATGTTGTACAGGACCCACCTTTAAAATTATCACCCTGTATTTCCACATAAGGGAACATTCATAAGTCATAATCATCACAACATGGGACAGGGGAAGAAGGGAAAATGAATTCAATATATTTAAGGACACATCAAAGGAAACGACCTGAAATTGAATCATTAGGCAGAAGGACAAAGCACACCCAGGGAGAGAGTGTTTTGTTCATAGGAGAGACAAACTGACAGAGAGACAGACAGAGAGACAGAGAGAGACAGAGGGAGAGAGAGAGACAGAGAGAGCAGACACTGTAACTCAGGAGCACAGCAGGCAGGAGAGAATTATGGGCTCTCTCCAAAATGAGGCATGTGGGGAAATGGATAGTCCAACACCACTGGATAAGAAATTAATTTCCCACCCATCATAAAAACACACAGCAGCTGCCGCTTAGAGGTGCATTTATAAACCTTTAATTACAGAGAGATATGCAGTAAGAGACAGCAGGTCCACTCCATCAAAGGGAGTAAGAGATGGCCTTGTGCTTTCCATCTGGGTGCTGGGAGTAGAGATGGGAAGGGAAAAAGTAGAAGGGACTTGTAAGAACTTGGGGTGCAGCAGTGATGGAAACGCTGAGGGCAAGAGAACTTGGGCTATATCATCATGTTTCATCAAGTTGACTTTGACCCAGTTAGATTCCTAGTTAATGGAAGCCTTGGTTTTCTCCCAATGAAAACCAGGTATCCATCAGTCAAAAGCAAAGAACTGAGGCAGGCATCCAGATATATGTCGGTGAAGATAGGGAAGATATCTGCTTTGCCTCCAAGAATCTGGGGCCTAATTTTTATGGGTTGAGACAATGTTGGCTTTTCACAACATAATTAAAGATAACAGAGGAAATAGCAACTAAGAAAATTCAGTACAAGATCTCTTCAAGAGTCCAAGAGAGAACTCTGCCACTCTCCAGAATCAGTGCCCTTAATAGAAATGGGATCCCAAAATGTTTTCAGCACTTATCTCTACTAAAGGAAATGGGGATCATTATGAGTCAGTATAGCTTCATCAAGAAATCATGCCAAACTCATGTTATTTCCTTTCTTGTTCAGAGTTACTAGACCGGTAGATCAGAAAATATTTATGAATATAGTACATGTGGATCTCAGTAAAGCATCTGTCAAAGGTTCACACCATATCCTTATAGATAATATGGATATGGGCTGCAAGATAGCACAGTTGGGTGAATTGGGGACTGAACCAAAAGAATGCCCAGTGTCAGTCTGGAAGGAGATCTCTAGTGGAATTCCATAGCTCTGTTCTGTTCAACATTTCTATCAGTGACTTTCATGAAACCATGGTTCACATGCTCAGTGAATTTGCAAATGACACAAACCTGGAAAGGATACCTAATATGTTGGATGATTAAATTGGGATCCAAAAATATCTTATCAAACTAAAACAATATACTGATTTAATCAGATAAAATTTAATTTTGATAAAAGTAAAGTCTTACATGTGGCTTTAAAAAAAAAATCAACTGTGGAAATACAAATTGAAGACCAGAGAAATGACTTAAGCAGCAACACATATGAAAAAGACCTAAGGGCAGTGTTGGCTGCAATCTAACTGTAAGTCAGCAGCATAATGTGATGCATGATGAAAGCCAATGCAATTGTAAGCTGGCTTAGTAAAAGTATAGCATATAGAATATGGAAGGTGATAGTAGTTTCTTTACTCTGCACTAATCAGAACTCATCAGAAGTATTATGTTGCTACCTGACTGTCCCATTTTAGGAGGGAATATTCATCATCCCAAAGATGACCGGATGACCAGCATGATGAGAAGATGCAAGAGCATAAGGGGTGAGCCCCTCATTCACTGGGGGTTGGATCTGTGTGATTTCATCAGTGTGGGTAGTCCCTAGACCTTGCAAATCACTAATTACCTGTCTATACTTTCCTTGTGATAGGTAAGAATCTTCTATGTGATAGATAAAATCTTGTATGGAGAATCTTCCCAGTTCACCAGAAGCTCTCCCGTAGTTCTTTTCATATCTTATCGGAGGAGGGGTGGTAGAGCAGAGTTATCATTCAGACTATCCATAGAGTCTTTCATTCTCACCTACCTCCTTTTCCATTACTCGATAACTTTTATGCCATTTTTCAATATCATTATTGGTGGTAGTGTTGCAGCCTACTTACAACTCCTCATTTATCTTTCCATTTTTCTGTTGTCTCATGGGTTACTTGTGTTTTAGATTCTTCTTGATTCAGTTCAGCTTAGTAAAAACACATGATAATGGGATGTTTTTGGGTAGAGATTAAAAACAATAAAAAGCATTTCCTTTATGTCAACAAACTTACAGTGTGATTCAGAACAAGGAAATAAGTAGCCATATAATGGTTAACTGGTAGAATCAATTGTGTGCAAAGTGATTCAGAAACTAGCAACAAATACACATCAGAACTCAAGACAAAGTAAAAATGAATGCCCATAGCAGGTCAGAAAAATTAACAGATTCATTATCCCTTACCACAGAACATAAACAGGCCTCAATTTGTGAAATTTTGAGTTGCTTGTCCCCATCTCATCTGCTCTTTAACTATATCACATTCAACCCCCAAAACAGGAGGATTTAGACAGGTTGGCCCCAGGTGAGAGGCTCAATCAGACTGAACTGATTGCTAAATAATAACTTGAGCTGTTTCCATGGGATTCCCTGGACAACCACTCTTCAACGGCTGCTCAAAAGATCAAAGAATTATATGTTTCAACTTGGCTTCTCTGCTGTTTGTTTTCCTGAGTGCAGTTATGCAAAAGGTATACACATGTGTATATATGCATGTATACATATACGTATGCAAATATATACACATGTGTACATGTGCCATTCTGTGGATAGAGTGCCAGGCCTGGAGTAAGGAAGATTCATCTTTGTGAGTTCAAATCTGTCCTCAGACATTCGCTAGCTATATGTCCCTGGGGAAGTTACTTAACCCTGCTTGCCTCAGTTTCCTTGTCTGTAAAAATGAGCTGGAGGAGGAAATGGCAAATCACTCTAATATTTCTGCCAAGAAAACCACAATTGGGGTCACATAGTCGGACACAACTGAAACAACTGAATAACAATAAAACATGCCACTCTATATATGTTTACATATATAAAATATATGCATATATACATGTATATATGTGTGTGTTATAATACATATGTGTATGAAGCAGCTGGGTGGTACAATGGATAGTGCATTGGACTTGGAGTCAGGAAAACCTGAGTTCAAATCTGGCCTCAGACATCTACTAGTTGTGTGAACCTGGACAAATCACTTATTCTCCATCTGTCTCAATTTCCTCATCTGTAAAATGTGAGTGATAGTAGCACCTACTTTCCAGAGTTATTATGAAGATAACATGAGGAAATATCTATGAAGTGCTTTGCAAACCTTAAGCTTCTAGCTGTTGTTAATATTGTTGTTATTATTGTTGTTGTTATAGTTGAGCCTCCTCCTTCCCAGATGTTCCTGCTTCTCTGGGATCTCTTGTCCAGACCCCATTCATTGTAGAGTATTTTCTCTATGATTATTCTATGTCTCCCACCCTTCCTGACATGGAAGAACCAATGTTCATTATGAGAATCCCCTTGATTCTGACCAGACTGTCCTCGACCTCTTTGCTTTCTCTTGGTTTTATGGAGAAAAGGTTACCGCACGAATCACAGATCAAAAGCCTGAGTGACTGGTGACTGACAACTGGAAAGTAAGTAGGACTCTGTCCAAGCCCCTTTTTCCTGCCCTGAAAGATAAATGCTCATGATAGGGTATTCATTCAGCTTTGTTCCCTTCTTCCTGTGGTCTTCCCACATCCACCTCTATCTGAACCTTTGTGCAGAAGTTAATCTTTCAAACTAAGTCAGTCAGTCCAAGACTGATTTCAAGCTGAGACTTAGGGGGATCTTGCCATACCCAGCAACCTCATTTAGCTGGAAAGTCAGCCTAGAAAAGCACAAGAGCCTAGATTTTCAATTACCTTTTTCATTCTCTTTGTCTATGATGCATTTGGAGACATGCCCATGCACTGATGAACTGTTGTATTCTGCTTTTTGCATCCTACTTTGTTTATGGGGAGTAAGAGAGATTTGTGGACATTGAGATGAATTATAGCAAAGAGCATGACCATTCTTTACTGTTCTGGGTGATGGGTGCTGGAAACCCATGGACATCTAGAGGAATTATTTGTAGAAAATGAGCCGTGGTGGCAGTTTGTATGATGAACTCAGGGAGCAGAAATAAATTATGGTCAGGAGCGGCCTGGACGTTCGTTATTCCTGATGGAGCAGGGTCCCTTGCTTGGGTTTCGAGGTTGTTGTGATATATGTACTGCTAGCAGAAATTCCTCAAGCCCTTTGAAACAAAATAAACTCCAAGAGCTGAAGGTGAGGGGTGAGTAACTAGCTGTCCCACATTTGAGGGAAGTTGCTTTCCTTGCTTTGGTTTTCATGTTTATGACACAATTGTTCAAATCACTTGGGCATTGAGGTCCTTGAAGCTTAACCCTTTTAATTCACTAAACCACTGGATCTTCTTAACACTGAAGTGTTAATGAATTGTTTGGAATTGAATTAGAACACCTAATCCCCTTGAGTATCATAGAACCATCAAATTGGAGAAGTACAGGGGAACCTCAGACATCACCTGATTCAACTTGTACTTGATGCAAGAATCCTCTTGGCCCCATTTCTAAAAAGTGGGCATGCAGCATCCATACCTCTAACAGATGAGATGATAGAACTGGAAGGGACCTTAGATGTTACCTCTTTCAGCACCTTGGTGGTATTATTTCATAGATTTAAGGAGATGTTATGATTAACCCTCAAAGAGAGAAGGCACCTTGGAAAGAATCTAGTCTACCCACCTCATTTTATAAATGAAGAAACAAAGTTTCAGAGAGATTTGGTGATTTGTTCAAGGTTGCACAGAGAGATCAGGGATTTGAATCCACATTCATGGATTCCAAATGCAGTACCTTTTCTTCTACATCAAAGATGCTTTCAACTTACTTTTTCAAAAGATGAATTGTTCTTTTTTTAAAGCTCTATTTTCCAGAAAGTTCTTATTTTTGAGAAAGAAATCTTTCTCCCTGTAACTTTCACATGCGGAGGGCAAGATCAGGAACAGACTGGTCAACCTATCTGGGCAGAAACTCCAAATTTATAATCTTATGAAAGCTAAGGGCATTATTTTGTCCTTAAAGGCTTTTCCCTCTGCGAAATATGGTCTTCTCCATTAATGAGGGGCATGAGGGAAGAGGATTCAATCATTTCAATGGGGATGCTGCTCTTTGTG
The DNA here is from genome assembly GCF_900497805.2 of Vombatus ursinus. Lineage (NCBI taxonomy): Eukaryota > Metazoa > Chordata > Mammalia > Diprotodontia > Vombatidae > Vombatus > Vombatus ursinus. The sequence goes on from NW_020954567.1 coordinate 16,950,965, forward strand.
TAGAAAGATGTCTTCAAGGCCAGAACAAAGAACTCATCTGTTAACATTGCAAGGTCCACGAGGGGTCTTGGTCACACCCTCTATGTATCCACTGGAACTATTTTTTGATTTCTTGAGTCATTTAGTTTAATCCCTCTTACACATAAAAACACCACTAATTTGAAAACACGTTATGCAAAGGCAGCTGGTGGTTCCGTGGATAGAACCCTTGGCCTACAATCGAGAAGATGTAACTACAAAACCAGCCCCAGATACTAGCTATGTGACCCTGGACAACTCATTTAAGCTAAATAACTCAATTTCCTCAACTGTAAAATGGAGATATTAGCACCTAACTCACAAGGCTGTTGTTAGGATCAAATGAGATAATATTTGAAGAAAAAAACACTTAATACAGTGCCTGGAACTAAGCCAGTAGATTATTGGTTGTTTCTCTCTCTCTCTCTCTCTCATTCTCTCAAACACACACATGTACACACATTATTTCCTTTTCCAGACTCAGTGTCCCCAGGTTTTACAACCAATTTTCCCAGGACGTGGTTTGGCAAGGATCAAGGTACTGCCCACCCTGATGAAATCACACAGGTCCAATCCTCTATGAATGAGGGACTCAGCTCTTAGTCATGGTTTTGCATCTTCTCATCATACTGGTTGATGACTAATGTACTTCCTAACATGTGATACAGATTTCAACATGTTATTCCTGATGTGTTCTGATCAGTGCTGAAACTATGTCACCTCCAACATTCTGAATGTTACACTTTTACTAAGCTAGCCTAAGTTTGCATTCACTTTCACTGTGTATTACATCACACTGTTGATGTCCAGCTAGGTTGCAATCACCTTTTTCCCTTAGGCCTTTTACATATGTATTGTTATGTAGTCATGTCTTTGGCCATCCAATATTTTCACAGCTGATTTTTTTAAATCAAATGTAAGACTTTATCTTTACCGAAATTAAATTTTATCTAATTAAATCAGTATATTGTTCCAGTCTGGTAAGATGCTTTTGGATCCCAATGTGGCCATCCAACATATTAGATATCCTTTCCAGGTTTTGAGCATGTCAACCATGGCTTCGTGAAAGTCACTGATAGAAATGTTAAACAGAGCAGAGCTATGGAATTCCACTAGAGATCTCCTTCCAGACTGACACTGGACATTCTTTTGGTTCAGTCATGTAACCAGTCCCCAATTTACCCAACAGTGCTATGTTGCAGCCCATATCCATATTGTCTATAAGGATATGGTGTGAGCCTTTGGCAAATGCTTTACTAACATCCACATGTACTACATCCATAAACATTTCCTGATCTACCAGTCTAGTATCCCTAAAAAAGAAAGGAAGTAACATTAGTTTGGCATGATTTCCTCTTAATGAAGCTATACTGACTCATAATGATCCCCATCTCCCTTAGTAGAGAGAAGCGTTTACATATCATCCATTGAATATTCATCTCTAGGATTCTGCCTTGAATTAATATTAAGCTCACTAGCATATAGACAGATAGATAGAGAGACAATAGATAGGTAGATAGATGATAGATGTGTATATATATACATATATGTATATTGTATATGTACATATATGAAATTTTTTATTGAAGCAATGTGTTTTAAGACATCAATTGCTTCCCAATAAACAATTCTCCCATAAGATCATGAAAAATATTAAGTAAAACTATCTAATATAGCATTTCTGTTGGATAGTACATGAAACTTTGGACCCTTATAGTTTACCATTTCTTAATAGAAATAAAGAGTATTTTAACCTGTCGTTGGAACTAATATTCGTCATTTTATTTGACCTAGATTCTGATTTCCTTTACCTTCATCTTCTTTTACAGTATTGTGGTCATGGTGTATAATTTTTCTTTTTTTGTTTTCTTTGCTTTGAATCAGTTTATACAGATCTTCCTATTTTCTCTGAAATCCTCATATTTATAATTTATCACAGTTCAATAATGTTACATTGCAGTCATATAAAATAATTTGTTCAGCCATTCACCATTTGATGGGCATATAAATTGTGTGGAATTTTTGCTACCATAAATAATGTCGTTGTGAATATTTTTGTATGTATGAGATCATTCTATTATTGACATTCTGACTGTTGGATTGAAGGATATGAATAGTTTAAGATAGTCACTATTTATATTTATATATACACATATGTGTGTATGTGTGTATGTATGCATGTATACATGCATTTGACATTCATAATATTCCCCTTTGAGAAAGGTGAAAAAATGTTTTTTCCCATTATTATTCTGACAGAATCTCACCCATTCTTCATAATTTCTCTATAGATAGTATCTCAATAATTATAGCTATAAGTTCCATCAGTATTTTGTGATGGAATTCATCTGGGTCTGGTGATTCATATTCAGTCATGTAAAGAAAAAAATGTGTGATGAATAAATCAAAAGACGTCTATTTTAAGGGACATAATAGGGTCAGGATTATTTGTCTTTATTAAGATAAAGTTATTAAAAGATCTAGCATTCCATTTTCAAACCACTATCGAAGAAGCTTCATGCCCCAATTATGTGGTGTCTTGATTACATGATGATAAACTTAGTTCACTTGTGATGTTTACTCTTCATGGCTGTGGCTTTCATCCCAGAATAAACCACTCAAAACTCCCAGAATGGAAAAGTTGCAATTCCTTTTAGAGGCAGAATAGAATTTTGCATTTTCTCACCTTAGTAACAACTATCTTATAGGTCCAAGATATTTTTATTTCTTTTGCCCCTGGGTTCATTTCAGCCTGGAAATACACAGAACCAGATTCTGCACATAGGGATCTTTGAGTATATGTCTGGTGGCTCGTAGAACAACAGAGGTGTGTGCTTTCTGGAGGAACCTGAATGGTCTGCTCCATGCTAATTCACTGATTATGTCTATTTGCCCCTCCTTTCAGTCTGCAAGGGACAAGAACTAGAGGGCAGAACTGGTGCCAATAGGTAGAAGCCAAAGGAGGCAGACTTTGACCCTAAAGAAGGCAGAGCATCTTGACCACTGGATCTATTGAAACGTGGAACAGACAGTGACAGAATTTACTGTGACCGGAAGAAGAGAATGAAGATGGTGAAGAGACTGGCAATCTTGATGTATATAGATCTGTTGGAGAAATTAGGGATGACAAGTTTAGAAAAGAAAAGACTTGGGACTGGAAGGATATATGATCGTTGTCTTCAGGTATTTGAAGGGCTGGCGTGTGAACAAGGCTTCAGGCATGTTCTGCTCAGCACCAGACAGCAGAAATAAGAGAAATACGTGCAAATTTCAGAGACAAATTTCAGCTCAATGCAGTAGAAAAAAACCATTTTGTTAACAATTTCAGCTGTCTGCAATGATGAAAATGGAAGGGGAGAAGGGAATGAGCATTTATATAGAGCCTACTATGGGCCCAGTACTGTGCTAAGTGTTTTGTTTTGTTTTGTTTTTTAATAAATATTAACCTGTTTGATCCTCACAACAACCCTGGGAAGTAGGTGCTATTATTATCTCCATTTTACAGTGGAGAAAACTGAAACAGGCAGAGATTAAGTGACTTGGAGGTCACCCAGTTAGTTAAGTGTCTGAGGCTGAATTCGAACTCAGGTCTTCCTGACTTTGTGCCCAGCTCACTACCTGCCGTACCACCATCTGCCTCAAAATAAGAAAAACTTTTTAATTATAATGATTAAAAGTGGCCCCAGAGAAGGGTTGAGAAATTGTACCTCCCTCATCTTCTTTTCAGAGGTAGGGGACTATGGGTATGAAGTATTACATATGCTGTCAGCTATGATTAGTGCATAGGTTGTTTTTGCTTAACTACTTTATCTCCTGTTGCTACAGGGAATGGTTTTCTGAGTTGGGAGAGAAGGTAGGGGGCAAGGCATATCCTGAAATTAATGTGATATAAAAATGGTATCAATAAAAATATCTTCCTCAAGAGGTATCATGCTCTTCATTTTTGGTGATAAATTTTGTGGTCCTCAACCGGGGTCTTGACATACTGTAGAGAGAAATCCTATTCAGGCACAAGTTAGATAAGAAGGAGTCTGAGACTCCTTCTACCTCTGAGATTCTGTGTGATTTTGTTAGGACAGGTAGTGAGTTCCCCATCATTAGAAATCTATGAACAGAAGCTGGGTGATCATGAAGTTATTGTAGAGGTAATTGCTGCTTTAAGTATGAACTGAGCTAAAAAAATAAATCTTTGAGTTCCCTCCAATTCTTAATTTTCAGTGATTTTTAAATATGACCACCAGAGGTAACATTAGGAGTCAAATGATGCAGTTATTCTCGACTTCATTTTCCTCATCTGTAAAGTGGGGGTAATAATAGCACTTTCCTTACAGGGTTGTTGGGAGGATGAAATGCGATAACATCTTCAAAGTGCTTTGCAAAACAATTTTGTTGTTAGTCATTTCAGTCATGTCTGACTCTTTATGATTCCATTTGGGGTTTGCATGGCAAAGATACTGGAGTGGTTTGCCATTTCCTTCTCCAGCTCATTTTATACATGAGGAAACTGAGGCAAACTGGGTTAAGTGACTTGCCCAGGGTCACACAGCTGGGAAGTGTCTGAGGCCGCATTTGAACTCAGGAAGATGAGTCTTCCTGACTCTAGGCCTGATACTCTATGCACTATGGCGCCACCTAGCTGCCCCTTGCAAACCTCTAAGGACAATACAAATGCTATTATTGTTGTTATTTATTTTCAGGCTCCACAAAACCTATCATCCTGATTCCCTGGCAATTCTTTAAAGCAGTGCACACCAGCCAGCAGAGGGACAATCTGAGGACCTCGTTACTCGGTGCTACTTCCTGTAGGACACTACCATTGCCATTCTCTCCCATTACTGACTTTCTGAAATCTGTTCTATTTGCCTGACCGCTGCCCCTAGGGATTCTTCTTGCAAACCCAAACAGATATCTGGTGAGGTTTTCTTTGGGAATAAATAAATAAAATTTACCCTAAAGCAGGAGAAATGAAAACTCCGTTAGAAGAAAGCACAATAAAGACCTCATTTGGAGCACCACCTGCTGAGCTGGGAATGCCTGAGCACACCAGGTGGTCCAGGAGTACAGAAGATATGGGATATGTAGCTCTAGGTGGGCATGTTGAGCACCTTGGATGTGACCTATTTTTTTTTATTTCAACATAGTTTCCTCCGAGCAATATGAATGCAAGATAGCAATAGCTCACATTTCTCTAGTGCTTTATAATGCTGTAAAACAGACAGTGCCAGTCCCATTATCCCAATTTTAGATATGAAGAAAATGAGGCACAGAGATTTTTTGAATTAGAAAGTCTTTATTTTCCTTTCCAGCACCTCTTTTCCTCCATTGAAAGGAAACAAAAGCAGAAAATTCCTGTAATAAACGTGCTATCAGACAGAGTAAATTCTCACATTGGCTGTGACCAAAAAGTGTGTCTCATTATGCATCATGAGCCCATCAGCTAACCACCAAGAGCAGGGTAGCTTTCTTCATCACCCTCCTCTGGAAATATGGTTGATCGTTGTGCTGATCAGAGTTCTTAAGTCTTTTAAAGCTTCTCGTTTTGACAATGCTGTTGTTAACTGTAGAAATGATTCTGATTCTGCTCACTTCCCTCTGAGTAATGTGGTAGAGATAGAAATTACAATATTTGACAATAAAATTTTAATAATCTCTCCTTAAGTTTATGCCATTTTTCTAAGTAGCCCAATGTCACATCAAGTCAGAGGCAATACTAGGTCAAAGGGACAGGTCAAAGAGCTAGGATAAGAGAAGTAACACATACACACACACACACACACACACACACACACACACACCCCCCAAAATCATGAGGAGTCAGTGCTAAATTAGGGTCAGAAATATTTTTTTTAAAAGTTACAGATATAAGACGGCAGAGCAAAGCAAGCTTCAAAGTCCCATAACCTCCTATGTAGATAGAACAAAGAGAATGCAGAAGGAATCAGAAGGCATTTACAAAAACTTCACTATTGCTGAATTTGTAATAGTATCATAATTACTAACCCTTTGGCATTCCTTCCACCAAAGACCTCAGGCAGTTTGCAGCAAGATCAGAAACACACAACTTCCTCCGAGACAAATGCATCAGAACACAGAGACACACAAGGAAAGCCATCCAGGAACATCAGAGTTGTTGACTCCACACAGAGTTCTCCTCTGGCTTTCTTTCGTCCCTTCTCTCCTAGACAACAAGATCTACAAACTGTAGGTTAGTCAGCCTAAAACAGCACTCCAGGGACCGTAGCTCTCCCTTACTGTCTATCTGCTGTCCACAAGTGTTATTAAAATAGGTGGGGTTGATGCTTTTGTTAGAGCTACAATGGTTATATGCCTGCTTTTACATCTCAATTGCTCTGAATTTCCAATTGTTGAAAAGTTCAAAATACATGCAACCTTTAGTGAAGAGAAGATGATCAGGAGCTGAATATGCCAAGCATTTTGGATGGTTAAAGAATCTGATTAACAATCCACAACCAGGAAATGTGTAAAAACTGAAAGAGAAGAGGCAAAGCCCTCAGAAAAACAAGAATAAACCACCAGCAGAAACAGATCTAATGTCCAGGCTTCATGCACTCTCTGCCTCAACAGCCTGAATTTCCTAGTCTCCCTGAGAAAAGCCAATCTAGCGCAATGTCATATATTGTCCAGGACTAAGAAGGTAATTGTCATCCTGGACTCTGCTGGTTAAACCACATCTAAGGATATTAATATCAATCATAATAGCTAATATGTATGTAGTGCTTTAAGGTTTGCAAAGTACTTTATAAATATCATCTCATTTGATCCTCACAGGAATCCTGGAAAGTAGGTGCTATTATTATCGCCCTCCTTATACACATGAAGAAATTGAGGCAGAGTATTTGCCCGAGCTCACACATTCAGTAAGTATCTGAAGCTGGATTTGAACTCAGGTCTTCCAAACTCCAAGTATAGTGCTCTGTCCACTGCACCATCTTAGCAGAAAAAGTACTTTCTTCACAAGATTGTGAGGTAGAGAGTGCAAATATTATTCCTTCGTTTCACTATGGAGAAAACTGAGGCTCAGAGAGAATAAAAAATCTGTCACAGTCACATCTTTAATAACTAGCAAATAGAGTATTTGAACACAAGCCTTCTAACTCTATACTCAATTATTTTATTTTAAAATTATTCTACTTATTTCATTAAATATTTCCCAATTGCATGTAAATAAATTTAACAATTTTTTTAAATGTTGAGTTTCAAGTTTCCTCAATTCTGCCCTGCCCCCCTCATTGAGAAGCCAAGCAGTATGATATAGATTATACATGCGAAACATATTTCTGTATTAGCCACGTTACAAAAGGAAACATAAGCAAAATAAAACAGTAAAAATAAAGTTTAAAAAAGTATGCTTTAATCTGCATTCAGAGTTCCCTGCTCTCTCTCTGGATGGGGCATTGCCTTGGTCAGAGCAGCTAAGTCATTCACAGTTGATCATCCTTACAACATTGCTGTCACTTCATTTTACATCAGTTCATATAAGTCTTCCTGGTTTTTTTCAGAAACCATCCTACTCATTGTTTCTTATAGCACAATAGTATTCCATTACAATTGTATACCACAACTTGTTCAGCCATTCTCCAATTGATGGACATCCCCTCAATTTCCAAATCTTTGCCATCACAAAAAGAGCTGCTATAAATTTTTTTGTACAAATGTATTTTTTTTACATTTTTTTTGATGCCTTTGGGATAAAGCTCTAGTAGTGACATTGCTGGATCAAAGGGTATACATGGTTTTATAGCCCTTTGGGCATAGTTCCAAATTGTTTTCAGGAATGGTTGGATTACTTGACAACTCCACCAGTATCCCATTTTTTCCACATCCCCTCCAGCATTTATTATTTTCCTTTTCTATCATGTTAGCCAATCTCATAAGTGTGAGTTGCTGTCTCAGAATTGTGTTGATTTACATTTCTTTAATCAGTAGTGATTTAGAGGATTTTTATGTGACTATTGATAGCTTTAATTTATTCTTCTGAAAACTGCCCCTTCATATCTCTCGACCATCTATCAACTGAAGAATAGTTCTTATTTTTTAAAATTTGTCTCAGTTCCCTATTATTTGGCAAATGATACCTTTATCAGAGAAACATGCTGTAAAAATTTTCCCCCATTTTTTTGTTTCGCTTGTAATTTTGGCTAAATTAGTTTTATTTGTGTAGAAGCTTTTTAATTTCATGTAATCAAAATGATCCATTTTATATCCTGTTATGCTTTTGATCTCTTGTTTGGTCATAAACTCTTCCCTTATCCATAAATATGACAGGTACATTTTTCCATGCTCTCTTAATTTACTTATGATATTACCCTTTATGCCTAAATCATTTATCCATTTGACCTTATCTTGTTATACTATTGGTTGAATGGGATGCAATATGAGATGCCAATTTATTGCTAGTTTCTGCCAAACTGCTTTCCAGTTCTCTCAGCAATTTTTGTCAAATGTTGAGCTCTTACCCAAAAAACTTTGATTTTGGGGTTTATCAAGTACTAGATTACTATGATCATTTACAACCGTGTTTTGTGTACCTAAGCTATTCAACTGATCTGTCACTCTGTTTCTTAGCCAGTGCCAGATTGTTTTCACAATTACACTTTTAGTATAGTCTGAAATCTAGAACTGCTAGACTGTCTTCTTTCACATTTTTTTTCATTGATTCCTTTGATATTCTTGACTTTCTGTTCTTCCAGATGAATTTTGTTACTATTTTTTTCTAGCTCGGTAAAATAATTCTTTGGTGCTTTGATTGATATGGCACTGAATAAGTAAATTAACTAGACTGTCATTTTTATTTTGTTGGTTTGTCTTACCCATGGGCAATTAATATTTCTCCAGTTGTTTAGATCTGACTTGATTTGTGTGAGGAGTGTTTTGTAACTGTGGTCATATAGTTCCTGGGTTTGTCTTGGCTGGCAGACTCCCAAGTATTTCATATTGTCTGTTGCTATTTTAAATGGAATTTCTATTTCTATCTCTTGTTGCTGGGTTTTATTGGTAGTGTATAGAAATGCTGATGATTTTTGTGGGTTTATTTTATATCCTACAACTTTGCTGAAGTTGTTGATTGTTTCACTGAGTTTTTTGGTTGATTCTCTAAGTTTCTCTAACCATGCAATCATATCACCCATGAAGAATGACATATTTGTTTCTTCACTGCCTATTCTTGTTCCTTTCATTTCTTTTTCTTGTCTTACTGCTATACATATTATTTCTAGTACAAGGTTGAATAATAGTGGTGATAATGGACATTCTTCCTTCACTGCTGATCTTATTGGGAAGGCTTCAAGTTTTTACCTGTTAACAGATAATGCTTGCTCCTGGTTTTAGATAGCTACTACTTACGATTTAAAGAAAGGTTCCATTGATTCATATGCTTGCTGGTGTTTTTAGTGTTTTTTTGGTATTCTATTTTATCAAATGCTTTTTCTGCATCTATTGAGATAATCATGTGATTTTTGTCATTTTTGTTATTGATAGGATCAAATATAGTTGATTATACTTTTTCTATATTTTAGTTTTCCTAATATTGGACATGTTGCTGTTTGTCCTTTCCTCTCAAAAAGGACCATAACGTCAGGGAGGTGATTCCATGACATGCAAGTGAATTGGATTTAATTGAGGGAGGATTGTGTAAACTCACCAGCCTCACTTTCTCCTCCAGAACCATCTGGCCCAGAATGCAGTGGAAGACCATGACCTTTTCAAGCTAAGGTCTTTAATAGGTATCAGTTTGATGGAATCATCATTCAGTGATTAAGGCTTAATAAGAAATGAGGCAGAGAATGGCCTCTTTACCTAATCCAAAAAAAAAATCGATTTGGGAAGGGAACACCCTCAGGGTTTCTGTCCAAAACAGAAACAATTGCCATTTACAATCATTCTGAGTGAATCAGGGCCCAACAATGACCAAGGCCCACATTCCTAGTATAAATCTTATCTGGTCAGTGTTTGCTCTTTGTGACATATTGCTGGAATTTCTTTGCTAGTATTTTATTTAAAATTTTTGCATCAATATTCATTAAGGAAAATGGTCTATAATTTTCTTTCTCTGTTTTATGAATCAAACCCACATTAGATCATAAAGGGAATTTGGTAGAACTCCTTCTTTACTTTTTTCAAATAGTTTATATAGTATTGGGATTAATTGTTCTTTAAATGTTTGGTAGAATTCACTTGTGAATTCATTTGTCCCTGGGCATTTTTTTTTAGGGAGCTTATGTATGGCTTGATCAATTTCTTTTTCTAAGATAGGTCACTTAAGCATTCTATTTCTTCTTCTGTTAATACGCACAGTTTATACTTTTTGTAAATATTCATCCATTTTTCTTAGATTGTCAGTTTTACTGGCATATAATAGGACAAAATAACTCCTAATAATTGTTTTAATTTCATCTTCATTGGTGGTTCATTCACCCTTTTTCATTTTTGATATTGGTAATTTTGGTTTTCTTCTTTCTTTTTCTTAAATCAAATTAGTGGTTTTATCTGTTTTATTGGCTTTTTAAAATAAAACCAACTCCTAGTTTTATTTATTAGTTTGATGATTTTCTTTCACTTTTATTAGTCTCTCCTTTGATTTTCAGGGTTTCTATTTTGGTGTTTAATTGGGATTTTTAATTTGTTCTTTTTCTAGTTTTTTTTTTTAGTTGCATGCACAATTTATTGATCTGTTTTTTCTCTTTTTATTGATGTGTACATTTAGAGATATAATTTTCCCCCTAAATATTGTTTTGGCTGCATCTCACAAAATTTGGAATATTGTTTGGAATATTGTTATTTGTTGTCATTCTCTTGAATGAAATTATTGATTGTTTCTATAATTTGTTCTTTGACCCACTCATTCTTTAGAATTAGATTGTTTAGTTTCCAATTAACTTTTAAGCTGTGCTTCCATGGCCCTTTATTAAATGTAATTTTTATTGCATTATGGTCTGAAAAGAGTGCATTTAACATTTCTCCTTTTCTGCGTTTGCTTCTGAGATCTTTATGCCCTAACACATTGTCAATTTTTGTGAAGGTGCCATGTACAGCGGAGAAAAAGGTATATTCCTTTCTATTCCCCTTTGGGTTTTTCTAGAGGTCAATTATATCTAACTTTTCTCAGATTCTATTCACCTTCTTGACATCTTTCTTATTTATTTTATGGTTAGCTATATCTAGCACTGATAGGGGAAGATTGAGGTCCTGCACAAGTATAGTTTTACTGTCTATTTCCTCCTGTAATCCATTTAACTTTTCCTTTAAGAATTCAGAAGCTGTGCCATTTGGTTCATATATGTTTAATGTTGATACACTTTATTTCTATGGTTCCTTTTAGTGAGATAATTTCCTTGCTTATCCCTTTTAATTAGGTCTATTTTTGCTTTTGCTTTGTCTGAGATTGCTACTACTGCCTGTTTTACTTCAGCTGATGCATAATAGATTCTGCTCTAGGCCTTTATTTTAACTCCATGTGTGTTTCTGTTTCAAGAGTGCTTCTTGTAAATGACATATTGCTGGATTCTGATTTCTAATATGTTGCTATCTGCTTTCACCTTATGGGTGAGTTCATCCCATTCACATTCACATTCATGATTACTAATTATGAATTTCCTTCCATCCTGTTTTCTTCTGTTTATCCTTCTCTGTCTCTTTTTATCCTATCCCTCTTTTCAAATCTGCTTTGTTTCTGACCACTGACTTCTTTTATCTGTCTTTCTTTTTTTATTCTCTCCCTTTCCTTTATCCCCTTTCACTCTTGTTTCCCTGCTCGGTAAAATAGATTTCTATTATCAATTGAGTATGTATGCATGTATGTATATATGTATGTATGCATGTACGTACATATGTGTGTGCTTCCCTCTTTAAAGCAATTTAGATGCAAGTGAGATTTAAACATAGCTTGTCCTTCCACTCTACTCTGCCCCCTCCACTATAAAAGATCTTCTTTTTTATGCTTCTTTTTTGTGAGATAATTTTCCCCATTTTTCCTCTCCCTTCCCTTTCTCCCAAGGCATCCCTTTTTATCAAATTTTTTTTTACCTCATCTCAACATAATCAACTCATTCTCACACTCTTTCTCTATGTAGAATCCTTCTAACTGTCCTAATGATGGTATAGTTCCTAGAAGACACATCTCATCCTCCCATATTGAAAGGTAAACAGTTTAACCTTATTAAGTCACTTATGATTTCTCTTTCCTATTTATCTTTTTATGTTTCTCTTGAGGCCTGTATTTCAAAGTCAAATTTTTTATTTAGCTCTGGTCTTTTCATCAGGAATGCCTAAAAGTCCTTTATTTCATTTAATGTCTATTTTCCCCCTGAAGGATTATACTCAGTTTTGCTGAGTAGATTATTCTTGGTTGAAATCCTAGTTTCTTTGCCTTCCAGAATAACTCTCTAACCCTTTAATGTGGAAGCTGCTAAATTTTGTGCGACCCTGATTGTTGCTCCACTATATCTGCTTTCTTTCTGGTTGTTTGAAGTAGTTTCTTTTTAACCTGGGAGCCCTGAAATTTTGCTATAATATTTCTAGGAGTTTTCATTTTAGGATTTCTTTCAAGTGGTGTGCGGTAGATTCTTTCAATTTCTATTTTACCCTTTATTTCCAGGATGTTGGGGCAGTTTTCCTTCAAAATTTCTTGAAATATGATGTCTAAAATCTTTCTTTGATCATGATCTTCAGGTAATCCAGTAAATTATTAAATTATTTCTCCTTGATCTACTTTTCAGGTCAGTTGTTTTTCCAATGAAATATTTCACACTTTCTTCTATTTTTCATCTTTTTTACTTTGGTTTTTTCCTTGTTTTTTTGTTTTTTGTTTCTTAATGTTTTGTGTAGTCATTAGCATCCATTTGCCCAAAACTACTTTTTTAGGAGTTATTTTCTCCAATGAGCTCTGGTACCTCCTTTTCCATTTGGCCAATTCTACTTTTTAAGGAAGTAAAAAAGCTCATTTTTAGCTTTTCCAGAAATTGTTGTTGGATTTGTGTTCAATTTACTTTTTTTTTCCTTTGAGGCTTTGCTTTTAGCTGTTTTTACTTCATTGTCTTCTTCTGAGTTTGTTCTTGATCTTTCCTGTTACCATAGTAGCTTTTAATGATCAGGATCTTTTCTTCCCCTCATTTTTCCACCCTATTTTTGATTTGGAACTTTATATTCATGTTGGGCTCTATTTCCTGCATGGGAGGTGGTGCAAAGTGAGGATCACTGTCTCAAGCTTCAGGCTTTTTTGCACTACTGTTTTCAGAGCTAATTTGGGAGGAGGGAGAGGGGAAATTTTTGATGTTTCTAAGGTGGTATGATCTGGGGAGAGGAGTGGTCACTGCTCTCGTGGTTTGTACTCTGGTCCTTACCCAGAAACAACCCTTGGTCTCTTAGGACTGCAATTTATACTGCTCCTTAAGGGTCCTTTTCCAGAAACAATGCTGTTTCCTTGATCCTTTATGGTCGGAAATGATACGATCTCTCAGGGTTTCCACTCCTTCTTGGTCAAAAATGCTCCTCTTCACCCTTGAACTATGACTCAGAAATGGGTATGGGACATGGAGTGGCCAAACAGCATCTGGTCCTGGGTCCAATGCTAGCACAGAGGTCCCCTATGGTCATTGTCTAACCAGTTTCCAGGATCCCTTACCATCTCCAGGTTTGAGGACTCCTGAAGCTGTTACTCCTTCTGTCACCATCACCACACAGTCTTACCACTGATGTTTCATTCACGTGAACTCCAGTCTGGCCTCCTCCCCCATGTCACAGATCCCTCTTTCCAACCTCCTATGTTGCCTTGGGCTGGAAGTATTTCTCATTCTGACCTTTCATTGGCTCTGCCACTCCAGAATTTGCTTTGATGAGTTATTTCAAAATTGCTTTAAGGGGAATGTTGGGAGAGCTCAGCAGAGCACTTTCTCTATTCTGCCATCTTGGCTGCACTCAAATTCAGTGCTTTTTAACTACTTCAAGCTATCTTATAAAAGATTTGCCTTCTTTCTATTTTCAGGGTCCATTCCTCCTCCAGGTATGGAACTCCTGGGTCATTGATCACTATAAAGAGATACAAATGGGTTTCAGTAAGTCCTCATATCGGAAGAGATCTAAGGAGCCTGAGTAGACACTCATTTGTGCAGTCAATCACCAGTTAATATGCTTAGCCTAAGCAATATATTGATCCTGATTGCCTGGAATTGCACTTGCAAAGAGCTAGGTGACATTTCTAAGGGAAGACAAGATACTTTCAAGTCAATTAGAGGTGTCAGAGGATTCAGCTGTATAGGGGACAAACTAACCTCAGAGAAACATCCACAGAGAATGTAAATTAAATTCCTCTTTTTTTTGTGCACCAGAAACTTTAGTGGCCTCTGATATCTGAAGGGATATAACCTATTGCCCCAAAGCACGTATAGCAGGAATGCAGAAAATAAACCTTACTCCTGTGGGACCTCAACAGAAGGAACTAAAATCTTAGGTCAGTGAGATAATGATAAGGATCCTACAAATAATAATTCTGTTGCTTCATGTAGCACTGTATACTATGAAAACATTTTTTTTAATCTGCTATCTTATTTGATTCTTACAACAACAGTCTAACATAGGTAGGTCATGTATTATTCTCCTCCCTTCAACAATGGGGAAACTAAGTCCCAAGGAGATGAAATGATGTGACTAGCTTCACACAGTAAATCAGTAGTCAAACTGAGATAGCATGGTTGAAAGCACCTGACTCATAAAGAAGCCATGGCATGGTGGAAAGAGAACTTGTTCTAAATTCAGAGGGCCTAGGTTCAAATTCCACTGTTGATACTACCTGTGAGACTTTAGGAAAGTGACTTAACTTTGAGGTCTCTCATTTTGCTCATATGGGCTCAATGTGGGGTATGTATCAGATGGCCCTTCCAACTCTGGATCAATGAACTGAGGGAGGGGGGAGTTTACATTTATTTAGAAGATTATAGTTGTCAAAATGTTTTCCCCACATCAATTCTATTAGGTAAATAGTGAAAACATTATTATTCCCACTTTAGAATACTTCAGGAATTCTATAAGGTAGATAGTGAAAACATTATTATTCCCATTTAAAAATACTTCAGGAAACTAAGCCTCAGAAGCAAAGTGATTTGCCTGTGATCACACAGCTATTAAGAGTAAGAGTCTGGATTCAAAACCAGTCTTCTGGCTCCAAATCCAATGCTTATGAAAAAGATGGTTAATGAACATGTAGAAAAGGAAGCAGCAATTACAGAGGCATCATGGCTTCAGCCAGAGCAGGTCATGGACGACTCAACGTCCTTTTCTTTTCTGAAGGTGTGGAAAAATAAAAATTAATATTACCTCTGATTTCTAAAATGCATTGATTTTACAATATAATTTATTTTATATCATATTGAATTTTTATAATTGTCAGCATCTTCCTGAACTCACCTAGCTCAAAAATATAGTCTGCCTTAGTCTGAATTCACTTAATGCCATGTGTCAAAGGGAATGTTACTATAGCTCATGCAACTAGCCCCTGGGATTTCTGTTTATTGTTGGTATACCTCAACAGTTTAACCTGGGATGTCTGTTTTTTGTTATCTATAAATACATAAATACTAACCAAAGACAACTTCTTGCCTGTCCTTGTGCAGTTAGAGGTGGTTTGATCTCCCTCAAGGGGACAACCAATTATGTAATTCTGATTTGGGGTGGTTCTGATTTTCTAGCCAAGATTACAAGAAGCAGAGGAGTTCCATAAAACAATTAATGTTTCTTAATTATCAGAGGGAAACTAGGTGGTACAGTGGATAGAATGCTGGACCTAGAGTCAGGAAGACTCATCTTCACCTGCTCAAATCTGGCCTCAGACACTTACGGGTTGCATAACCCTGAGAAAGTCACTTAACCCTGTTTGCCCCAGTTTCCTTATTTGTAAAATGATCTGGACAAGGAAATGGTGAACCATTCCAGTATCTCTGCCAAGAAAATCCCAAATGGGGTCATAAAGGGTAAGACAAGACTGAAAAAGTGACTAATTGAAAATTCTCAAAGAGGGGTGTGATCAGTCACATGTGAAGGCCAACCCATTTAACCTAGCTGTAGCCAACTATAACATTCCCCAACCACCCAGACCCTTTCCTTTGCTGTGTGTCAATAAAAAGGATTTCCCCTTCTCATGCGGGTCACTGGCCTTACTGAGAGGACCAGTCTCACCTGTTTTGTTCATAGTTATATGCATCATTGTTAGTAAACTGATCTGGCTCAGAAAACTACCTCAGCTTACCTTTATTGCATTTTATTTGCCACAAAGGGATTACTAGATCAAGAGAATCTTATATAGTTTAAACAAGATTTTAGCAAAGCATTCGACAAATGTCTCTCATGTTATTCTTATGGTCAAGACAGAGTATTATGGGCTAGACAATAGAACAACTAGCTGGATTCAGAATTGGCTTAATGGCCAGATCCAAAGTATAGTCATTAATGAATCAGTGTCAACTTGAAAAGGGGCCTCTGGGGGATCTGTCCTGGGACTGAAGGTATAGATGGCATGCTCATCAAATCTGCAAATGACCCAAGGAGGAGCATATTGGAAGAACAAGCATAAATACAAATAGATCTGAATACTTGGTTAATTCTAATAAGATGGAATTAAATAGGGATAAATATAAAGTCTTATAATTGAGTTCAAAAGGGCAACTTCAAAAATAAAAGGTGGGGAGGACAGCTAGCTGGAAATTCAGTGTGATATGTCAGCCACAAGAGCTAATGTAAATTTAAGCTATATGAAGAGAAGTGTAGTGTCCAGGATTAGGGAGGTATTCAGCATCATCGTATCCCCTGGCTATATCACAACTGAGTATTTTGTTCATAGCAGGGTGCTGTGTTGATAAGGTGACCAGAGGATATCAACAAGGACCTTGGCATTATGTCTTACGAAGACTAGTTAAAGGATGCTTAGCTTGGAGAAAAGAAGATTTGGAGGGAATATGATACCTGCTGCCAATGTATTGGAAGGATCCAAAGGGCTGTCATAAGGGAGAAGCAGAAAACTTGGTCTGCTTGGACCCAGAAGGCAAAACTAGGGACAGTGGATGAAAACAGGCAAATTTAGGCTTGGTGTCAGGAAAAACTTTGTAAGGATTAAAGCTGTCCAAAAGGCACTTAATGGGGCTCCCCTCTTCATAAGAGGGTTTTGTGATCATTTTCTGGGTGTTTTGGAAAAGAGAGTCCTATTGAGGCACAAGTGGTACAATTCCTTCCAAGTCTGAGATTCTGTGAGTTTCCTTATAATTTCAACTAGTTCTGCCAGTGGTTTACTGCATTACCTAAGGCAAGCTCCCTAGGCCTCTTTTCTGGGCTGTAAAATCAAGGGGTTGGGCTAAATGACCTCAAAGGTCCTTCCAGTCCTAATAGTCTTTGATCCCTAGTCCTTCTCACCCTATACCCCCCCACTTCCAATACCTTTTCTCTGAGATTACTCACCATTTATATCATATGCATATCTCTTTTATGTACATGTTTATTTGCATATTGTCTCCCCCATTAGAATGTAAGCTCCTTAGGGCAGGACTGTGTTTTTGCCTATCTTTCTATCCCCACACAGCACTATCTAGATCCCTCTTATCTTTAAAACACTGTGATTCAAACTAGAATCTTGTTTCTAAAACCCCTAGAGCTTGACTTTTTTTTACTAGGCCTTGGAGAAAGTGGAGAAGCAAAGGCTGGTTGGGGGTGGAGAGGGAGGGAGCTGAGGAACAGTCAATGAAGGTGGTTGGGATAGGATGCAAAAAGAGACTATGCTTAGGACCTGGACCCTGGATTTCCAGTAGATCACAACCAACGTTCCCTGAGAAACAGGAGACCACAGTTCTAATCACATCACCTGCTATAGGTTCCATGAGCTCTCAAAGATGCCTGCTCTGCCTCTTAGTGTTCTTCCTCACCCGCACGGGGAGGCAGTAAGCCATTTCACTGTGAGGATGCAGTGATTGCCCTAGAATGGTGGTAACTATTTGATTGCCTCACCTGGGCCCTTGGAAGGGAAGATGGGAATTTTCTGATCCAGGTTGTCTTGGCATTTCTCCACATTGATCTTCAGCATGAGACAAAAAAAAATTAAATTAAATTAAAAAACAGCACAAATTAAATCCAGGAATAAATCCAATACAGAAGGAATTTTAAAAGGAACTGTTATCCGTGGATCCTGGGGGCTACTCTGAAACTGCATTTGCTCCAGGGCTAGAAACCCAACCAGTTAGTCCCAGGGCACCCCTCCATCCTGAGTTCCACTTGATGCTGTTGCCTGGGCCTTCTTGCAGATCTGGAAAGTTGGCCTTTCCCACCCTCCTACCCGGACTAGTAAGTGAAACCTTGATCTTCTCCAACAGTTCCAATGGCCACTGCCACTGTTTCTTTAAGAGTTTAACAAAACATGTTTAATCCTCCTGGCACGGAATCTGGCTGTGGCAGGGCAAGTTTTATTGAGCATATAATCACAGGACTTTTGTCTCCATCGTTAACACACACTGGCTTCCTTATCCTGACATATACCACTTTGCACCGCCCTGTTCATTACAGTCTTTCTTCCCATCCTCTCCCTCTGCTACTGCTGCGAAATTCTGTGTATAGTGGCTTTCTCTCTTTTCCCTTTCTCTTCCTTTGGAAGAAAGAGGGAGAAGGAAAGAAGAAGGAGGAGAAGGAAAGAAGGACATAGAAAAACAGAGAGGAAATGAGGGAAGAGTGGACAAAAACAAAAGAAAAGAGAAAAAAAACAAAAGGAGATTAAGGATGAAGATAAAATACTACCAGGAATCTTTTCATTGGGCTACTGGAGCGCCCAAAGCTCCCTGGGAGTTGAGAGAGAGGAAGAATGAATGGGACAGAGAGAAGGAAGAGAGGATAAAAACAAAGAAGAGGAAAAAAGAAGGGAAAAAGAGGGAAAGAGTGGAAATAGGGGAAGGGAAACAGAAAAAAGAGGAAAGAGGGTAAAGGCAGATGAAAAGACAGAAAGCAAAGAAAATTTAAAAGCAGAAAGAAAAAAGGGTCATGGGAGAGAGAAGGAAAGAGAGGGAGAGAGGGGAGTGACAGAGACAGAGACAGAGAGACAAACAGAGAGACAGAGACAGAGACAGGACAGAGAGAGAGGGAGAGACAGAGAGACAGAGAGAGAGAGAGAGAGAGAGAATATGGTATTGTATGGTATTGATTCCCTAAGGAAATCATTTGGAGATGGTTTTGTTGTTTTTTTTTTTTTAATTCAGCCAAAGAAAGAGTGAGCTTGTGTTTTTAAGCCCAAAGGCTGTTGGCAAAGAAAGTAAATCTCCTCACAGACCCAGAAGTCTGAAAGAAGAAAGTGGAAGAGTGTGGGAGAGGGAGAAAGAGAGCTACATTCTCCCAAGGGGATACTAGAAGAAGCATCCTTTGAATTTGGGGATTTTTTTTTCCTGTATAAGTTGGCACCGACAACCACTAGTTATTTTTTTTTCCACACTGGTTGTGGGTGATGTTACTGGGCTAGAATTTGCAAAGATATGGATCACAAATAGAAAAGTCTTGAGGGTATTTGGGCCTCCGAGGGTCAGGAACTCCAGGGCACACCAAGAGAAGAATGGCCATCAGTAGCAGAAACAGAATTAACAGCAACATCTTGAATGGAAAATCCTGAGAGAATAAGTTTCCCAGTAAGGATTTCTAAAATTTTCATTTGTTCTCCATGCTGTAAAACATTCTTCTCCAAAGTAATCCTATAAAGATTGCTGGTAGTTCCTCCTTCCCCTCTCTTTCCTTCCTAGGGCGTCTGCCATATTGGTAATGTTATTGATTTTGCTGAGTCCCCACTTGGTGGGGAGGGAACAGAGAGAAGTGAAAATTCAAGAAAAGTTCATCTTCAAGGTAAATATCAACTTGAAAATTACTTCTGAATATCCAGAATGGTTTTACATTGGTGTGTGCAAATGATATTCAGATCACATGAAAATGAACTTGTGGCCTCCCTACCTAATTTGATACACCTGGATGTGACCCCAGGGAAAATCCTAATGGAGACACCTGCTATGAACACTGAAGGAAGAATGCCTTTGGTGGTATTTCACCCCTTCTGTTTCTGCCACTAATACTAACTAGGAGAAGTAATGAGCTGGCAGGAAACAATAACTATGGGCTGGAAAAAGGAAAAAAGAAAAACATTACCACTGAATTTCAACTTCTTGTTATGGTATGCTGAGAAATTACCAGGGGGCATCTAACTCAAAATTCAGAACTCGAGACGTATTCCATGACAGGGGGTTTAGGGCAAATTCATCAGAGATACTCACCTTTCCTCTCTCTCTGTTATTTGGGATAGGAGCAGAGCCCTAGCATCTGATGCCTGGATTTGAAGAAGAGGGCTGGACCAAGGTCTTAAATCTCCTAGACAGCTCCCAGCCATCGGCAGGTTGTGTGGCTGAAACAGATGGATCCAGCTGGTGTCGATATTCAGAGATCTCTCTGCCCTCCTTTTGAGCTCAGGAATCTTGATGACATTCCCACATCATATAAGTGACCAAACCAGGAACAACAACTTCACCCCTTTCCTTCCCTACTGCCTGCATACACCCATGTGGCATTAGAGTGACTACTATTCTGGATGGTTATGATACTCTTTTCCTAATTTTTGGAACCCTCTTCTTTGAGCAGCCCAGTGATGTATTTTCCATAAGGGGGTCCACATGGCTTAGGAGTCTACTGGGCCGGCCAATTCCAGTGTCTCCAATGTATTCCATTCTAGTCCGAAACATCTGGTACAGCAGACAATACATGGTACGGTATTGTGATCCATGGAGCCTTGGGCCTTGTGCGAATTGCAGCCTTTGTGTGTTTCCTCATTTTAGGGGAGTTGGATTATATAACATCTAAAGTCCCTCCCAGTTTTAAGTCCATGATTCTTTCCTTTGTTGTTGTTAATGATGTTGAATGGGAGGAGGGAGGGAGGGAAGAGAAATAGGAATGATAGGAGTTCTGAGACCCATATAAAGCCCAATATCATTCATAGGACCACAGAATTGGAACTGGAAAGGACCTTAGGGGTCCTCTAGTCCAGAGGAGGAAACTGAGGCTCAGAAAAGTGTAACAAGCACAGGAAATGACTTTTCCAAAAGTCACACAGGAAGTAAGTGGGACAGTGGGGACTTGAATGCAGATCCTGACCACAAATGCAGGATAATTTCCACTACATCAGAGTGCCTCCTCATTCAATAAACATGCACTAAACATCTATTATGGGCAAAATGCTTGTGCTATCCACTGTGCAAATTCCCTTGGAAGAACCACAAGGAGACCTCACCATTGTGCTATGAGCCCTTCCACTCTCCAACAATATTGTTCTGTCTAGGTTTTTTTCTTCTCTCAGTATGCAAACAGTTAAGCACTGTTGTGGAAGCTAATGGGGAAAGGAGATGGCAAGAACTTCAGGCATTTGGTAGTGGCTTCTCTGAAGAAAATAAGTGGGTCTGAGTGTGCATGAGTACATCAAGGACCACAAAACACAAGGGTCCAGGATGCAAAAGAAGGCCTTCACTCAAAGGAGGTTGACTTAGAATGAAATTTAGAAATAGAAGGGACCTCAGAGATCGTTTCCCCCAATCTTCGGACTTTGGATATTTAGAAAATGTTAAGTGGCTCATACCCTCCCCACTCCTGTCCTAAACTGTCCATATTCCCATTTCTGCTGGCAGATGTTGCTACTGCCTCATCAGTGGCCAGGGATTTGTCCATCTTGTCTAACCATGCATCAAGAACTGGCTTCTGGGAAGACAGGAGGAGGGGCTGGGGGAGCAGCTTCAGCTCAGGCTCCAGATCAATGGGAAGAGGCAGGCAGGAGAGCTCCCTTCATCTTGGGTTTTTACTTTGATAATGTGCTTCCTTGCAGGGGCTTGAGATGCGCTGAGTTCTGTCTGTGCAGCTGCCCAAAGGGAGGAAAGATTGCCCCAGGTCAAGCAAAGAAGAGACTGATGGGGATGGCCAGGCATTGACAGGCACGGTGATCATCACATTCCTTCCCATCCCCATAGAATTAATTGGTGCTTTGCCACAAGCATACACTGGCAAACCCCATCTAGGTGGTCTGTAGCAGGGAACATGCTGGATACCTTCCAAACCCACCAGGCAGGGCAGGATGAAGGCTGCAATACAATGGTGTTGTGTATCCTTATTTCAAATTTTTTTTCCCATTCCACGAGATACCCCCTTCCCCAAAAGATTTCCTTTTCCTACTGGCCCCCAAAGGAATACCAGTCATTCAGTCTGCGGCCAGCACAACAGGCACACACTGCAATAGAGGACAGCCAATCTGACTTACCAGATGGCATTGAGCAGCCTCAGATTCTATTTTTCTTTACTGACAATGCTTTAGGAGAAAGAAATGAAACACTCCTTAGAAATGAGGTAGTGCCTGCTTTGATGGAACGGGGAACTCATTCTAATATTGTGTGTAAGGAGAGTGTGAGAAACTGGTAGGCTCAGCTCCTGGTGCTAGCTTCTTTTTAGGTAGCTTCAGCTTCTAGGACAGTAACCTAGGTCGTAGGAAAGGCACAGTGGCAACTTGGATCAGATGAGTGCACAGTCCCGTGCTCAAATGCAGAGCGAGTTTGTACTGCATAGAAAGCTAATTTTAGCGTCTCTTTGCTGGGAAGACAAGCGGCTCAGAGCTGATCATGATGAGGGAGGGCCCCAAGCTCAATCTTGGTTGCCAGTTCTGTGGCAATTTCTATCTGCAAAACCCACGCCATAAATCACCGATTTGTTGTGCCCAGCAACAGTCCCATGGTGATGACTGAGAAAAGCAGTCATATTAGAATGAAAAGAATCAGAAACTTGGAGACAATAAGACTTTGTGACCCACAAGAGGAGCAAAGGTCTTGTGTCAGAAGGGACCTAGTCCCACCTGCTCATTGTTAATATTAAGAAGTTGAGGCCCAAAGAAGTTATGACTTGCCCAAGGTCACACAGGCAGTAAGTGGAAGAAGTGAGATTTGAACCCAGGTCCATGACTCCAGAAGTTACATGCTCTTTCCACGATACCAGAAAATCTGATTATGAGCCTTTTTAAACTCCAGTATACTCTTTAGGACCTCTCGCATCCCCTTTCTGGCCATGGCCAACCATTCCCTTATTCGTGGCTATGAGCTTTCCCATGCCCTGAGAAAACAAGTCTCTACTTTGTTAAGAAGCAATTGAGGAGCCCCTTTGGTGGGCCAGGCATTGCTTCAGAAGCCAATACACATAAGAGTCCTCTTATTCCTGCTGCCTTGTCCCCACTTAACTGTCTGCCCAGATTTCAGATCTTTTACTAGCCTTGACCTCAGGTACCTGTGGTTTGCCTTCTTCGATTTCTGACTTCCTTCCAGGTTTGGCCTCTAATGTCTACATGCTCCTGTTTTACTTCCGTAACCTCTTAGGCCTTGTCTGCTGTGAAGGCTACACGCCGTTGCACTATTGCCTGTTTTTCTGATCACCGACATCATTTGAGTCCTATTCCATCACTCTGCCTGCCAGAGGCTAGCATTAAGCATAGAGCTTCTACATCTGCCCCCTTAATGCTAGTGCCTTATGCCTATTATCTGTAATTTATCCTGTACACATCTTGTTTGTACATAGTTGATTACACGTTGTTTCCCCCATCAGACTGAGCTCCTTAACAGCAAAGACTGTTTTTCTTTGTTTTTCTTTTAATTTTTTTTGATTTATAGAATAAAACCAACATTTACATAACATAGTATAATAAAAAAAGATTGTGCATGAAACTACAAACCTACTATGCACAACTTTCTATTCCTTTCAAATATATAACAAAATTATCATGTAAATTTCTTTTTTTCTTTTCCTCCCTTCTGCCCCCACCCTAGAGATGGCTACCATTAGACACAAATAGGTATATCTATATCTGTATCTCTATCTATATACATATATATACCTATATTTA
Source organism: Vombatus ursinus (assembly GCF_900497805.2). NCBI lineage: Eukaryota > Metazoa > Chordata > Mammalia > Diprotodontia > Vombatidae > Vombatus > Vombatus ursinus. The sequence goes on from NW_020954567.1 coordinate 16,974,915, forward strand.
CATAAAATTATTCGATATATACTTCTATTTATCAGTTCTTTCTCTGGCTGCAGATAATATCTTTCTTCATATGCCCTTTATAGCTAATTTGGGTATTTATAATAGTCAAAATAACTTACTCACTCAAAGTCATTCTTAAAACAATATTGCTGTTACTATATACAATGTTTTCTTGGTTCTGCTCATTTCACTCTTCATTATTTCATGCAAGTTTTTCCGTGTTTTTCTAAAATCATTGAGCTCATCATTTCTTAGAGCACAGTAATATTCTATCACAATCTTATGCCACAACTTGTTTAGCCATTCCCCAATTAATAGGCATCCCTGAAATTTCCAATTCTTTGCTACCGCAAAAAGCTGCCACAAACATTTTAGAACATATAGGTTATTTGCCTTTTTCCCTAATCATCTTTAGAAATAAATCAAAAGACTTTTTTTTTTGTTTTTCTTTTCTTTGTATCCCCTAGACTTAGCATAGTGCGTGGCACAACAGTAGGTGCTTAATAAATGCTTGTTGTTGAACAATCCCACAGTCCAAGATGGACCAGGAGTCTCTACTCCTGATACATCAGTCATCTGACTGAAACCTGACACAGAGATAGGACCTCAGAGATCCCTTCACCCAATCTTTGGACTTCCAGTATTTAGAAAATGTTAAGAGGCTCATGCCCTCCCCATTCCTGTCCTAAACCTTTCTTGTTCTAATCCAGATGTTGGTTGGAAATACAAGACAGATCCAACTTGATTCTGGAATCATTAAACCGGTCAACCAGCTGTAAGATATTACCAGCTGTCGTGTTAATCATTAATGAGGCAGACAGTGCCTGTTGTCTGCGTAGTGAACCAAAAATTATGACTTGGGTTTTAATTTCATTTAAAATTAACTCACTGAAGAAGAATCATCCTCCTCTGAGCTGCTGGCAATATGAGGAGGATGGTGAGCCTTAAACTCACAGAGAGTATGGAGTCTTTTACTAATGTGATATTAAAAAAAAAAGTGTGATTTATGTAGAGCCTCAAAGTTTGCCAGGCACTTTACATAGAATATCTTATCTGAGCCTCACAACCACCTAGGAAGTGGTTACCCCATTTACCTTTATCCCATTTTACAGATTTATAAATGGCATCTGAGAGTGTTTAAGTGACTTGCCCAATTAATAAGTATAAGAGGCAAGATTCTAGGGGCAGCTAAGTGGCGCAGTGGATAGAGCACTAGCCCTGAAGTCAGGAGGACCTGAGTTCAAACCCGGCCTCAGACCAAAGACTTGACACTTACTAGCTGTGTGACCCTTGGCAAGTCACTTAACCCCAATTTCCTAAAATTAAAAATATATATATATACATACATACATATATATATATATATATATATATATACATAAGAGGCAAGATTCAAACCCAAGTCTTTTTGGGTTAGAGCACTAGGCCTGTAGTCAGTAAGACCTGAATTCACATCTGGCATCAGACACCTACTAGCTGCATGACACTGGGTAAGTCACTTAACTTTTCGAATATAAAATGGGAGGGGGGGATAATAATAACATCTACCTTCCAGGGTTGTTGTGAGAATCAAAAAGATACAATATTTGGAAAGTGCTTAGCACAGTGCCTGACACATAATTGTTGCAGAAAAATGGTTGTTTAATTCCATCCTTCCTTCCAGCTAAACTGGCCTACATGAACTTCCTCATACACATCATTCTGTCTCTTGTCTCATTACTTCTGTACAGGTTGTCCCCTATACCTGAATCTTTCATAATCCTTAACTTCCTTCAAAACCTAGTTCAAGCACCACCTCCTTCATGATACTATTTCTGACCTCAACCCTTAAGGCCTCCTCACTCCTGAAGTGCCTTATGTAGACTTACAATACCTTTCATATTTACATATATGTGTGTATGTTGTTTCCCCAGATAGACTAGTTTCATTTGTACCTTCTCTATGAATGAATTAAGCAAACCATTCCCTGCCTTTAAGGAAGGCTCTGTATCCCTAGTGCCCAAGACAACCTCTGGTACATAGCAGGCACTTGAAAAATGAGTTGATTGATCCCTAACTCCAAATTCAGGGCTCTTCTCACTACAACATGGTGCCTCTCAGCAGCAGATGGGATGGTTTGACTGTTAGCAAGAATATTGTGTCCTTTAGTACCAGGTGACTATGCTCTCAAAGCTGACAATCACAGAAAATACCTTTGTGATTCTCTACCCAGGTCCATTGTGTGTCCCAGACCAGTCCTATGCCATGGCATAGACTAATGACTGTACAATTGCCTTCTTCATTTTTAGTGGAGCTGTGGAAGAAATTCACTTGATCAAAGGATTTGGAGCTAGAAGGGACAGACCCAATCTCTTCAGTTTACAAATTAAGAAAATGCTAAGTGATTGGTCTCAGGTCATATATATTGTAAGAGATGGAACTGGAACTCAGGTCTTCTGACTTTAAATCAATCAACAATTTATTAATCATTGAACTAGGTACTGAGGATAAAAACACAAAAATGTAACAGTCTCTCCCCTCAAGGAGCTTATAATCTATCACAGCAGACAACATGTGCATGTATAAATAAATTAAAAGATAAACAGTAATTGCAAGATAGTTTTGTGGGAGAGGCATTAAACACTCGAGGGGGGGATCAGGAAAGGACTCACATAGGAGATGACACTTAATAGAGGAAACTGGGGGTTCTAAGAAGGAACACATTCCAGTCCCGGGAGACGGCCTATGCAAAGACATAGGAGAGGAGAGGAGAGCTAAAAAGGCATGTCTCAGGATCAAGGCAGCCAGTTTAGCTGGGCTGATGAGCATAGGAAGGAAGATATAAAGAGCCTGGATTGGATTGGATCCAGGTGATGAAAGGCTTTAAAGACCAAACAGAGGGATCTGTACTTAATTCTAGAGGTAATAAGGAGTTACTGGAGTTTATTGAGCCAGGGAGTGACATATTCAAAGCTCTGCTTTGGGACATTCACTTTGGCAGCTGAGTAGGGCAGAGTTATCAAATGTGCTGCCTCCAGGGCTACGTGCCACCCTCAGTTGTGAATGCAGCCCACAACCCTCCTCAGGGTGGCCTGACCTAGATCAAAATGCAACTGGGAAATGTTGAACAAAATAAATAAAAATACATGCATAACATCACATTTAAAAAACTAAGTCAATATGCAGTTGCATGGATTCTTATCTATCGATTAGTGAACCCTATTGGAAGTTGATACTGCTACAGTAGGACATTCACTATGGCTGCTGTATAGAGAATGGATTGGAAAAGGGAGAAGCTTGTGACAGGGAGACTAATTAGGAGGCTATTGCAATTGTCCAGTAAGAGGTGATGGGGGCCTGAATTAAAGCAGCGAATGTGAATGGTTTGTGGAAGGAGAATCAATAAGATGTGGCAATGATTAGGGGAAGAGAGGGAAACAAAAGGGAGAGTGAGGGGTTGATGGCTCTTTCTAATATATTACACTTGCCCTCTATATATCTGCATCTCTTTAGAGTTAGAAAAGTCAGATCTGGCCTGCCAGGGATCAGGGAGAAGAAGAAACCCTGGGAGATGGTGTTTCTAGATGTGGTACTGGTTTTTTGAAATACTCGTCTGGGTCTTGTAGTCTGCATAGACACAGAAAATTATCAGGGGCACAGATGGTGGGGATGGCATCTGTACAATATGACTGTTCACAGGCTAGTGTACAAAACAGCTAAATTTAACCAACCAGCTGTAACTGCTCCATACCTGGTCCCCATAGACTTTCATCGAATTTAAAGCCAGAAGAGACCTTAAAAATCACCTAATCCAATCCCCCTCATTTTACAGATAAGGGAAAATGTATTGTCCAAGGTCATAGTAGTAGGAAGTAGCAAAGTCAGAATATGAACTCAGATCTTGTCATCCTAAATCCAGCCTTCTTTCCTCTACACCATTCTGAGTTCTCTTTGTGTAATCCTGTCTCCAGTTTCCTGAAAATGCTTCTATAGCTTCCTTATCAGAAATCTTGCTCTCAGAGAAACTTGGCTCTTCTTTTCCACTGGATAGGTCTCTTTGATATGACATGGCCTCCAATGAGATGCTCCTCAGAACAAAATTTGATGCCCTTTGACACAGAGAGCCTATAACATATATATGCCCCTAAAGATGTCAGAAAAAAATAAAGATCCTCTTCATATCAAATATTCATAGAAGCCCTTTATGAAACAGGAAAGAAAGGAAAAATAAGGCATTTAGACATCAATTGAGGAATGGCTAAGAGAAATTTGTTATAGCGTAGTATTAAGTTGTTAGAAATAACACATATTATACCTGTGAAAGTACCTCCTTTCATTAGAGGTGGGGGAATGCTTATATAGAATGTCACATACAGTGCTAGATATGGTCATCATGTTTTGTTTTGTTTTGTTTTAACTGTTTTTCTTTGTTACAAAAAAGAGCTTTTTTGGTAGCTAAAGTGAAATATTTAGGAATTTGTGAGATGTAAAAATAAAAAGAATCAACAATTATTTAAAGTGAAAATAAAAAACAATTGTTAATGCCCAATGCCCTCTGGGCATCATACCTGCCTGTATGGCAACAAAACTAAGCTAAACTAAAAACTTGTTCAGTATTAGAATTCTTATGTACATCTGTTTGATATCTGCCAAATAAGCCTCTTAACCTATCAATCTGTAATGTGATAAGAATTAAAGAATAAATGTGTCATGTCATATGAGGAACATTGGAAGAAATTGCAAATATCTAACCTGGAAAAGAGAAGCTGATTTTCAGATATTTGAAGGGCTGTCCTGTGATAGAAGGTTCGGACTTGCTAGATTTGACTCCAGGAACAATGAGTGGAAGTTACAGGAGGGCAAATGTCAGGCCAACTTAATAATAACACAGATTTATGTCAGTCTTTAAAGTTTACAAGGTAGTTGCCTCATAGCAACCCTATATAGTTATCCATTTATCATTCATCAAGCATTTAAATAGACACTATATACCATACACTATGCTAGCAGATTGAAATACAAAGACAGGAATGAAATGGTCCCTAATTTCAAGTAGTATACGTTCTATTGAGGGAAATTGTTGTTGTTTATTCTTCATTCTCAAAGAGGACCAATGACATCGGGAGGGTGATGTCATGACTTGCAGGTGAATTGGATTTAAGTGAGGTAGGGCTGTTCAAAGTCACCAGCTTCACTCTCTCCTCTGGAGCCATCTGGATTCAGTGGCAATATACAGATCAATATAACTGGAGATGGCCCATTCAGTGATCAAGGCTAGGTAAGAAATGAGGCAAAAAATGGCCTCTTTTACCTATTAAAAAAATCATTCTGGGAGGGGAAGATTCTCAGGGTTTCTGGCCCAAACAGAAACAATTGCTATTTACATTCACGCTGAACCCTCAGAACCCCAAAAATGACCAAGATAGGTTTCAGCTGGGACCTATCTTTGGCCAATCAGTAAGTCAGAGTGATGTAGACTTAAGGTATGGTCCTTAAAAAGAAATCTAGCCCATAAACCCCAAAATATCTTGTGAGGTAGCAGTGATCAAAATTTATATTCCTTGGGGCAGAGTACCCACAGGTCAGGGTATGATTCCCGATGTGGATAAAGGAGATCAGAAAGAAAGATGAGAGAGGAAGGAAGGAAGGAAGGAAGGAAGGAAGGAAGGAAGGAAGGAAGGAAGGAAGGAGCTGTGTTGCCCAACTGCAACTGGCCAGTTGAGTCCCCAGTGGGGCAGCTACTACGACTCATGGGTTATTGTTTGTCCTTCGTTCTGAGAAGAGAACCATGAAGTTAAGAAGGTTATGTCATGACTTGCAAATGAATTGGATTTAAGTGAGGCAGGGCTGTGCAAAGTCACCAGGCTCACTCTCTCCTCCTGAGCTGTCTCGGTCCTGCGGCAAGATATGGATCAGGACAATTGGAGATGGCCCACATATATACATACACACATACATATTTATGCATACATATATATATATATATATACATCAATATATGCAAAATAAATAGAAGATAATTGTTGGGAGAGGGGAGACAGAGTTGTTGGAGAGAAGTCAGGAAAGGCTTACTATACAAGACACTATTTGAGTTGAGCTTTAAAGGGGGCAGGCAATTCTAAAGGGTCAAGATGAGAAGGAAGTACATTCTAGACATGGAAGAAGGAATAGCCAATTCTATATTTCAAGTACTATTATCCTATTTTGGGGGAATGGTCTGATCCTGTGATGTCATTGCTTTATGGAATGCCTGGGGTAGAACCTATTATTTTATTTGTGTAGAGAACTGATGATTTAGATCCTTTCCCTCTTCCTGTAAGTAATGACTTCCCCAAGTTCATATAGCTAATAAGTTTCAGAAGCAGAATTCAAATCCAGGTCTTTCCTGATATGAGTCCTTCACTCGTTACACTATACAACATCGTCTCAAGTAATAGCTCTCATATTTACCCCCTTCTCCCCTTTGATACTGCCATAGTCTTGGTGAGAGGCCCTCATGACCTGGGATACTACAATAGGCTGTTGATTGGTCTCCTTTTTCAAGGAGTTCAGTGTTGGGCTAATAGTCTTCCTCTCCACCCAGCCCCTTAAAAATTTCAGAGTTGATGTCCCCTCAAATACCCTGGTTTCCCAATTCAATGACCTCCTCAACTCCTATGACTTTAATCTTCATTCCACTTCAACCCTTCATTGGGATGATCATGCAATTGATTTCAACCTAAATGTTCAAATCTCTATGAATCAGAACTCTGAAAGTCTTTTTTTTTTCAGAACATGACTGTCTACCCTTAAATCTCATCCTTTTCCTCATATTTTCTAGAACAGGGTTTATTTCTCTTTTTTGAGTCATGGGCACCTTTGACAGTCTGGTGAAGCCTATGGACCCCTTCCCAGAATCATGTGTTTAAATGCATAAAGTACAGAGGATTCAAAAGGAAAGCAATCATATTGAATAGTTATCAAAATATTAAAAACAAACCCAAGATCTTCAGTTAGGAACTCCTGTGCTAATCTATTCTTTATCCTCACTACAAACTACTTGACCCTTTCCTTCTCTCCCATTCTATCAGCTTTTCTCTGATTTCATTCTCTTCCCTTCAAAATCTTGACCATGTTATTAATCAGTTCAATTTTACAATGTTCTCTACTCTTGAATTCCTTAACTTCCTGTCCAATCACAGCTAACACCTAGTCAAACCCTGACCCTGGCTTGTTACCCCCACCATTCACCTTTACTCTTGTATCTGAGCTAGTGAATGCTCCTGGAGAAAAAAATACAGCCACGTAGACTGTATTCACTATCTATAGTGAATTTATATTATATTATTTTATTTATTTATTTATATTATATTTATATTATATAATTTATGTTACCTGATTTCAACAAGCCCTCATTGTTTCAATGAAATCCTTTTGTTCTTGCCTTCCACAACTAACTATAATATTTTGCAAACGCTTATCATAAGTCCTACCATATGAGAATATATGTGTGTGTGTATGAAGTTGTTGTCATTGTTTAGTCATCTCAGTTGTGTCTGACTCCTTGTGATCCAAGGGTTTTCTTATCAAAGATACTAGAATGGTTTGTGATTTCCTTTTTCAGTTCATTTTGCAGATGAGAAAACTGAAGCAAACAAGGTTAAGTGACTTGCCCAGGGTCACACAGCTAATAAGTGCCTGAGGCTAGATTTGAACTCAGGAAGATGAGTCATCCTGACTCCAGACCCTGCCTACCTATCTGGATACCTATCTAGATACCTATCTAGATATCTAGATAGATAGATATTCAAGAGTAACCAATTTGGGAGGATCAGGAAAGGTTTTCTGTAGGAGGTAGCTCATGAGATGAGCCTTGGAGGAAGCTAAGTAGTCTAAGAGGTAGAAATAATAAGAATTTCAGGGCATTGGGGAGACATGGAGGCAGGAGACTGAATGCTGAGTTCTGAGTTTGGCAATAGATCAGTGAGGGTGAGTAATAGTAATTCAGTATAAAAAGATAGCCTGGAACCAAGATTGTGAAGAGCTTTAAATGCCAAGCTGAGAAGTTAGCATTTTATCCAATGGGTAACCACTAAAGCTTCTTGAATAGGGAAGTGCCATAATCAGATTTGTGCTTTTGGAAGAGTATCTTGGAAGAGTATATGGAAATTAGATAAAAGAAAGAGAATCTAGAGAGGAGGCTGCTGCAATAGTCCTGGTGATGGGGGCCTGAATTACGGTGGTGGCCATATTAGGGGAGAGTAGGGAATGGGTACCAGATATATTGACAAGATCTGAAAACTCATAGGATATGGGAGGTCACCAGGGGAATGGCTGATCCTTCAGCCAGCCAATAATTAGTCACTCTATAATTCCATCAAGTTAATGAGGGGACAGAGTAAGAGTTTTTTATGACTCTAGGTATTTGAAAGGATGGTGGGGCCTTCAACAGAGATATGGAAATTAGGAGTAAAGGTGGATTTAGGGAAGATGGTAATGAATTCTAATTTAGGCAAGCTGAGTCAGAGATACTTATGGAACATTGGAAGCTCCCACTAGGCAGCTGGTGACGTGATCCCCAAGCTTAGGCAATTGGGGCTGGATTCCTAGATCTGGGAGTCATCTTCAAGGAGATGACAATTTAACCCATATAATTTGATAAGATCACAAGAGAAAGGGGAGACCAGAGGGATAGTGCAGAGTCTTGGGATACCCCCATGCTTAGAGGATGGGGGTCTGGGATGATGATCCAAAATGAGGAATTTGGATAACATTACCTCTGAGGTACATGTTACTGTGAAAAGATCACTGATTCTGAAGTAAGAAGATTCAAAACGTACCACTTAGAGGCAACTCTATGACCAGAAACAGTGTCACTTGACCCCACCCCCCTCCCAGGTCTCTATTTCTTCAGCTATAAAATGAGGGGTTCAGAAGAGATACTGTTTGCATTCCCTGCAGCACAAAATCTATGATCCCAGCAGAAGATCTCCCCTCTAACTTCCATTCACAGGGTGGGTTTTCCAGAGGACAACTACACCATGTTCAAGGTACTCTGTATCTCTGTTCCTCTAAAACTTTCATTTCAGGACTTTCACTTCTAATAGTCAGGACTATTAGTCTGGACTAGTGCAATAGCCTGCTGGTTGGACTACCTGCCTCAAGTCTTTCACCACTCCCCTCAGTTGTCAAATTAGTCTTCCTAAAGCATGGGTCTTACCACATCACTCTGCTACTCAATAAATGCCACTGGCTCCCTATTACCCCCAGCATCAAATATCAAATCCTTTGGCTTTTAAAGTTCTTTGGAACCTGGCCCTTCCCAATATTTCCAGGCTTCTTGCACCTTACTCTCCTCCACATACACACTATGAGGCAGTGATATTGGTTCCCTTCCTGTTCTTTGCACAAGACCCTTCATCTCTCAACTCTGGGTCTTTTCCCTGGCCGAAGCCATGACTGGAAATCTCTCCCATCTCATCTTTGCCCCCTGGCTTCCCTGGCTTCCTTCAAGTCCCAGCTAAAATCCCACCTTCACTAAGAAGTCTTTTCTAGCCTTCTTTAATATTAGTGCCTTCCCTCTGTGATTATCTCCAATTATATATATATGAAGCCATCTGTATCTATCCATATATATCTATAACTATCTAATTCTATATATCTATATATCTATATCTGTGTGCATGTATATATATAAGATCATCTATATCTACCCATATACAACTAATTCTATATCTTTATCTATATGTGCATATATACATATATAAAACCATATATATCTATCCATATATATCTATAACTATCTAATTCTATATATCTCTGTGTGTGTATATATATATATATATATATATATATGGTGAGAGAGAGAGAGAAAGAGTCTGAAAGGGGTAACTGACTGTATGTTACTGTTTGTTACCTTCCCCTTATATCCTGAAATCTCATTAAGTGAGGGACTCCCATGGTTAACTCCTCCTCCTTCCCCCCCCCAACATAGTCACTTCTATTTCATAAGTCAAACAATATTTTTATTATTATTTTCACCATTATTACTGAAATTGATCCATTTTACTTTGCCTGGTTTTTTCCAGTGGTAGCAGAATGGACATTATAGATTTTCAAACCTGATTTTCAAAGACCTATTGAGAGTTGATTTTTATTATTTTATTCTTGGCTTTAAATGAGGAAAGAATAAAAATCAAAGGAGGGAGGGAGAAGTACACAAATACTTCTTCTGCCCTACAGAGAAAGTCTATCTTTATCTGTCCTTTCTCCCCCTCCACTAAGCAGAGATGTTCTACAGTTCTGTCCAATTTATGCCCTAATTTTATTACTCCAATGCAGTGCCAGCTGAGATGGAAGATGGCTTAACATATGCACAGCAACACCAAACAGCAAAGTGTGGACAGGAAGTAAAGAATACCATATCCTCTTTAAACTGAAGGAGAAATTCTCAGCCAGCATAAAGTAATTACCCTCTTGGAACAGGGCCAGGCTGTGTGCAATGCAATTTAGGGCTTCTGTCCTTGACTCAAACCTTCCCTGCCTTCAAGGAGGTCAGAAAATTTGGAAAATTTTCTCCACTCTGTTCTGCAGAGACCTGTGCCACTTTGAAGATCAGCTTGCAATTCACTGAGGGCACCAAGGGGAGGGATTAGTGACTTCATAGCCAAAAGAACATTTCATCTCATGAGGCTTAATATCATTTTTAATGTTCTTTAGGTAATGTTAAATATTGTTCTGCCTTCCTTCACTTCTCTCTCCCCTTAGCCTGAGATTTCTAACCTTTGTCCTGCAATGCCCCCAAAGTGCTCACAATTATCTTAAAGCATACTGTGAACTTCTCAAAAAATGAAAATGCAAGCAAACACATGTAGTGACCTATAGATCTATTGGAGGAGAATGGAGGGAGGGACAGTGCACTGGACTTTGAGTCAGGAAGACCTCAGTTCAAATTTCATATTGGACGCTTGCTAGCAATGTGTTGCTGGGACAGTCACTTACTTCTCTAATAAGGATGCTAGTTTCCTCCCCTTTAAAATAAGGAGGTTGGATTCAACAACCTCTAATGTCCCTTCCAGCTGTGTGACTACGATGCCATTATATTCTCTGGGGTCTCTATTCCAGCCAGGCTGGCTACATCTCCCCATCAAGATTCTAGGGGAACACCATAAGGGCATAGGGTATCTTTCTCTAATGCCATCAGCTCAAGCTCCCATTCTAGGTGTGGTCCCCTCACTGTTAACCGTTAATGACCACTACCCCAATTCCATTAAAACAATTAGCACCAATTAGCTTTTGTAATAGTCACTTCCCCCCAAAGACTTTGAGGGCACACGTTTCTTTACACCACCTTGTCTCTGGGGAAAGTGGGCTCAGTTTTCACACACTTTCTATATTGCATTGATCCCAAGTTCAAGTCCAAACATGGCATTGTTGCTGAATAGGAGTCCTCTCTGCTATCACTAGTGGGTTCTGAAGGTCACCTTGTTCCTCAGCGCTAGCAGGGCTGCAAAATCTGGCATGCACTGAATTCTCAGATACTCAGATGGCTCACTCTCCTGATCTTTTGCAACTCACAAGGGCATCACCTCTAATCTTCTTCACATAAAATAAAAGAACAAACATGAAGATAAAGAGTCAAGGTCCCTTTTCTTGGGGCCAAATGCCATCCTCAGTCAAGGAGAAGACCAGAGGACCAGTGTTGTTTCTCTCCAGACATTGTTTAGCACAGAGAAGTAAGCCTTAGAGAAGAATCCAAACCAAGGAAAGAGAGAATGAAGTTCTGTTTGGCTACATTTTTAAATGCATCCCTCCTCTAGCCAATCAAAACAGCTCTCCCATTCCCCATGCTTAGAAAAATAGAAGCAATTACAGAATGTCCCAAAGTCTCTCTAAGGCACCATCTGTTAAAGATCATCATGACTCTACCAGAAGCAAGTACTCCAGACTTATCCATGCAGAAGACTGTATCACCGGCTCTCTGTACATGCTCATAAGGACTGCTCTCAGTGGCCAATCATGATCCATTATGATCATGTAATTTTTTAAGTACAGGTCTGACCATGTAACATCCCTGCTAAATAAACTGTAATTTCTCTGTATCATCTCTAGGGTTGAATATAGACTCCTGTTTGGCGTTTAAAACCCCCAGAGCTTGGTCCCAACCTATCTTTTTAACATTTCAGCCCTTTCACAATCCAGCCAAACTCACCTTCTTGCTGTTTTTCCCATATGGCACTTTGGCTTTGCACAGTCTACCTCTCATACATGGAATACACTCTTTCTTTACCTCCTCTTTCTCTTAACAATCTCTATTTCTTTTTCAAGGTACCACTCAAGCATGACTTTCTACATGAGGCCTTTTCTGAATGTTTCCCCTTCACAGTGCTAGTACTTACTCCCACCCACCCCAACCCGCAAAAAAAAAAAAAAAATTACCTTATATTTATTTTGTCAATATCTTGCATATACTTTTAAAGGTACAGGTCATCTCCCCAATAGAATGTAAGTTCCTCAAAGTCAAAAACTGTTTCTTTTGTGCTAGCATCTAGCATATTGCTTAGCTTGTTGCAAGTACTCAAGAAATACTTTTGGATTCATTGAAGAGAAAGGGTTGTAAAAGAAACATTCAAATAAGCAAAGGCCAGCAGGATGTTTATTACAGATACCCAGTGGCCACATATTACTGTTCTAAGTTCTTAGCTCTGAAATTGCTTTGGTCTATGGAACATCTTATCAGATCAAGGAGGCCTCTGGAAGATGTATACACACATTATTGCTTTGCAGCACAAAAAGCTTTTTTCAGAATGACTAGAAAGATTGGTGGGTGCTTTTTCCAGAGACACTAGTAAAGATACTTCAACACTTTAAGAGTTGGTCATTTTTCCAGAGTGGGTAATCACTGACCCACTCATTGAGGTTGGATTAGGGTGAATAATGAATCCCTCAAAGTGGTTGCACCATTCAAATTCATCCTGTATATTTCCATTGGGTTGGAACCAATTACCATATTTTATATAATGATAACTGCAAACTAAAATACATTTGACCACTTCAGGGATTTCATTATTCATTCTAATGGGGACCTAGTTGTAGTCTTTGTGGATTGTATGTGGTTGTTGTGATATGAACTCTTTTTTTTTTTTTTCTTTTTTTTTTTGGTGAGGCAATTGGGGTTAAGTGACTTGCCCAGGGTCACACAGCTAGTAAGTGTCAAGTGTTTGGTCTGAGGCCAAATTTGAACTCAGGTCCTCCTGACTTCAGGGCTGGTGCTCTATCCACTGAGCCACCTAGCTGCCCCTTGTGATATGAACTCATAACCCAGTGGACAGCTTGGCAGTGGTTCCTGCAAACTTAGGCAGGCTGGGCTCCAGAGGACAGACATATAGAGGCCCAATACTCAAAAGAATTTCAACTGCCTAAGAGCTGTTGGAGCCTTTCTTTTACTGACTTAGTCTTGAGAATCCAGCCTTGCATTCCATAATTGGACATTGGAAGAGAATGTTAGTGGGGGGATATCACCAACAAATTGATTCAAGTAAGAAATGTTTACTCATTATCATTGTAAATTTGTGGCTCCCACCCTTTGCTCCAGAGAAAAATGAGGTTCTGGGCCTCTTAGATTTAAAAGGGAAACAAAATAGGACTCCAAAATAATCAATGAATTTTTCATGGGGGGGAAGGGAGGCCTGGAGATAGATTTAATTGGTACAAGAAACTTCAAGTAAGGAAACTCCCATTACCAACACAGAGAAGCAACTATTCTATAGAGTATGGCATTAAAGAGTGACTGTCACATGGTGAATCTATGTCAGAAGTAGAATTTGAATCCAGGTCATCCTGAGCCCAGGATTTGTCCTCTATTTTGCCTGTGACCTTTCAAATGGTGGTAATGAACATAATGACAGAGCTGTGGGGCTGGGATTCCAAAAGCCCTAAGTACAAGTCTGCCTCTGGCACTTACTACTTACTGAGTTACCTTGGGCAAGTCACTTACTAGATAAATCTTTGTGCCCCAGACAACTTCCTAATGTATATCTAGTGAGATTAGGGGCTAGTTGTCCTCTGATAAAATTACAGATCCTTCCCATATTTATATATTCACAGAACCAGAACTAGCTTTGTCCCAGACATCCAAAGTTTATAAGTATACAACTTTTTTCCTCCACATGTGTTACAGATGATTTTGCTACTGGCATTAGGTCAAAAGACAGCCAGACCATCAAGGGCATTGTCTTTCCATTTAGCACAGCTAGGTGGTGCAGTGAAGAGAGTGCCAGGCCTGGAGTCAGGAGGAACTGAATTCAAATCTGCCCTCAAACACTAGCTATATGATCCTGATCAAGTCACTTAACCCTGTTTGCCTCAATTTCCTCATCTGTAAAATGAGCTGGAGAAAGAAATGGCAAACCACTGCAGTTTCTTGGCCAAGAAAAATCCTAAATGGGGTCACAAAGAATTGGACACAGCTGAAATGACTGAACAACAAATTACCTAATATGAGTGGTTTCCTTCTGATTGGCCCTAATTTTTTTTGAATATGCTTAAGACATATTTCTCCACCCCTTTCCTCTAGAAGTACTTTTCAAAAAATATCCCAGTTTATACACAAAGCTCACAGCAAAGATTTTGGGAGGTAAAGTCTCCAGTAAACCCATGTGAGACCTTCTTGTCTTGACCCCAGTTTCTCTTTGTAGATTTATGCGGCACTCACCTTCATTCTCCCTAGTGTCTAGCCTTCTTGGTATTCCTCACACAAGATACCCTCACCATAGGGATTATTCATGATCACATGAACCGCAGAAGAAAAGAAAGATGGTGGTGGTGGCAGCCACCTGTGCTGAGCACATGAGTGGCTTATTTGGGTGTTATTGTTGTTTGGAGGAGGCATCGTCAAGGTGAAGCACCATTGTAGCTTTTGCAGCCACCGTAGATGAGTTAGGTGCTGAAGCTGAAGCCAGTCCTTCACCTGTCTAATTTCTCCTTATTAAAAATATGTTTAAAAAAAAACCTTCTCTATCCCCCATCCCTCCTCTATGTTTGGCAAAGGTTTGGGGGAACCTGTTTTTTAATCTTTTCTGAAAATCTCAGGAATATAGATTTAGAGCTGGAAGAAACTGAAATACCTGTGTGACCTTGGACCAAGTCACTTAACTTCAATTTCCTCATCCGTAAAAATGAAGTGGTTAATTCTGTAACAGATAGTTGGTCAAATAAGATATGATTAAACAGTTCTCAAAAAAACTACGAATTATTAATAACCATGTGAAAACTATTCCAAATCAGTAATAATAAGACAGTGAACACCAGAACAACTCTGAGGCTTTACTTCACACCTAGCAAAATTAGCAAAGATGGCAAAAGTGGTAATAAGTCCATGTTGGAATGATTTGAGAGAGTTGAGCTCACTAATACATGAGTTAGTACAATCATTCTGGAAAGCAATTCAGGGTTATTGGAATAAAGTGATTTAAATTTCCATATCCTTTGACCCAAAGATCCCTTTGTTAATCATATATGCCAATGAGGCAGCTAATGGCTCAGTGAATGGAATGCTGAACCCAGCTCCAGAAAGACCAGAGCCTCAGGCATTTACTAGCTGTGTAACCCAGGGCAAGTCACTTGACCTCACTGTGTCTCAGTTTCCTTAACTGTAAAATGGAGATGATGATAATAATAGCACCTACCTCACAGAGTTGTTGCAAGAATAAAATGAGATAATTTTAAAGCACTTAGCACAGTGCCTGGCACATAGTAGGCACTGTATAAATGCTTATTCTCTCCCTCCCTTCCTCAATGAGGTTAATGATGAAAAGAAAACTCCTTTATACATCAAAATATCTATAGCAGTGCTTTTTTTTTTCATAGTAGCAAAGAACTGGAAACAAATTAGATGCCCATCCACTGGGGAATAGCTAAATAAATAATGGAATATTTACTAGGCTAAACTACAAATATGATAAATAAAGAGACATAATGGAAGACTTATAAGAACTGGTACAAAATATAAACAATGGTTATGACAATGGAAAGAGAAAGTATAACAGTAATAAAATAATTGAAAGTGAATGCTGGGAAATTATAATGCCCAAACTTGGCCCAAAAGAAGAAATATGAGAAGGTGCTTGCCCCTCATCTTTTCAGAGTTGGTGGGCTATGAGTATAGAACATTGCAGATAACATCAGATTTATCCAAAATTTTTTCCAGTATACCGTAATACCCCTTTGCCAACTTTTATAGACCCTAATTAGAAAGCTTCTTTCCCCAAGGTTGGGAGCTAATTCCATATACAATAATACTAAAGGACAGTAGCATGAGGACCACACCAATAATAATGATGAGGGTGATGATAACAATGATGATAAAAATCAAGGGATATTTACATTGTCCGACTTTGGGAAATGCCACCTAGGATGTCCTCCCTTAGAGGCATCCTCATACATGCTGGTAGCCTCCAGCACTGTGCTTTTATTCTTCATTCTGTGCTCTGCCTTTATTGGTTTCATTATTCTTTTAATGGTTTTATATTTCACTGATAAAAGTCGAATAAAACTTTACCTGTAAAAAGTAAATCATTGCAAATTCTAAGACAAATGGAAAGGACTTAGCATCATAATATTAATTTATATGGCAAGTGCATATACCTTTCATCAACAGAGCATCTTGGTTATAAAAGCACTTGCAGGGGACAATTGGAGCAGGCTGGGCAAAAGCACACCGTGAGGCAAATGTACCAAGTGAATATCAGTAAGTTGAACATAAGGATCACTTCACTTGATGCTGGGTAGCCAACAGCTCTGAAGTGAAGTACCACGGCCATTAACAGGTCCAGCAAAGGGTACTCAGTTTAAGAAAGAGAATAAATTGCTTGCCCATGGAGATTGCACAAGAAATCTAAAAGATGTCTGATGCAGGGAACCAAATTGAAATCTATGGACAGAGCAACCAGAGTCTTGGGCCAGTTATGTTCAGGGCTATAAGTAGCAAATGTTGTGCCTAGGCAAGCTTCACAAAATGTATCTGGTATATTCAGCACAGTAGTCACCCTCAAAATTTTAAGACAAATTCACTTGCAAGGTGAAGATAGACACCTTAGGACACAAGGCTCTATTTGACAGCAATGGGGAGAACTGAGACCTGGAATATCAAGAGGCCACTCCTGGCTGGGAAGGGGTGGAGCCTATCATCTGTTAGCTTCCTATTTTAACTAACTAGTTACTAATGGAGTTATAAGTGGACCCTTTAAATTTTGGTACCTTCAGACAATGCACTGGTCATGTCACCCTGGTTACTGCTCTGAATATGCAAATATCATTCCCCTTTTCCCTTTCTCCAGCATACATAGAATTACCAGCCTCTAGCTCTAAAACCAACCCTTAGACAGTATCTATAGCAACCTCTTTATTGACAGGTGAGAAAACTGAGGCCCAGAAGGATAGGTGTTCATAGAACTTGGGTCAGAAGGAAAAGGTCTAATGATAATACTTGCTCCTAGTGTGAGCACATCCATCCCATGATGTATACATGCCAAGGCTCAGAAGTGGAAAGCCCAAGGTCACCGAACAATTAAATAGAAGATCCAAAACTCAAGCCCAAGTATTTAGACTTTAAGCTCAGTGGTGTTCCCATGACTCTGTATCAAACACATTGCAAAGTACAGAGCACACTGTGGGTGTTCCCTAAATGCGAGTGATTGAATTTTGACAAGAAGACAGAATTCTGCTTTGGGCTTCCTCTAAAATGCTTTGTCTGTAAGGATAAGCTTGCAGGGGACATCCCTACACTGGTGGAGCCACAGGGAAAGAGACCCCGGTGCTATTCACTCTGTTGACACTTAGATGCACTGACAAGCACATCTCTATAGGAAGGGACCAAGAGGAAGGTGAGTGACAAGTACTGATGGAGTCCTACAGGCTATAAATCAGTGGTGATAAAAAGAATAACGAGCCTGTA
Source organism: Vombatus ursinus (assembly GCF_900497805.2). NCBI lineage: Eukaryota > Metazoa > Chordata > Mammalia > Diprotodontia > Vombatidae > Vombatus > Vombatus ursinus. The sequence continues at coordinate 16,992,826 of NW_020954567.1, forward strand.
ACCACAAAACTCTAATCTCTAAGGAGCTCTTCAGGTTCCCTTTTAGGCTGCTTAACTTTCAAATGCATCCCTACAAAGTACATGGAAACTCTTATTGTTCTCACTTTGTTCTTGTTCAGTTATTTTTAGTCATGACTAATTCTTTATGACCCCATTTAGGGTTTTGTTTTCAAACTGGTTTGCCATTTCCTTCTCCAGTTTATTTTACAGATAAGGAAACTGAGGTAAACAGGGTTAGGTGACTTGCCCAGGGTCACATACCTCATAAGTGTCTGAGGCTGGATTTGAACTTGGGTATTTCTAACTGCAGGCCCAGAACTCTATCCATTGCACCACCTATCCTTGTTTTACAGACAAGGAAACTGAGACCCTGAGCCATCTCATGCCCTACCTAAGGCTGGATCTATAGAGGTAAAGTGAGGTAGGGAATCTATGTGATTACTCATATACATAATTAATGGTGTATGCCAGGTTGGGTGAGACCAAGCAACCTGCTGCTACAAGGGAAAGGAAGATTTTTCACCCAAATTGACTATCTCCAGGGATTAAATTGCTTTTATAATTTCTCCTTTCTCATCTTCTTCTTGCTTGCATTGACCCTTCCAGGAATCAGTGGTATAGCTACAGTCAGTCAAATCTTAATCCTACGGGACCAAACTACCCCAGAGAATAACTACATGCTCAATGGTTTTTTGTTTGGTTGGTTTTTTACCTTTTCCCAGAAATGGCAGAAAAGGGGGTTTTGTTCTGTCCCTAGAAGCTCTAGAGGATCAGAATCGTGACCAAGAATTCTAGAAATTTGACTGGCTGGCTTTCACGGTAAAGGTGAGAAAGGGGATAGGCCAGTGACCTAATCAAAGGTTCTCCCCTCCAAAGCGTCCTGCCTCCTGTCCCTTCTTCTCCAGAAGCTGCTAATACCCAGACCAAATCCCTTCACGTGAAGATTCTCCGACACTCCATCTCTGTCTCAGAGTAATGGAAGTTGTCTTTCATCTCAGCTGGTTAGAAATGAAAGTTTTGCTTGGCCCCAGCCAAAATGTAATATGATTCTCTAACCTTGTAGCTTTATCCATTTATTACTTACTGTTAAGGGGAAAACAATAAATAAAATATCTGCATATGTAATATCTGCCTTTTCCCTAGGGACACATAAAGGTTTGAAATTTCCAAATAACTTCAGAGAGAAGCTGTGTTTGCAAACCATTCATTGGTTTCTTTATGAATCTCTCATTAACCTTTTCAACCCTATTTCCTATTTTTTGTTTCTATTCTATTCTACTCTGTTCTATTTTATTCTATTTAATAAGGTTGGTACAAAACATTACATAGGGCTAAAATAACACAAAAGAGGCACAATATGTATACATACACACCATCCAAAATTATCCTCTGTAATTACGAGACTATGAATTTGGAGTTATAACCAGCATTTATATAGGGCTTTAAGGTTTGCAAAGTCTATTATAAATATTATGTGTAGGTGTGTGGTAGAAGGTACACGCTACTATTCTCATTTTACAGGTGAGAAAACTGAGGCAGGCAGAAATTAAGCAATTTGTCCAGAGTTACATAACTACTAATAGTCTGAAACTGGATTTGAACTCAGGTCTTTCTGACTCCAGACCCAGCTCTCCATTCATTGTACCACCAAGCTGTCTCTATTAGTTTTTTTTTTTAATTGGTCACTGTCTCTCTATAGCAACTGTTCTCACACTCTTAAGATACTCCATGGGAAATCACTCTCAGCTACCCAGAGAGAAGTGGGAACAAAGAAACAGGAAAACAAATTCCTCTGGTAGTGTCCACTCACATCCCCTATAACATAACTGCTGGATCCTGGCTCCTAGCTGCACTCCCAGAAATGGATGCTTGGAATGAGTTGCCACAATGTGGGAAACCACCTGTCTGACCTTGGTCAGCATTGACTAATCTTGCCTCCATAGGAAGGTGGTGAGGATTCAACCCAATTGCAATAGGCTGAGGGCCATATCAGATGAGATTTGGTTTATTTTAATTCTTGAGGGGCAACATCTGTGAATAAGGAGCAGGCCTCTGATTCAGGAAGACCAGGCCTTGGATACATAATGCCTGAATGACCTGGGCAAGTGACTTAATCTCTTTATGACCTAGGCAACCCTTCAGGACTTTAGGTGACAGAGCAGGTATATGCATAGAGGGTGTTTCCTCCTCAGGAGGAATTCCCTAAACTAATTAAATCACAAGTCTGGTCCAAGAAAGAGGGGAAAAAATCAACCTTAAGAAAAATCAGGAATGTGATCCTAGTAGGACCATAGGTTTAGATATTTTATTTATTTTACAAATGAAGAAACCGAGTGCTGTAATCAACTATTACTTATAATAGTCCATCGGCCATGAGTAATGATGTTCATTATTGGGTTGCTCTTTGTTTTTTGGTCTGGACTCATGATTGCACTGGTGTAGAGAAGACCTACTGAGGAATTTCCCGCTAATAATGCAGACCAACAACTGTTTTAGAACTTGGAGTCTAAGATGGCTGCCAAGACCATTGAGTGGTTAAGTGACTTACCCATATTAGAGAACTAAACCTAGATTTTTAGCTCTTTTTCCACTATGCCAGCCTATTATGCATGAGCTAAGAAGATGATAATTATTATAATGATAATGATAGTAAACAGTACAGTGGATAGAATCCTGGCCTGGGAGCCAGGAAGACCTAAGTTCAAATCCAACCTCAGAAATTTACTAGCTGTGATACCCTGGGCATGTCACTTTAACCTCTGCTTTCCTCAGTTTCCTCATTTATGAAATAGGGATAATAATAGCAACTACCTCCCAGTGTTCATGAGGAAAAAAATAAATAACATTCAAAAAGAGCTTTGGAAACCTTAAAGCATTAGGTAAATGCTAGCTAGCATAATAAATTTGCCATTTTGCCACCTTGGGGAGGAACTGGGCTATGGGAGAGAGAAGGGAGTATGAGGAGAATGGGCTCTGGATCACTAGCAGCTGGGAACTGCTTGAATGTTGTTGAGGGGGTAAGGGGAACAGCCAGTTGGGTGAACCTACCTATGCTGAGATAGCACGAACTTCAGGGCTTAGGAACGTGGCTGCAAAATGTCATGGATTGGGATATGCAATTTATTACTCTCAGAAGTTCCTGGGAAAGAGTCTTTTGAACTTGCAGTGAAGTCAAACCAATATTCTCTAAAGGATATCTGGCAGGGCAGAGATGCAAAGACTTTCCCTTCATGAAAAGCACAGGAATGTGGATTTGATTTAGAGTTGAAAGAGACCTTAGAGGCCATCAAGTTCCAGCCCCCTAATTTTACAGATGGGGAAACTGAGGCATGGAGTGTTAAGCAACTTGCCTGGGCTCACATAGATAAAGAGTATCTAAGGCAGAATATTACATCTTCCAAGTCCAGGGCACTATCCATTATGCCACACTGCTTCTCCAGAGACTTAGAATATTAGAACTTGGAAGGCAATAAGAGACCACCAAGTCCAACCCCCTCGGTTTATGGCACAGCAGATAAAGCTCAGAACTTGAAGTCAGGAAGACCTGAGTGTCTCAGATACTCAGATACCTCCTGCCTCAGATACTCAGTTGCTGTGTGGCCCTAGGCAAGTCATTTAACCTCTCTCAGCCTCAGTTTCCTCACCTGTAAAATAAGGATAATGATAGCACCCACCTCTCAGAGTTGTTGTGAGGACCAAATAAGATGATATTTGTAAAGTACATTATTTTCCTTAAAGCATTATTTAAATACTAGCTATTATTATTATTATTATTATTATTATTATTATTATTATTCCCATTTTTCCCTCTTCTTCCTCTCCTCATCTCTATCATTATCATTTGGATAAGATGAAATTATTTATCCATGGTCACATAGCTAGTAGCAATTAGTAGCAGAACTAAAACTACAATCAGAGTCACCAAATTCTCAATGTAGTGTTCTTTCCCAGTTCTCAAGGAGAGAAGACACAATAACAGGAAGGAAGGAAGGAAGGAAGGAAGGAAGGAAGGAAGGAAGGAAGGAAGGAAGGAAGGAGGGAAGGAAGGAAGGAAGGAGGGAGGGAGGGAGGGAGGGAAGGAAGGAAGAAAGGGAGAGAGGGAGGGAGGAAGGAAGGAAGGAAGGAAGGAAGGAAGGAGGGAGGGAGGGAGGAAGGAAGGAGAAAGGAAGGAAGGAAGGAAAAGCCTTTTGTTTAGATCAAGGTATTGTTCACAGAAACCTCAATTTAAGTGAAAATGTGCTGTTTGTGGAGAAAAATATAAAAATTAAATAAGATGAGGTCCCTATTATGGAATTTACACCATAGAATGGGAATATGATACATAGACAAATAACTACAACACAAAATGATATCTGATAAGTACATTAGAGAGATGCAAGGCAAAGTGAGGTCAGAAAGGGGAAAAATCATTTGTGTTGAGAACTATATGCAAAAGCTTCATGATAATAAATAGCATTTGAATAGGTTGTTGGAGATCTAATGTTGGAAATACTGAACTCCCTGGCAGACATGTGAGGGACATCTTTTGGGCAGTTGGGTCCGATAGTATCCTGAAGTAAAACCACAATTGTAGGTGCCTATTCGCTGTCTGTGTAAGGCCTGAGCCCAGTACCCAATTTCCTTGAAAATAAGCTTCAGGCTTCATGCCCAGGAATTCCCTGGGCATGAAGGCTGACGTTCATTTTCTTCCTTAACTGTATTAGCCAAAGAAGTCATATTCGATCATTGGCGCGCCCCACTCACAGTTTCTTGTGCACTGCTCCTTAATCTGCTCCAGCAGAGTTATCGAGTGTACTCGGTGTAATTTGCTTTTAATACACTAAGCACCCAGGCTTTTATTAGGGATGGTATATTTATCTTTCACATGCTTTATAGATTTTCCATGCCCAAACCAATTCTATTATTTCACTGAATATTGACATCTGATTCTGTGGATGGTCGTTGTGATATTTCTTTTCTTACAGTTTTCCAAGACAGACACTACATCAGGTTTATTTCTATTACTTTGGTGACATCTTCTCCTTCCCCCCAAAACCTGCATCATTCCCCCAAAATTAGTTTAAGTACAACCCAATCCTGGGATGTCTTTGGATCTCAGTCAGCTGGTCCCACTGATTAATGTCAGTTCAGATTTGGCTACTGCTCCCCATCCTAGCCACTACCACCCCACCTTTTTTCTTTTTTGTAATCAAACTCTTCCTTTGAGGGGGGCTCGTTACTTTTTAATTGTCCGAGCTTATTTTCTTCATTTCTCATATTAAAGGTAAGTCTGAGGAGAGAAGTTATAAGGAATAGGAGCCAATATCCCAAGAGCCTCCAGTCATCTTTAATAGTGTACTTGTCTTCATCAATCAGTGTTCCTCCCTTTTCTCTTGCTTCATTTTTTTTTTCCTGAGTCTGTTTGGAAAATCCTCTCCTTCTCATCTGCTCACATTCATTCACCCTGTCCCTTGTTATTCTAACTCAAGCTCCACTTTCTCTTTTGATTCCCTCCTGTCCAGTCAGATGTTTCTTTACCCAGAGGTGTTTTAAGCTGCCCTTTGTAAAGCCACTTTACAAAGAACAAGTAATCTTCCAGCCTTCTTTTCCAGAGGAATTGTAATCCACTATGGTGTAATTACAGTGTCTCTTCAGACTCTCAAGCTTCCGTCCATATATGGATTTTAATACTTCCTCCCTATGTACCATATTCATTAGATTTATTAATTCCCCCAAATGTGCTTTTTTTTTGAAGTTTGATACCTAGACTCTTTGAAACCACTGCCTATGTATGTATGGAATTCCAGAGGCTCGGGATCACTAGTTGGGGGAAGTGATGGAGAGGGCCTGGGGAGAGGATATACCAGTTTCCCATGCACTTCTGCATTATCTCTAATTTGTGAACCCCATTACTATCCTTCTACTGGCTTGATTTCACTTATTTGAAACTAAAACAGGGTAGTTTTCTTACATGGGGACTTTTTTTTTTAATCTGACTATATTTGTAGCTCAGTGGATCTTTGGGACTCAGAAGAATGAGGTCAGTAAAAGGGGGTCATTCCCTCACCAATTCATTCTCTGCCTGGGTAATGCAAGCTCTATTATTCTAATAGAATGTAAACTCCCTGAGGGCAGGGAATCACCCGTGTATCTTATCTGTATCACCAGTAGCCCCCTCTCTCTTTCCCTCTCAACTGAGAACCGTGCCTCATAGTTCACTGAAGAAATAGAGGCATTTGTTAAAGCTCCCTCTTCTCCCCTCTCACACCACATCTCCTTCTCTCACATCTCTCATACTTATCTCCTATCTCATCCTTTACCTCTGTCGCACATGAAGAAATGTCCCTTCTCATTGCCAAGGTCAAGGATAACCCTACTCTCAATGCACACAAATGATCCAATGCCATACCATTTTCTCCAGCAGATTTCCTCTTCCATCATGCCTACTTTCCCATTTATCTTCAATCTTTCCCATTCTACTGGATGCTTCCCTACTGTCTATAAACATGCCAAGGTCACCCCCATCCTCAAAAAGCCCTCACTTGATCCATCTATTGCTGCTAGCTATCATTCTATATTTCTCCTCCTTTTTGGCAACTGAACTCCTTAAGAAAGCCATTTATAATTAGCGCTTCTTCCTTCCTTAACTCTCTGCAGCCTGGCTTTGAATCTCAACCCAAACTGCTCTCTCCAAAGTGACTTCTTGTTGCTGTTCCATTGTTTCTGTCATTTTCAACTCTTCATGACCTCATTTCAGGCTTTGTTAGCAAAGGTACTGGACTGGTTTGCCATTTCCTTCTCCAGCTCATTTTACAGAAGAAGAAACTGAGGCAAATGGGGTTAAGTGACTTGCCCGGGGTCACACTGCCCATAAATGTCTGAGGTCAGATTTGAACTCAGGAAGATAAGTCTTCCTGACTCCAGGAATAGTACTGCATCCACTATGCCACATAGTTATCCCCCAAGTGACTTATGATCTCTTAATTGCCAAATCTAATGAGTTTTCCTCTATATTTATCCTTCTTGATCTCCTTACCTCCTCTGATACTTTTGATCACCCTTTTCTCTTTAACACTCTCTTCTCTTTAAATTTTCATGATACTATTCTCTCCTGGTTCTCCTCCTACCTGTCTGACTACACCTTCTCAGTCCCCTTTGCTGGATCTTCATCTAGGTCATGCCCATTAACCATGATTATCCCCCAAGGCTCTGTTCTTGGCCCTCTTCTTTTCTTCCTCTTTCACTTGGCAATTTTATCAGCTCCCATGGATCTAATTATCATCTCTATGCTGAGGATTCTAAAATTTACTCTACAGCCCTAACTTCTCTTCTAATCTCTGATGTTGTGTATTCAACTGACTGTTAGATATCTTAAACTTAATGTCTCAAAAAAAAATTGAACTCATCTTTTCCCCGAAGCCCTCCCTTCTTCCTAACTTCCCTATTACTGTCAAGGATATAACCATTTTCTCAGTCACCCAAGCTCCAAACCTGGGTATCATCCTTGACTTCTCACTCACTCTCACTGTCTATATCTAATCTGTTGCCAAGATGTATTGATTTTACCTCTATCATATCTCTCACATATGCTCCCTTCTCTCATCTTACATTGTCACCTCCCTGCTGCAGGCTCTCGTCATCCCATATTTGAACGATTGCCATAGCCTGCTGGGGGCTCTGCCTGCCACAAGTCTCTTCCTGTTCCAGTCTATCCTCCACTCAGCCTGAGGATCAGTCAAAATGATCATCCTAAAGCACAGGTCTGACTATGTTACTCTGCTACTCAATGGAATCCAGTGACCCCTTATACCTGCAGGATTGAATAAAATTTTCTGTTTGCTGTTCAAAGCTCTTCATAACCTGCCCTCTTCAACTTTCCAGTCTTCTTACACCTTACACTCTTTCTCCCCCTACCACATACCTACCCTGTGATCTAGTGACACTGTCCTTTTTGCTATTCTCTGAAGAAGAAACTATCCCCTGACTCTGGGCATTTCCACTGACTGTCCCCTACACCTGGAATTCCATCCCTCCTCATCACTGTCTGCCGGTTTCCTTGGTTTTCTTCAAGTCTCAAATAAAATTTTACCTTTTACAGGAAGTATTTCCCAATCCTTCATTCTACTGCCTTCTCTCTGTTGATTATTTCCTATTTTTCTGCATATAGCTTGTTTGTACATAGTTGTTTGTATGTTGTCTCTCCCAACTGTGAACTCAGTGAGAGCCAAGACTGTTTTTTGCCTTACTTTGTAACCCCAGCACTTAGCACAGTGCTTGACTCATAGTAGGCACTTAATAAATATTTATTGACTGACTGACTGTCCCATATGCAATATGGACTTCATAGATGCTTCTTTGGTTGATGCTCTGGAGATGGTCTCATTGCTCATTTACAAATTTTAATGCTTTACATTCACACCACAAACCATCAATATTTCATTTGCGAAAAGTAATTTTCAATCCTGTAAGAGCTTTGTATAGGTAACCCAACTCATTTTCCCAGTTAATCAGCTGTCTTTGTTTCTCAATTAATCAGCATTTTTTCTATTCATTTGTTCAACAAATATTTATTAAATGTCTTCAGTGTGCATATCTTATCAGTCACTAAGGCCATTAGGAGACTCTCTGACATATTCAAGTCATTATTGATCTTTATATTAATCACTTGTTGACTATTTATCTAGTCCTAGAAAGGTTTCTCCAAATCTTTTCAAATTTGGGGATATCAATATCAACCCCACACCCCCAGATCCATGTTCACTCAATAATCACTCTCAATAGATAATCTAACTTCCTACTTTCTTAATGTAAACTCCCTCAGCTTCTTTCCCTTCACTTCAAAATATTTTTTTTTTATCTCTGGCATCCACCTCCTTCTTTCCTCTCTCTGAAGAAATGATCCTCTTCTTTGCTTGGATTAATCCTTCCAACTGTGCTTTTGATCCCATCCAGTCTCAATATCCTTCTCCATCAATTATTCCCTCTTTTTCTTACATTTTCCATCTCTTACTCTTTACTAGCTCCTTTCCCTCTGTCATGTCTCCTCTGTGCAACACATACTCTCAAGAACACATAGACACATAGACACACTCCCAAAAAAATGTTTCTTTCAACTTAATGTCTCATCTCTCTTTCCCTAACCTCCACTTCCTAAAAGAGTAAACTACATTTGCTGCCTTTTGTTGTTCATTTGTTTAGTTGTGTCCATCTCTTTGTAACCCCATGGACCACAGCATGCCAGGCCCTTCTATCCTCCACTCTCTCCCAAAGTCTGTCCAAGCTCATGTTCATTGCTTCTATGACACTATCTATCCATCTCATCCTCTGCCATCCCCTTCTCCTTTTGCCTTCAATCTTTCCCAACCTCAATGTCTTTTGAAACGAGTCCTGTCTTCTCATTGTACAGCCAAAATATTTAAGCTTCAATTACAGTGTTTGTCCTTTCAATGAGCAGACTGAATTAATTTCTTTAAGTATTGACTGATTTGATCTCCTTGCTGTCTGAGGGCCTCTCAAAAGTCTTCTCAAGCACCCCAATTTAAAAATGTTGATTCTGCCCATTCTCAGCTTACCTTACAGTCCCACTCTCACAGACATATATTGCTACTGAAAAAACCATAGCTTTGACTATATATATGGACCTTTGTCAGCAAGGTGATGCCTCTGCTTTTTAGTATACTGTCCAGATTTGCCATTTGCCAAGCTTTTCTTCCAAGGAGCATCTTTTAATTTCATGGTTAGTAACCATCTGAAGTGATCTTGGAGCCAAGAATATAAAATCTGACACTGCTTCCATTTCTTCTCCCTCTGTTTGCTGGGACCAGTTGCCATTACCTTAGGAGTTTTTTTTTATGTTAGCTTCAAACCAACTTTTATATTTTTCTCTTTCACCTTCATCAAGAGGCTTCTTAATTCTTCTTCACTTTCTGCCATCAAAGTGGTGTTGTCTGCAACTCTGAGACTGTTAATATTTCTTCCAGCAACCTTAATTCAGGCTTTTGTTTCATCCAGCCCAGCATTTCACATGATGTACTCTAAATATAAACTAAATAAATAGGCGACATTATATACAGCCTTGATGTACTCCTTTCCCAGTCTTAAACCAATCAGTTGTTCCATGTTCTAACTGTTGCCTCTTGGCCTACATACAGGTTCCTCAAGAGACAAGTAAGATGATCTGGCACTCCCATCTCTTTAAGGATTTGCTACATTTTGCTGTGATCCACACAGTCAAAGATTTTAGTGTGGTCAATGAGGCAGAAGTAGATTTTTTTCTAAAACTCTCTTGCTTTCTACATAATCCATTGAATGTTGACAATTTGGTCTTTAGCTCCTCTGCCTCTTCAAAACCAGCCTGCATTTCTAGTAATTCTCAATACATATTGCTGCAGCCTAGCTTGCAGAATTTTAAGTATAACCTGGCTGGCATATGAAATGAGCAAAACTGCTTAGTAGTTTGAACATTCTTTTTTAGGATAGGAGCATAAATTGATCTTTTCCAATCCAGGGGCCACTGTTGTGTTTTCCAAATTAGCTGGCATATTGAGTGTAGCACTTTAACAGCATCATCTTTTAGGATTTTAAATAGCTTAGCTGAAATTCCATCACCTCCACTAGCCTTACTGTTAGCAGTGTTTCCTAGGACCCATTTGATTTCATTCTCGAGGATATCTGACTCTAAATCAGAAGCCACACCATTATGGTTATGGGTGATATTAAGATCTTTCTTGTATAGTTCTTCTTGCCACCTCTTCTTAACCTCTTCTATTTCTGTTAAGTCACTACTATTTTTGTCTTTTATCATGCCCATTTTTGCATGAAACATTTGCTCAACATCTCTAATTCTCTTGAAGATATAGCTTATATTTCCCATTCCATTGTATTCTTCTATTTCTTTGCATTGCACATCTAAGGAAATCTCCTTACCTCTCCTTGTTATTCTCTGGAATTATGCATTCAGTTGGGTATGTCTTTCCCTTTCTCCTTTACATTTCATTTTCTTTTTTTCCTTAGCTATTTGTAAAGTCTCATCAGACAGTCTTTTTGCTTTCTTGCTCTTCTTTTTCTTTGGAATGTTTTTTGTTGCTGCCTCCTGTACAATATTGCAAACCTCTGTCCACAGTTCTCCAGGCACTCTATCTACCATATCTAATTCCTTAAATCTATTTTTCACTTTCATTTTATATTCATAAAGGATGTTATTTAGGTGATTGTGTGTGTGTGTGTGTGGTCTGATAGTTTTTCCTACTTTAAGTCTGAACTTTGCAATAAGAAGCTCATGATCTGAAACACAATCAGCTCCAGGATCTGTTTTAACTGATTATCTAGAGCTTTTCCACCTTTGGCTACAAAGTGCATAATCAATCTGATTTTGATATTGACCATCTGGTGATGTCCATATGTACAGTCACCTTTTGGGTTGTTGAAAAAAAGAGTTTGCTATGACCGGGAAGTTATCTTTACAAAACTCTACTGTTTTCTGCCCTGCTTCATGTTGTACTCTAAAGCCATACTTGCCTGTTATCCCAATTATCTTTTAATTTCTTACTTCAGCATTCCAGTCCCCTATGATGAATATGACATCTTTTTAAATTTTTATTTCTAAAAGATATTGTAGGTCTTCATAGGACCAAGCAACTTTGGTCTCTTTGGCATCAGGGGTTGGAGCATAGACTTGTTTACTGTGATGCTGAATGGTTTGTCTTGGATTCAAAGAAATATAATTCTGTCATTTTTGAGATTATAACCCAGTACTGATTTTCTCACCCTTTTATTGACTATAGGGGTTACTCCATTTCTTCTAAGGAATTCTTGCCCACAGTAATAGTATATGTAATGATTACCTGAATTAAATTCACCCATTCTCTTCCATTTAAGTTCACTGACACCCAAGATATCAATGTTTAATCTCCATCTCCTGTTTGACCATATCCAACTTACCTTGGTTCATAGACCTTACATTTCAGATTCCTATGCAATATTCATCTTTACAGTATCAGACTTTCCTTTCATCATTAGAGACATCCACAGCTGAACTTCCTTTCAGTTTTGGCCCAGTCACTTCATTAGTACTGGAGCTACTTGTTATCTTCTGCTCTTCCCCAGTAACCTGTTAGACACAGTATGTAAGGTGGATTTGTTTTCTTTTAGAGATACTAGTTCCCAAGATTCATGGCCATAAACAATCTACAAGTTCCCAGCCTGTAAACAACATCACTGCACCTGCACAGTGAGATGTTATGATGCATAATATAAACATTTGAGTTTAAGTTGTAAACACCTACTGCACTTACACTATGCTAAGTCATCATGATATTGCTAAAGTTAATGTAAACATGTGAGCCTAATGTTGGCATAATGCCTTCCTTGTTTCCTATAAATCAAGTGAGTACTGGTCAGTAAGTGTGGATTTGTAGATTTGTGGAATGAAAGCTGGAAAGCTGTGGATACCTTGACTGGCCACCATGTAGGGGAATGTGATACTGTGCTTGTCTCGACTGGCCCCCATCAAGACTTAGGGGTTACCATAGGAGTTGGTCCTCCCATTATCTGGACCCTTGAGAAGAATAAAGTAATTAACCCCTTATTATATTTCTTCTGCTGGCCTTCTAGCTGCCCAGATCAAGAGTGGACCTGCTAGAAGACAGAGCCCAAAACCTCCTATGTTACAGACACCTTCCAACCTGAGGCTCATCTCCTGGTGTCTTATCTTTTTTATCATTTTAATACTGTCCATAGGGTTTTCTTGCCAAAAATACTGGAGTGGTTTACCATTTCTTTCTTCAGTGAATAGCCTTTTGTTACCCTTACTTCCTCACTATTTTCATACTCTTCAATTTATTTCCATCTGGCTTTAGCATCTACTCTATTTTTTTTAAAGTACTTTTGAAGGTCATTAGCAATCTCTTCATAGGTGGATCCAGTGATCTTTTATTAGCCCTTTTTGTCCTTGACCTCCATAGCATTGATGCAATTGACCAGCTACTCCTTTAAATTATCTTCTCCCTTCATTTCCAGGGCACTGAGCTCTCTCAGTTCTTCTTTCTCTCTAACTGCTCTTACTCTATCAACTTCATTGGCTACTTTTTTTCTTCCTGCCCGCCTAATTGTCACTGTCACTCATGGTTCTGTCCTGGACAACCTATTCCAATGTGGGAGAGTTCTGATTGTTAGGAAAATTTTCCTGACGTCAAGTCTAAATCTGCACCTGTTTATTTTCAACCATTGTTTCAAATTCTGCTCTCTGGGGCCACATTAAACTAGTCTAATCTCTCATTCATGTGATATCTCTTCAAACACACGAAAACAGCTATTTCTCCTCTGGGCTTATTAAATCTAGTTCCTTCAACCAATTCTATAGCATGATACTGCAGTTTTTCATCCTCCTGGTTGCCCTTCTCCAAATACTTATCCAGCTTATGACTGTGTGACCCTGGGCTAGTCACTTAACCTGTCCTTCCTAAAATGCCATTTACTTATTCAACAATGGTGAAGTGCACTATGGAAATTATTTGAGCCTATCAGCTTCCTCCTTCTTTTTCTGAGGGGTGGAGCCTCATCTCATTAGACCTTGACTACCTTTGCCCTACCTCCTTCCTTTCTTTCATTAAAAGCTGGAAATTTAATGAGCCAACACTTATGATAACAATTAACTCAGCTTTAGCCTGGGGCAATCCAATGGCCTTCAGATCCATGTGGTTCCTTTCTCTGATGTTTTAGAAAAAATTACAAGTATAGTCACAATCACTCGAAGTCCCCAGCTAGGAAAATTCAAAATGGTCAGACAGAAGTTTGTTCTGCTGCACTGATTCCAATTTTGAGTATCTCCAGCTAAACCCTGGCCTCTCTATATTTGAGGCAAAATAAGAAGGTAGGAAACATTTAGTTAAAATAAGCAAGTATATTACAGTGCTATTACTTAATAAGCAAGGAGAGGCAAATTGGGTAATGAGAGCCTTTTTGGGGAGCTTTCTTCAGTCTTTGAAGATAAGAATACAGCTGGCAGCTTCAGTCTCAGGCCTCTGTTCTAAGATGCTTTGCAGAAGCCTAATAGCCCACCTCAATTTTTCTTCTTTTCTTTGTTGGTCCTTTTAGATTTTCCTTTTGCTTTCTGCCTTAAGGTTCTCTTTTTTCTTCTTTTACATGTTGCCCTTTTATGTTGGCTCATTAAGACTCAGACACTCCTTTTTCAGAGGTGTGGGGTAGAATGTTGCATATCATGTCAGATTTTTTTTTCAATCTATTGGCCAATTTTGCTGATTTTTTTTCTCTTCCTCCTCTTTATCTTTTTAAAAAAATTCTTTTTCATAAAAGATGGGTCTCTGAGAAGGTAAAGGAGAAGGGGGTGTGGAATTACAAGGGATAATTGAGGTGATTTTAAAACAAAAGATGACAATAAAACTCTATTTTAAAAAGAGGGGGAAAACACTGAATCCACTGACCTGAAGCTTTAATGGAACTTGGAATATAAGAGATATGACATACCCTCACCCACAGAAAAAGCTAGTGTCCTGAATCTTAGCATGTGACCTGGCAACAAAAGTAATAGGTGTGATTTCAAGACAGAGGACCTTCTGGGATCTTTCTCTTGACCTTTCTCTTTTTTCCCCTCCAATTAAGCAGGAGAAGGAATGCGTGGGTCTGTTCTTTCCCTTTCAGTCTTTCTGAAACTTCTACCTATTATCCCTAGTGCTGCTCTGTGAGGGTTAAAAGATTAAGTTTAATCCCTTTTCTGCATGACAGTCTTTCAAATTTTGGAAGACAGCTATCATGTCACCCTAATTTATCTCTTCTCTAGACTGAATTCTACCAATTCTTTCAATTTATCCTTGTATGACATTGTCTCTAGAACACTTATCAACCAACTCAGCCTCTTCTGGACATGTTCCACTTTATAAATGACCTTCCTAGAATGTTGCAGCTACATGGTACAGGGGATAGAGTGCCAGGCCTGGAGTCGGGAAGACCTGAGCTCAAATCTGGCCTCAGACATTTACTTGCTGTGTTACCCTGGGCAAGTCACTTAACCCTGTTTGCCTCAGTTTCCTCATCTTTAAACAGCTAAACAACAAAATGTTTAATCCAGAACTGAACATAAAATAATAATGATAATAGTTGATAAACAATATATATATATATAAAACAAAGATAATAAACATTTATATAATACTTCAAGGTTTGTAAGGTGCTTCACAAATATTTCATTTGATCCTTACAATAGCTCTGTGAGGTAGATATTATTATTATCCTCATTTTATAGATGAGGAAACTCAGACTGAAAGGTTAAGTGACTTGTCCAGGGTCACATAGCTAGTAAGTGTCTGAAGCCAGAGAAAAACCTAAGTCTTCCTGATTCCAATTCTGACTATCTCTCCACTGCCCCACCTAGCTGCTAATATAATAGCATAATATATTATGTAATAGTGAAAAATAACATAACATGACACAATATAATTTAATACAATGTAATACAAAGTAACACAATATAATATGACACATAATACAATTCCAACATAACATATAACATGACACAACACAATATATGATATGACACAATATAATACTCCAAATGTGAGGTTGAAAGAACAAGGACTTGTTCTTATTCTATATCTTACGCCCCTTTTAATGAAGCCCAGAGGGCAATCAGTCATACTTTTGCCAAATACCCATCAGAGATAACTAAACTCAATAACCTAGTGTTCAATAAGCCTGAGATCATAAATTATTTAGGGAAGAACCTCTTATTTGATGAGAACTGCTAGGAAAACTGGAAGGCAGTTTAGCAGAAATTAGATTTAGACAAATATCTTCTACCATATAATAGAATAAGCTCAAAATGTACATACAACTTGAATATTAAAAGTCATTCCATAACAAAAATCAATAGAACCAAGTCAGGAGCCTTTTGTAGTTAGGGGAGACAATTCTTGAACAACAAAGGGATAGGAGCTTGGTCACAAAAGAGAAAATAAACCATTTTAATTACTTGAAATTGAAAAGGTTTTGACCAAATAAAATCAATGCATCTTAGGTAAGAAGGACATCTATCTGTCAACTGGGGAGAAAAAATCTTTGCATCAAATATATCCGATAAGGACCAGAAAACACAGACAAACAAATCTCAAAAGAACTACAAATTATCAACAACCACATGAAGATTTCTCCAAATCAATAAGAATAACAATGCAAATCAAAATGATTCCAAGGTTTCAACTCACACCCCATCAAAGTTGGAAACAGATGGAAACAGTCAATATTAGACAGATTGTGGAAAGATAGGCACAATAATACTTTGTTGGCATATCCATGAATTGGCCCAACTACTTTTGAAATCTATTTGAAAAATTCAAAAGAAGAAGAAGAAGAAGAAGAAGAAGAAGAAGAAGAAGAAGAAGAAGAGGAAGAAGAAGAAGAAGAAGAAAGAAGAAGTGGTCTTAACCCAGAGATCACCCTTATAACTTATAACATAACTACTCTGCTTATAGACTTTTCTGGAACTTGCCAACATGTCTTCTTTCCCCAGGAAATTTCTCATTGGGAAATCTCATTGTGCTGCAAGATTGAATCTGCCTGGTACTTATACCTTATCGGTAATAATAATAAAAGTTTACATATAGCACTTACTATGCACCCAGACATTGTACTAAATGCTTTGCAAATATTATCTCAATCCTGGGAGGTAGGTGCTGTCACTGTTGTTTGTCCATCATTCTGGAAGAGGACCATGATATTAGGAAGGTGATGCCATAACTTGTAAGTGAAATGGATTTAAGTGAGGCAGGGCTTGTAAAGTCACCAACCTCACTTTCTCCTCTGGAGCCATCTAGGTCCAGTAGCGAGTAGGATGACTGGAGATGGCCCAGCAGGAGATAGGCACTATTATTATCCCCATTTTATAGATAAGGAAACTGAAGCAGACAGAAGTTAAGTGACTTGCCCAGGGTCACACAACTAAGTATCTATGACTGGATTTAAACTCACATCTTCCTGACCATAGACACCGTGCTTTGTGCACTATGATGCCACCTAGCTGCCTCTACATTACTTTTGGACTTCTCTGGAACTCTCCAATCTGCTCCCTTGCTGGATGCTTCCTCCTCTCTCGCTCTCCCTTTCTTTTCAAATTCCTTTTGTATATTGTTTTCCTCCATTTGATTGGAAGCTCCTTGAGGGTAGGAAGGTCTTTGTTTTTATTTGTATTTGTATCCCCAGCCCTTAGCACAGTGCCTAGCACATTAGTAGATACTTAATAAATGTCTGATGATGATGATGATGATGATGATGATGATGATGACGATGATGGTGAAATCAAAGACAGAAAGAAAGGTCCTATAAACTACAAAATAGTCATAGTACTTTCTGTAGTAGCAAAGAACTAGAAACAAAGTAGATACCTATCAGATGGAGAATGGTTAAACAAATTGTGGTATATGAATATAATAGAATATTACTATAGCATAAAAAATGATGAATTTAAGGAATTCAGAGAGGTATAGGGATACTTATTTGAAATGATATAAAGCAAATAAACAGTACCAAGAACACACTGTATATGACTGTAATATAAATAGAAAGAACAAAAAACAAAATTTAATAAAAGTAATTATAATGATCAAGATTAACCTAAAGAATGCACCATTCCACCTTCTTTAAAGAGGTGAGGGATGATGGATGTGGGACACTGTACATATACCATCAGATTTAGTTGATTTGTTCATTAGTTTTGATGGACTGACTTTCTTCCATTTAAAATATTCTTTCTTTCAGGAGCTGGTTTGCTGGTATTTGAAAATGAAAGTAATGTAAAAACAAAAGATAACAATTGAATTTTTTTGAAAAATAAATAAACCCAAGCCTTGGAGGACTCATAAAATTTGTCTGGAATTTCCCAATTCAGATCTCATTGGCAGAAGCCAGCAGACAGATAAATTGTGGGACCAGTCAACAATTAAAAACTTTTCTGGCCAGCTGCTTACCACACTGACTTCTCTGCAAACAGGTTGTTGAGTAAACCTTAGCTGCCCTCAGCCCTTCCCTAGGGTGTAGATTTCCAGAATTCATAAAAGGAAGAGGACGGGAAGGTACTTGGAAGACAAAGCAAATAATATCAAACAATTCCTCGCGTCAGTAAGGGCAGGCTATGGCATCACAGTAGTAGATTTCCTTTCCTTACTAGGACATAGGAACAAAGGTTAAGCGATATTGGCCTCACTCTGAAGGCATTTTTCATTTCAGATATTTTCACCTCTGACCACCAAACTTTATTGACTTCTAAGGTAGTGTCATGTGTAGAAAAGAAAGATAATCCATAAGAAAATTGAACCCTATGGCAAAATACCCATTTCTAAGGAAAGTGAGAAATCTTCCTCCACTCCCTCACCGTCAACCCAGGTACAACTATTAACTGATACCCAGATACCATTGAAAACCAGCCCTTGTGATACCGGGAGCTTTGACTTCGGAAAGCCTGGGTTATTTCTTTGCCTGGGTTTGAATCTGCTTCATACACAAAATGGCTGTTTGATTCTGAGTAAGTTAATTAATCTTCCTAAATCTCATTTTCCTCATCTGTAAAATGGGGCTAATAATACCATCTATTTTCTAGGATTTACATAAGGATCAAATGAGATAATATATATATTATATATTACACAATATGTGTATATATATATATATATATATATAATAAATGGTATGTATAAAAGTGAGGTATTATTTGCACCTTTTCCATGCATTACTGTCTATTCTTGCCTCAGGAGGGGAGAGTGCCCTCAGGGATATGGTTTTGATTGGAATACTTCTGAGAAGAGGAATTATTGCCCAAAACTTCATGATCACAGAATCCCTGCAAAGCCAGAACGGGCCTTAGAATTCATCTAGACCAACTGTGCCTGGACAATAATCCCCTCTGCAAAACCTTTGCCCAAAGGCCTCATTATCTCCTAAGGTGAAGAAATTCTACTTTTACACAAGTATTCTGCTATAATTATTAGGTAGGTTTTTTTCTTGTATAATACGGAAGTTTGCCTTGTGCTGCACCCCACCCATTGCTTTTCATTCTGCCCTTTGGACCCAAGCACAAAATGCCTAATCTGTCTTCCACAGGACAACAGTTATCCCCTTGCCTGACATACCCAGTCTGTCCATGAATCCTAACTGTTACATCTCCCAACATCTCTCAAAATATATGTCCTCCTCTCTACTCCCAAAGCCACCACCCTAGTTCAAATCTTCATTACCACAAGCCTGAACAAATCCAGTAGTTTTCTATTGGGTCTCCTGGTGGCACGGTGGATAGAGCATTGGGCTTAGTTCAAATCTGGCCTCAGGCACATGCTAGCTGTGTGACCCTGGGGAAATTCCTTAACTGCTGCTTGCCTCAGTTCGCTCAAATGTAAAACAGGAATAAAATAGCACTTCCCTCACAGGGTTATTGTGAGGCTCAAATGAGATATTTGTATAGCACTTAGCACAGTGCCTGGCATAGTAGGCACTTAAATTCTTATTTCCTTCCTTCCTCCCAATCTGTTGCCATTTTATTATTTCTGTCTTCACAACATCTGTCACAAACGTTCCCTTCTCTTTTCCTACATATTTGCACCCTAGTCCAAAGTCTCATTATCTCCCATCTGCATACTACAATTGACTTCTTTTGTTTTATTAATTTATCTTAAACTTAAATACTAAAACAAATACACAATAAGAAAAGGAAAAGAAACATTATAAACAAATATCAAAACTTAAATACAAAATAAGAAAAGAAAGAAGAGTAGTGCCATGTGCACAGCAGAATGTGAAAGGATTCAAAATATACAGCAATAAATTTCCATTTCAAGAAAGCCTATATAATAAATACTACATATTGTGCTCAGAGACGTCCATCTTTTCTTTGCTTCCTTGTAAGTTTTCTTTTGTTCTCTGCTGTGCATTTTTTACTTTGTTCTTTTTCTCCCTTTTTCCCCCACCTCCCACAAAAAGGCTATAATTAAGTGCAGCTATGTGTGTATGTATATATGTGTTTGTGTATATGTACATGTGTACACATATATATACATATACACCCAAATATATATACACACATATAAACATTTACAAACACATGCATATGCTTAGATACCTATAATCATACTTATATATAGACATATACATTTATATGCATCTATGTAAGACCCTACTATACTTATTTGTCCTCTGTTTCTCTAAGGGTGGATAACCTCTTCCTTCATAAGTCCAATTCTTTCCATATTTTTCTAAGTCAACCACCTTGTCATTTCCTACACCACAGCAATATTCCAACCTTATCCTGTCTAGTTATTTTAAATAGTCTAAAACAATATTGATTAATATGGCTGACATATAGTGTAGTTTCCTTATTTTTCTCTTTTGATTAAATCTATTTTAGCTTTAACTTTGAGATCATAATTACTACCACTTGCTTTTTTTCCTAATAAATTCTACTCCTGATCTTTATTTTAATTTTGTGTGCATCTCTTATTTCCCATCCCTCTTGACTTCTCTACTTCTACCCACTATCTTGCCCTCTTATTACTTAACGTAGCCCCCCTCCAAAGATCCCCCTCTTATCTTCCCATTCCCATTAATATAAACACTCTTCTATACCCCCCTTATCCTATTCTCTCACCCTCTTATTTCTTCATAAATTTAGAACACTTTTATTCCCTTCTAAATATATGTATATATATATATAACATATATATATTTCTCTCTTTAACTCAGATCCGATGTGAGTAAAATTCCTTCTAAAAATCCCTTCCTTATCCTCTCTCCCCTTTCCTATCCCATTAGCCTTTTCTTTCTTTCTGAATTTAGAAGACTTTTATACTCTTCTGATATGTGTGTATACACATACATACATACATATGTATGTATGTACATATGTATTATTCCCTCTTTAACACATTCCTGATGAAAGTAAGGTTCTAGAACTACTAGCCCTCCTCCCCCATCTAATTCCTCTGTGTCAGTTCTTCCTCTCACACCTCATTTGTATAAGATAATTACTCTTTTTACCTTTTCCTAAATGGTTACTTTTTAAAATCACATCATACTCAGGTCTGCCCAACCTTTCTTCTAAACTACCCAATTACTAATAACAATCTCAGACATATGTTTTACATTTCCTCATTTAAAAAGTAAACAGTCTGTCCTTATTTAGTCCCTTGTAATTAGTCTTTGATGTGCATCTTCCATTTCTCTTGGATCTTGTATGTCAAATTTTCTATTGAGTTCAAGTTTTGTTTTGTTTTGTTTTGTTTTTGCAACAAAATCCTGAAAGTCTTACAATTCATTGAATATCTTTTTTTTTCATTCAGGATTATTCTTAACTTTGCTGGATACGATATTTTTAGCCGCAACCCCAATTCTTTTGTTCCTCGATATATAGTGTTCCAAGACTTGTGGTCTTTTAGTGTCACTGCTGCTGGGTCTTGTGTGATTCTAATTGTGGCTCCGCTATGTTTGAATTATTTTTTCCTTGTTGCTCATAATATTTTCGTCTTGAGCTGGAGGTCTCACAATATGACTATGATATTCCTATAGATTTTCCTTTTAGATCCCTTTCAGGTGTTGATCACTGGATTTGTTTTTCTGTTTCTACTTTCCCCTCTTGTTCTAATGCTTCAGGACAATTTTCTTTATTTCTTGCATTATTGTATCAAGATTCTTTTTTTGATCATAGCTTTCAGGTGGTATGCTTATTCTTATGTTTTCTCTTCTTGATCTATTCTCCAGATCAGTTCTTTTTCTTATGAGGTGCTTCACATTCTCTTCTAGTTTTTCATTTTTATATTTTGTTTTATTATTTCTTCATCTCTTATAACTTCACTGGCTTCTCTTTGCCTGATTCTAATTTTTGTAGAGTCATTTTCTTCCTCAGATTCTGGATCTCTTTTTCCAGTTGGTTGACTTTCTTTTCATAATATTCTTGGTTTTTTTTTTTTTGTATTGTTCTTTTTTAAAAATGTTTTCCTTAATCTCTTATTTGATTTTAAAAATCTTTTTAAAGTTCTTTTATGAATTATTTTTGGGTAAGTGACCATTTGACGTTATTCTTTGGGGTAAGAGAGATGCTTTTTGCTTCAGTATCCTCCTCTGCAGATGAACCCCAGTCTTCTCTATTCCCATAGTTAACTTTCTATTGTTGAGTTCTTTTGCCTTTGCCTGCTCATTTTTTTATAGCAGCTTATTATTGTAATCACTTCTCATACTGGGGCATGGGAGATGGTGTCTCTGGCTTCAGATCCTCCTTCAGTTCTCCACTCTAGCCTGGCACTGGAACCAACAACTCCCCCACCCCCACTCCTGTAAGTGCCCATAGCCAGGCAGCATTCCTGCCCCACTGCTCCTGCACTCACCTGGTGTATGCTGAATCCTTCTCACCCAGGACCATGTCTAGGCAGCACAGCTGGGCCTGGTGTCCCTTATCAGTAGAGGTTCCCTCAATCTTCCCCCCTCTCAGATACCCAATTCCCACACTATCTGGAGGGTGAAAATTCCTTTGGCTGGGGCCAGGCTACCTCCCAACCCAGCTAGCCCCAGGCCTCTCCCAATAGCTGTTTCAGGGAAACTAGCCTGGAGATGTTTACACTTCCTGGGATTTTTCTTCTGTTCTCCTGTTGTCTCAGGAAGACTACTGTTCTGACCCAACTGTTGCTTATTTTTACCTCTCTACATTCACTCTGAGATGCTATTTTGTCTTGTTTGTGGGGAAAATACGGAAAGCTTGACATTCTCTGACCTACTCCACCATCTTCCCAGAATCCTCCTACAAATGACTTCTAATTGATCTTCTTGCCTCAGGCCTCTCCCCAATCTAATCTATCCTCTACTGGCAAAATGATTTTTTTAAAATAAAATTTGTTGATTTTTTACCACATCTCCTTTGCTTGGCCAGAACCACGCTTCCCAACAATTACATCACAATAGTGGCCCCTTTCCTCAGTCCCACTTACCACCACCACTGTATGATTCCTGCCAACTTCTACCCATGTTTTGGGGCATCAGGGACCATTAGCGATGCTGTGCACGCGGATATCATACTCTTTGGGAAATAGTCCATCCCATCTCGTGGTACCACACAGGCAAAGTGTTCTCTCTTTTCTTCTTCAGGAGGCCTTCTTAACCCCTCTTAATTTCAGTGATTTCTCTCTTTTAATTATTTTTTAAAAATTTATCCTGTATATAGCTTGCTTTGTATATATTTGTTTGCATGTTCTCTCTTCCATTAGATTATATTCTCCTTGACAGCCAGACTGTTTTTTGGCTCATTTTATATTCTCAGCATTTAGGACAGTGCCTGGCACACAGTAGGTGCTTAATAAATGTTTAATGAATTGAATCTCTTCTCCATATCCCTTTTCCCATACATCAGAACTTGGCCCAGGTATAATAGAAGGAAACAAGCATTTATTAAATGTGTCCCATGTACCGGACATTGTATTAAGCACTTTTGAATATTATCTCATTTGATCCTCACAACAACTCTTTTTTTTTTCTTCTTCAATTAAGGAAGGTTAATAGAGGTTAAGTGACCTTTTCATAGGATCAGGTAGCTGAAAAATGTGTGAGGCTGAATTTGAATCTCGGTCATCCTGGCGCCAGGCCCATCTCTCTATGCACTATGTCACTTAGCTGACTCTGTTAAATTATATAAATAATACAACAATATATTAAATTATATAAATGATATAATATTAAAAATTCCTAGTTACAGTTCTGTTCATGTCCAAAGAGCAGTTCTGAAAAACCCAAGGTATCAAATCACAGGGGCAACAAATAGCATGTGGGGAAACAGTATGTAAGCAACAAGACTTGTACAGTTCACCGGACATCAGAAGGTAAAGCTTTGCTTGGCTTACTGCTAAAGTGAGGGGCCTTAGCTTTTACACACCAGCTTGCCGGCTAGGGCTTACCATGTGCATCCTTACGCTCCCCATTCTAGGAAGTTGCTCTGATAATTGAGATCATCCTCATAGGTCAAAGTAGAAAATTATCATCTCCTCCATTAGAATGTAACCTCCTTGAGGGCAAAAATTGTCCTGCTTGTTTATATGTGTATATCCAGTGCTTAGCACAGTGCCTGCTACATAAGCCCTTATCAATATTTTCTCCATCGATCTAACAAGCATGCATTAAACTGGTCCTCTCCTCACATATTTTCTCATCCCCCTTTCTTGGACCCTAATAAAAAGTACTTGATGCCACTGAAAACATAAAAAAAATAAAAAGCATCAGATCTGAGTTTTGGAGCAAGCCCATTTGATTGAAGCCCTGCTTAGAGAGAAGGAAGTATCTTGAGTCCTGGGGTAGGGGAAAGGATGCTATATAAATCAATAATATTATCGCCATGGTTTAACCAACTCTTCGGTGCACAAAAGAGATAACATTTCCTTTAATCCAGTTCTGAAGATTTCACTAATACATTCCCATGACTTTACATCAGGTGACAGAATAAAAAGTTTCCCTTCCCATCCCCTGCTTTCCCAGTAGGACTTTCTTCTACGCAGACATGCCACTGTTTTCCGTTCTTGCAGCAGCAGGGCTGCGTTGAGACACTTATGGATCTAGGCCCACGCTGGCAACCTGTCAGGAGCCCGAGGGCCTCGCACATCATCTGCCAACAGAGAAGGAGAGAGCTGCCTGGTTGCTCCAGACACCGGCTCTCCCTCCCTGGGCACTGCCACAGCAATTACGATCATAGCAATTAGGATCACAGCAATCCCTGCACGTTATTACCAAGCACTCACAGCTCCAGGGGGCACAGAGGAAAGGCTTGTGTTCATGCAGATTCCTGGTCAAGCACAGCCCTATTTAGTTGAGATACAAAACATCTTGGCAAGAACAGGCTCTCAGACCTCCCATTCTTCGACAGTTTTCTGGCCCCCCACCCCCAGCCAGTAACATCTTCAGAGCTAGGCTGATCACTCGCCCCAATTCCCCTGCTAGCCTCTGTTTTCACAGAAGCACAGGTGGGCCCAGAAGATGCTGGAGGAACAAGTTGTCCTCTGGGACCAAGCAACTACATTTAGCTCTCATTGACAGTTAACGCCATTACTCCATAGTCATACACTTCTTTTCTCTAGCACACTCAAAATATATACTCTCATCATGCTCTCCTTCATCCTCATGGCAGTCCTGAGTGTGCAGGAAAAGTAAAAGAAAGAACACACAATAAAGTGCAGGAATAAGCACAGAGCAGCAGGTCCTACAGGGAGTGTATAGGCAGGTCTTCTAATTCTTCATCTCAAATTCCATCCATGAGACCCGGCTATTTTTAAGACTGCTCTACAGACTGTGTAGCAAACTCGCTAGGAGGCCCTCTCAGGGGGATGTGATGCTACGATAAAAATTATTAGATTTTTTTGGTTCAATACCTACATAAATAGATCTTTTTTTTCTTTTTTAGAAAAGACAAAGTTCACAAAAAGTCCCACAAAAGCAAAAACAAATAGAGTAAATTTCCTCCATCAGTTGGGAGGAAGGGGTGGTATAAAGGGGTTATACCATCCATCCCTGCATTATGAGCAGAAGACCTAGGCACAAAGGAAGCAGAGCCCAAGATCCTTTTTCACGTCTCCTTCATGACACTGAGTAACCATCTCTGTGGGGAAGGGTCATCCTTTCCCAGACCAGCAAGCGGAAGAGGCTAGGACCTTCCAGAGGAGACAGGAGAAGGGCACTTATGGGGTGAGGTGATAACTTCACATCGTTCTCCCATCCCTGATCCCAAAAATGTGGCACACTCTGGCACTGAGGCTTAAAGATTTTGGGGGGGGGAAGGGGGAGATGCTCATAACCATCCTGTTTTTCCCTTCAACTTCCTGATGTTGCATGGTACAGCAGTGAAGATTCTAGAATCAGAGTCAGAAGACCCAAATTCACAGATTCACTGAGTCTGTGAGCTGGAAGCAACATCAGCAACCCATACGTGAAAAGAATTCCTACCATAAAAACCAACAAACAGTCATCCAGCCTTAACTTGAAGACCTCCAGGAAGAGGGAACTTGTCATCTCTCAGGAAACCCTGTACCAGTTTTGGACAGCTCTAATTGTTAGGAAGTTTTCTCTAACGTTAACTAAATTTTTCTCTTTCTAATTTCCTTCTGGTTCAAATCATGGCTCTGTCCCTTACTAACAGTATAAACTTGGGCAAGTCATTGAATGAATGAGTGAATGAGCAATTTGTTAAGTGCTTGCTATGTGCTAAGCGTTAGAAATACACATAGAAAACCAAGACAGCCTCCTGTTCTCCAGGAACTCATATTCTAATAGGGGGAGATAAGACAAGAAACTTCTTATAAGAGATTTCAGCTCCAAGTCAGATGGAAAGGCCCTATGGTTTTCAGGGGACAGTGTCAAAGCTGATGATGATTTCCTTTCCAGTGATAATACCATGTGTGTTTCTGGTACTTAACCATCTGACTTTGGCGGTGAGAATCTTCTTTCCCAAGTCTTCAGTAGCTGTGGCTACTGAGGATGTGGGGAATGGAGCCCCCCTACAAAAACAACTGCCAGGTGGTATCTCCACAAAGGCTGCTTCTCTGAGGATGGTTGCACAGGCCACGGCAGTAATACTAGGATTACCAGGCTGAACGACGCTACAGTTGCCAGAACTCAAACGTGGGCTATCTCCACCATTCTGAGCTTTAGTTTCCTAAGCTATAAGATGAGAGGGTTGAACCGCAGCTGTTTATAAATTATCAGGAATCAAAGTAAACAATTAAATTTATTGATTTATACAGCAAAACTCACTACTTTCACAGCCTTAATTTTTTAAAAATGTAATGCGTCCTCTTTCTGCTATAATCACTTGTTTTGGATGACTTGATATTGAATTCATAAAATTTGGGCACTTACTCTATATTTCTTCACCATGAAACCGCCCCACATTGGATATTAATTGCTCCTTTGGTAAAGTCACTGAATCTAGCCTGTGTTATAAGCCAGAGGTTTTCAATGCTATTTAAAGCAGACTAGTTCCTAGCCTGTTGGCCAAAATGTGTTGATGACCAACAAAGTGATAACAGTTTGGTAACCAAGATATATAAATAATAATAATGGATTCGTGATAAACAATAATGTGCAATTATAGACACATATGACCAAAAATCATTTCTCAATAGAATACTGCTCAGAGAAGAACAGTTCTCAAAAGAAGAATTAAAAACTATTAACAAAATAAAGACTGTTACAAATCATTAACAATGAGAGAATTGTAAATCAAAACAGCCCTGAGGTTTCATCTCATGCTCCAGAAATTGGCTAAAATAACGAAAGATGAGAATAGGCAGTATTGGAGGAATTGTGAGGAGATGAGTACACTAGTGAATTGTTAGTAGAGCTGTGAATCAGTACAACCATTTGGGAGAACAGTTTGGATTATGCAAACAAAGTGACTAGACTGTCTGTCTTTTAACCCAGAGATTCCATTACTAGGCTTCCAGTCCAAGGAAGTCATTGATAAGAAGAAAATTCCCAAATACAACCAAAAAAATTTACAGCAGCACTTTTTGTGAAAGCAAAGAATTGCGGAATGATTGAACAAATTGTGACACATGAATATAATAGAATATTATTATGCTGTAAGAAATTATGTATGCAATCAAGACAGAAAAGCATCGAAAGATCTACATGCACTGGTATAGTCACCAAAGCAAAGTTAAGAAAACAAAATACACAATGACCATGACAATGTAAATGGAAACAAAAACCACAAAAAAAGTGAATGTTGCAAGATTGTAAAGAGCAAACAGGGTTCAAAAGAAGAAATGTGAGAAGACACCCCCAGACTCACCTCTTTTCAGAGATGGGAGGCCCACAAGTGTTTTACACTGCACATATTTTTAGACTTTTTAGATATAGTGATCAATTACACTGACTTTTTTTTCCTTTTTTTCTCTTTAAAAAATGTTATTTGTTTTATGGTATGATGATCTGGGGTGAGGGAGGGACACTGGAGAGAAAATTATGACAATGTCTAAAATAAAAGACATCAATAAAAAATTATTTTATAAACAGTCATCAGAATGCGTTCTTCAAGAATTGTACCTTTTGTATGTTCCCTTGGAGTAATATCATTTTTTAAAACCAGAGAATTAAAACAAAAGAAAGCAATGAAACACATGTGTATGGCCTGTAATCCAGCACTCAGTTGGCTAAGGAAAGTGGGAAAACCAGCTCAACCTGGTTTCATCTGGTCAAAGTCAGATGTCCCAAGTCAGCTTAGTGGCAGTAGGACACAGGCATGACGAATGCTGTCACAAAATTAAACCACATCAAAATTATTGCTTGCCCCAAATAATTAGCACACATCTGTAGATCTTAAAGGTCCTATCCATTTCTAAGTCTATGATTTTATAATCCTGTAACAATGAATAAAATATGGCAATAATGTCTTATTATTTGCATTTTGGGGTTTTTTGCATGCTATTAAAAAGCGTAATAAATCCTTAATTTTACTCAAAAAACCCTTCAGAATATTAATTATTTGTGTAGATTATTTTATGAAAAGTGTGGACAGGCATGACTTTTTTTTGTAACACTGGAAATTTTTTTGATATATAAAGTTTGTAAGTCATTTTTGTTAGTAGAGTTTGTACTGGTATTTCTGATTTTATTTTTAAATGGGATTAGATTTTGGATGTTTTCCAAAGACCCTGGGGTAATAGGTACATTTTAAATAACTCAAAGATATAAATCAATCCTGGGTACTAGGCCCTCCTTGTTACTCTCTGCCTGGATCTATGTCAACCTGCCCTTATCTTTGAAAATCAGGAAAAATACAGGTTTAACCAATAGAGTCTCCTGGGCTATATTTGGCCCATGTACCCAACACATATTTGTCCTTTGAATCTCTTCTCTTAGGAATCCATGTATTTCTATCGAGGCTTTGTTCTGACTCTTTTCTGGTTGGTTGGTTTTTGTTGTTTTTCTCCAACCCGTGTACCATATGGGTCAGCCACACTGTGTTTAACTTGAAGTCAGCCCTCCCATGGTCTGTACCTCCTCCCCAAATGCTCTGCTCAAATCTGCCTAAGATACCAAATCTATCGTCTGTCCTCAATCATTGCTGGTGCTGAATAATTAGGCTGATTCCAACACAGCTCTTAGGAACACTCATTATGACCAACCGGAATGGAGAATCAATGTTCGCTCTCACCACCGAGCTGGAAATGTAAATAGGAAGAGAAAAAATGACTGTGTCAGGGAGAGTGCTCCACAAGTCCCCCAAGGACCTAATTATGAATGGACATTAAATATTTAATCTTGTGTTTAACCCTCGAGGCATTGGCCAAGAGTACTCTCACCTCATCGGGTATTTGTATCCCTCCTTGGACTACACTGGTGTTTTAACAATTTAACCTCGTACCCTCTACCTGCTGTAGAAAATGCACTACATTTCCTCACTATGCTACCATAATTATCACTCCTCCATGACACCCTCTTTCCCTTCTTGCTTCCAAAGCCTTAAAAATGAGTACATCAAATCCAAAGGGTACCCAAGAGCTCATTGGGGTTAGCAAAGAGATTTTTGGCTCAAAAAATACACTAGTTAGAGTGTATATAACTATATACACCATGCAGCTAGGTGGTGAAGTGAATAGAGTGCTGCACTTGGAGGTAGGAAGATCTGAGTTCAAATCCAACCTCAGAAACTTCCTAGCTATGTGACCATTGGCAAATCTGTTTGCCTATGGATCACTGCCTTGTCAAAAAAGGTGATCCACTAGAGAAGGAAATGGCAAACCATTCTAGTGTCTTTGCAGGAAAACTCCATGGACAGAGGTCCACAGGGTCATGAAGACTTGGACATGACTGAAAATGACTGAACAACAAATACACTAGTCAAGGTCAAATATCTATTACAGGACAAGCCAGCTCATGTCTCACACTGTTATAATGAAAGGAAACAGTATTGGACTTAAAGTCAGAAGATCTGGGTTCAAGTTTCTACCCTGCCCTTTACTAGCTGTGTGACTTTGGGTAAGTCAATTAACTCTTGAGTCTAGTTTGTAAAATAGGTATTGCAATACTTGCATCATGTGTTTCCCTAGTTTGTTTCAAGGTAAGCATTTTGAAAACTAGAAATGAATGAATTATAATTTGACAGTGTGAGGAACTCTCATTATGGAAATTGGACACAAATGTGGATTGGCCACTCCTTTGAAAATCATAGTCTTAGAGAGTTGCCTGGGGCACTAAGAAGTTAAGTGA
Source organism: Vombatus ursinus (assembly GCF_900497805.2). Classification (NCBI taxonomy): domain Eukaryota; kingdom Metazoa; phylum Chordata; class Mammalia; order Diprotodontia; family Vombatidae; genus Vombatus; species Vombatus ursinus. The sequence goes on from NW_020954567.1 coordinate 17,023,036, forward strand.
CTGGCATAGGGGCTCATAACTAGTATGTATCTAAGGCAGGATTTGATCTCAGTTTTTCTTGACTATAAAGCTGGCCCTCTACTGTATGACATCATCTCTCTAATTAGCAAGCACTAGGCAAATGTGAGCTAGGCCAGGAGAAATATCTTCTATCTCTAAAAATATTACAGCTTCTCCCATGAATCACCAACCATTTCTATCAATGTGGTCTAAGACAATGATTTTTTTCTGGTAGCCATGTCACATTTTGGGATCCTATTGAGTACTCAGCAAAGTATAGCATCACAAAATGTGCTGGATTTGGCATCTAAAGATCTGTGTTTGGGTCTTAGCTCTGCCACTTATTTTGTGAATTTAGGCAAGTTATTCACCTCTCTAGACTTTTCTGTTGTAACATACAAGGTGTTACAAAAGTAAGTGTGTTTTTAAGCTTTAAATATTAAGACTTTGGGGTTGCCCTCAAAACTCAAATGAGTTTTTTGGACTAGATGATCTCTGCAGTTTCTACCATTTCTGGCCTGCTATGAATTTGTAAGCCCCCTAGATTCTTTTTTACATGAATTATATTCAGTCTAGGTACTCCCTTCCATGTACCAATACCCTCTCCACCATCCCCACCATTCTAGTCATGTACTTATACAATTGACTTTTTGAACCTTAGTGTTAGACTTTACATTTATCACTACTGAATTTCATCTTTTATTTTGGGTCCATTGTTTTAGTCTGGTGAGGTCTTTTAAAATCTTAATTCTATCATCCAAAATATATTAGGCCCTCCTAAATACCTCATACATTCCTTCTCCTCTTCCATTTTTCTTTCTTTTTTTTTTTTTAGTAAGGCAATTGGGGTTAAGTGACTTGCCCAAGGTCACACAGCTAGTACATGTTAAGTGTTTGGTCTGAGGCCGGATTTGAATTCAGGTCCTCCTGACTTCAGGGCCGGTGCTCTATCCACTGCGCCACCTAGCTGCCCCACCCTCTTCCATTTTTCAGCATTTGAACTTTTGCCACATGACTTTCTAGGACACTATCTAATTGGGAGCTTTTCTGAAACTCCCTTTCTTATTCCTAGGCATTCCTAGTAGATTCTTCTGATTTTCTCCATAGGTCCTTGAGAAGGTTTAACCCTCATTTTGTTTCAGCCACAGGCACTGCCTGAAGGCCAAGAGGCTAAATCAGGGACAGGTTTGTATACTGCCTTACTTCCCACTTAATGGGCAAGACCCTTGGGCATTTACTTTGCACAGGAAAGCATGGAGTTGTTAGTGTTTTTTTGTTTTTTTTTAAAGATACAGTTTCATTAGAAAGCATTAGCTATTTATGACAGTTTAGTTTTATGTCATTTTTTCTTGGTCACTTCAATACAGAATTCACTAAGGTAATGATGATCCATAGCAGTTATAAGTCTCACCTAAGTGATTGTTCCCTCCTATAGCATATATTTTCTTACCACCCATTCCTCACTTGTTAACTGTTTACTAACACTAGTTCTGTCATCCCAGCTCCTTTCACAGTAATTCCAAAGTAAACAGGAAGAACCAGGAAGAAATGAGGAAAGTCTGAAAAAGCAGTTGGGAACACTTTTAAGAGCCAATTCATGAGATTATAGATTCAGAGCTAGAAGCAACCCCTCATTTTACAGATGGGGAAACTAAGGCCAAGAGAGGTGAAATATTTTGGACACAGAAAATAATAAGTAGGAATGGCAGGATTTGACTCCCAACAGTATGTAAACTCCTTAATGGCAAAGATTATTATTATTAACTTGAGGTTTTATATCCTGAGAGCCTGTGACATATTATAAGTTTGTTGCCTGAATGACTGATTGATTGAAGGCCAAAGAAGAACTCTGTCAACAGCCTAAGTAGTCTATATGAGTGACTAATTGCCTAGCATAGTGTTTTGCATAATTCTTTTTTTTTTATTTGAATTAGGTATTTACATTGTAGAACTGTGATGTCATAGGACAACTAAGATGAAGGATTAGACATTTTCTCCCCCTACTCAAAACTCCCCAAATAATAATTATATACAAGAGGTAAACTAATTGCAGCTGTCTCCATAGGATAAGACATCAAGAAGTCTAATGAAGTAACATTTTGATCAATTGACATCAGAAAAGGCCATGATCACTCAACTCTCCCTCTCCATCAACACATAGGCTACATAATGGTGGTACAACTTGATCCATAGGCTTGTGATCTGGGATGCACTGAACAATTTTTCTTGCTGCCACTGTAATCCCTGCCAGAACACCCTCACTTCTCCCACCATACCATTCTGTGACTACAAGCAGCAGAATGCAACCTTTACTCATCTTCCTCAATTCCCTTTCCTCCTCCTCTAAACACCTACCCTATGCAGAGGGGGTCATCTCCAATCATCCTGATTCATATCTTGCTAGTGGACCCCAATGGCTCTGGAGCAGAAAGTGAGGCTGGTGACTTTTCACAGCCCTCCCTCACTTAAATCCAATTCACTTGGAAGTCATGATATCACCTTCCTGATGACACAGTCCTCTTCAAGAATGAAAGGACAAACAACAAGTAGTATAGGCTGCCTTATTAGGGACCCAACTAGCCAGCTCCTGGGCAACAAAGCTCCTCCCTTCCTTCTTATTTTCCTTTCCTTTTACTTTTTTTCTTTTTTCCTTTCCTTTTTTTCCCCTTTCGTCTCCTGTCTTCTCCTCTCCTGCCTCCTTCTTTCCTTCTCTCCCTTCTGTCCACATAGGGTATCATACCCTTACCTGTGGGTGCTCTGCCCAAAGGAATACAAATTTTGACTACTGAAACTTCATAAGTTATCTTGGGATTTATGGGCTAGATTGATTTCTTAAGGACCCTCACTTAAATCCAATTCACTTGCAAGTCATGACATCACCTTCCCGATGCCATGGTCCTCTTCAAGAAAGAAGGACAAACAACAACAACAGCAACCCTATGCAGAGGAGGTGGAGGTATTAAAAAAACCTGAGCGTTACCATATTCAGCTACAGCAACACTCAGACAGAGAAGTAAAGAACAAAGGAAATTAGAGCAGGGCACTGGAGAGTATGTGGAGATATACCAGGCCTGAAGGAAAGGGGAAGGGCCTCCAGCTGGGACACTTTCTGTTCCCCTAAGAAGTCAAATGGGACAAGAACTTAGGCTGGTGAAAAGAGAATTCTCCAACGTGGAGGAAGCTGAGACAGCTTTAAGGTCCAGCTCTCAGGGGATCTGCCATCAAAGGGGAATAAGAAAGTGAATAGTAGGGGAACATGAGGGAAAAGACTGAAATTGCCATGGTTGTCAAGAGGAAGAAAATTTAGTTAAAAACCTGTAGCACAAACAGATAAATCAACAAAGATGTTAAAAACAGAAAAGAATTTGGCCACCAGGACATTTAAATTAGTATAAATATTCCTAAGTAAATATTGCAAGACAAAGAAAATTGATCTAACACTTGATGATGTAGAGAACCCTGTGGATTAAAAAAAAAAAAAGGCATGCAACCACAGGAGGATCTTCTGAATGATTCAAGAGAGAAATAAGAATGGTGAAAGCAGAACTTAGGAACTATGTGGCAAATAATGGCAAAAGAGAAAACTTGAATCCACGATGGAGAGTCTGTCCACAGAAACAAAAGAAAAACACATCGTGGGATAGATAGCCAAAGCCCTATAAGATAATGTGTTTTCTTTTAAAAAAAAATGAACACTACAAAAAATGGTGAATAAAGTAGGATGCCTGTCAACTCCAAACATAGCATAAGAGAATTCAGTGAATATTAAAGAAGAAATGTGAACAAACTCTGAACCTAAACAGTTGAAGTCTCATGTATCACTGTATCCAAATCACAGGATGAAACTAGAATTTTTCTCTTGAGTCCATTTGATCCTGAAGTGCCATACCTGGATGACTAGCAAATTAGCAATTCAAATTGTAATGTTGAAAGTATATGAGAAACAGTTTGTGGGATGGGGCTTGGGGATACATTGGCTATGATGAACTGACTTCAGCTTCATAACAGGCGCATAGGGGAATCAGAGGTGAAGGTGTTGATCAATTTTCCAATTGATTTAGCTCTTCATGTTGGTTCAGTCTTTTTTTCTCATGAAGATAAACTCTAAAACCATTTTCAGGGCTGAAACAAGACTTATGAATAAATACAATAGGCAGTATACTCTATAGTATAATTTTAAGGGCGTAAGGAAGGTTTCTATTCCAAAATATCTCACAGACAGATGCCATAATACTTATAATGCAGGATAGCTTAGTAGAATAATCACTGAATTTGAAGTCAAATCTGTATTCACATCTCAGTTCCACCACTTAGTAGTTAGATGACAAGTCATTTCACTTCTCTGGACTTCGGTTTATTTATCCATAAAATAAGGCGGTTCAACCTAGACAAACTCTAATGTCTTTTCCAGTTCTGACATTTTGTGATTCTACAAATCCCCTCTATTTTATTCCCATTCACTATAGCCAGATTTCCCCTTCTACGTACAACTCATCTTCTATTCATTCAACTGACTTTTTGAACCAAAGTGGATACTTTTACATTTATTACTCTTGAATTTGATTTTGTTAGATTTTTCCCTTTATTTCAGCCTACAGAGGATTTCTAAAAAATCTTCATCTGTAATCCAGCATATGTTCTTAAAATACCACCTGGATTCCTTCTTCTCTCATGTTTTAGCATTTGGCTACCTGACTTCCTGAAGAGCTGCCCAGTGGTAGAAATTTCTGAAATTCTCTTTCTGATTCTGGGCCCTTCTTAGTAGCATCAGCTACTTTTTGTTTTTCTGCCATTAGGGATTTATGATAGGGATTAATTTTTCCCCCTCTGTTCCTCCTTTATAATATAAAATTCCCTGGAAGAATTAGATATTATGTTGTTAACATCATATACTAATGCCTTATTATGAAATGGTTCATAAGATCATTTTCCCTTGAGAAAAGAACAGTCCCTATCTGCATGAGGGCATTAACCCTCTGGAAGACATAGGGAAAGGGCACAGAAATTGGGGTGGAAGGATGGTGTATATAGGAGATGGAAATATTTGGGATGGAGCAATAGGCAACTCTTAGATGTCAGTGTAGAAAGTCACAAACCATGGACATTCAACCTTAAAGACCAGACAGAAAAGGATATTTCTCAAACAGTGATCCAAAATACTAGGGCAGAACCTTGGCTAGTTCATGACTGGTAAGTTCTAAGGTCATAAAATTGAAGCTAGAAGAAAACCTAAAAATTATTTAGTCCAAATCTCATCATTTTACACATAAGTAAACTGAGTCTCAGAGTGATTAAGTGACTTGTCCAAAGTCCTACAGTTAATAAATAGCATGGATGAAATTTTAATGCAAATTTTCTGATTACAAATTCAGTCTTCTTTCTGTTGTACCACACTGCTTCTCTCTAAAAGGTGAAGGATTCAGGGGAGTATTAGAGGCAGCTCATACAAGAAATGAGGTAAATTTTCGGTGTTAATGTATATGCTTTTGAAAGTGGCAAATGCTACAAATCATGGCTTGAATTATTATTTTGCTGATTGTCTATACTTGAGAAAGTGATGTAAAAGATGTTACTAATGCAAATTAAACTTAAAATTACATCATGAGTACATGTTGTTTGGAAAGCCAGTTGTTAAACATTTACTAGTGATGACCATAAGTTCCTTGATGATTTGAAGCCCAAAGAGAAAAGCTGATTGAGTAGGTAGAAGGTATGTTCTGTTGGACCCCAGCGGGCAGAATCAGGATTAATGAGTAGAAACTGTAAAAAGGTAAATGTAGGCCGGATATGAGAGGCTGCCTTAAAATAGTGGATAAAGACCTGATGTTGGAATCAGGAAGATTTGAGTTCAAGATCTTTGATACATACTGGCTATGTGACTTTAGAGAAGTATCAACTTCTCAGTGCTCTAAGTGACTCTCTAAGACCATAAGGTCAAAGAGAGGTGCCAACCTGCTTCAGTGGAGAGAGTTTCCTTATCTGCACTTCTTTCAGTATCCTCAACACTTAACACGGGTGCTTATATATTGACTCACTGAGAGTTCCCTTTAAAGTTCGGGTCAAGTTCCTATCCCAAGCCTGGTGAGGAAAAACTTCCTTTCCCAATCCCTCTTAAGGTTACTGTCTTCCCTCCTACATGGAGCAGTAGATAGAGGACTAGCTCTCTTCCTGAGTTCAGCTCTGGCCTCAAACATTTACAAATTACGTGACCCTGGGCAAGTCACTTAACCTTGTTTGGCTCACTTTCTGCATCTGTAAAATAAGCCAGAGAAGAAAATGGCAGGATCTCCAGTATCTTTGCCAAGAAAACCCCAAATAGGATCATGAAGAGTTGGATACAACTGAAAAATGACTAAGTAATAACAACAATCCATTGATTATTTGCTATTTATCCTACATAAAATTTGTTGGTGCACATTTGTTTACTTGTGTCCCCTGTTAGATTGTGAGTTCCTCAAGGGCAGGGACTGTCTTTTGCCTTATCTCGGCATTTGGCACAGTGCCTGGCACATTTGTTGTTGCTTATCAACTGACTGATGATCCATTATTGGAATGGGTTGCCTCAGGAGGCAGTGGCACCGCCTCATTGTAGGTCTTCAAACAGAGGCTGGCTTCTTTGTTGAGGGTGTTTTGTTAGGGATTCCTTTTAGCACGTGGGCTAGATCAAACAGCTGCTGAGATTCCTTCCACCTCAAATTCTTTGAATCTGTCATTCTGAAAAAGAAGTGGAGAGATGGGAATATGATAGACCAGGGTCTTCCATATTCCTAGCGATGATTAGGAGGGAAGATTTGAGAAGGGCTAAGACCTTGAGGAGCTTTGCTAAATTGAGGCTGCAGGAGCTAAAAAGCTAGGATTTGTTGTGCTATAACATCCAACCCAGACAGAATTAGACCAACAGACTCCAGACAAGTCAAGGAAGAAGAAAGACCAGCCAGGCAAGAAAGGAGGAAATAAAAAAGGGAGTTGGGGAGAAGGCATGTTTGCTTATAGAGCTGAGATTCTGTTAAGATTCCTGTCACTTTATAACTTTTTCTATTGTTCACGAGTTTACCCTGTGGCACCTAGCAGTAAACTCTTTTAAAGGACCTGAAAGACGGACTATGGATCTTCAGGGAATGTGGTTAGGAGAAAGGGGACTTCTACCCCCACTGAAAGTGAAGGTTCTGTGGTGAGGGAACCTGAGATCACAATAAATGGGCAGAAACAAACAAAAATAAAAGACCCGGATGGGACCCCCAGTGAGCCATGTCCGGAGCTACTCCTGATAGATAAAAAGAACCCGGTTTCAAGTCCAGCCAAACTGACCTTCTTGATATTCCACCCACACAACACTGCCCCTCTCATTTGTTCAAGCTGTCCACCATGCCTGGAATGTATTCCATCTTCACCTCCATCTCTTATTATCCCAGCTTCCTTCAATGCTCAGACTTTTTCAGTGGGTTTTTCCTGATCTCCACTCCCCATTTGTTGTGTCTTACCCTAGAAATTATCTTGTATTTATTTGTATACATTATAAATGTGTATATATACATACACATATATATACATATGTGTACACATATGTTAAGTATTTATCAAGTCCCTATTATGTGTCAGGCACATAGCTAGGTGCTGGGGATATAAGTTCAAAGAATGAATTGATCCCTAATATAAGTACAAAGAATGAATTGATTCCTACGTGCAATGAGCTTATAGTCTTAATTTATTTATAAGTACTTATATGGGCACATGTTGTTTTTGCCCTGTGAGAATGTAAACTCATTGTATTCCCAGGTTATGGGAATAACGTATGCCACGTTATCTGGCACATAGCAGAGTCTTAATAAATGCTTGTAAGTTAATTTATTGAGATAACTGGTCCCTGACAGGCTAGACTTACAAAAACAAACTGCAAAGTAGGGGCAAACATCTCACAATCCCACAATAGCAATAACGAGGAAAAAGCTCTGAGTTCCATTCGCGACCCTTCTGATTGGCTAATTGTTAGTTACTGACTAAAACTGAAACAATGAGGCGTAAGGTTGTCTATATGTCAGCAAAGCAACTGTTTCTGAAAACTGAAAAAATTAAGTCAAATCAAGTATCAAGTAGAAGGGGGGAGTTCCATTTGATTCAAACTTCTTTTCAAGTAAATTCATTCAAACCAGTTCATGTGTATAAAGACAGACGCCACCAAATGCTGACAGCCACATCTGCAGAATCAACCTTAACACAGACCCTTCTACATTCTCAGAGAGACGAGGAAAATTGGCAGGGAGGTATATCTAATTAACCGCAAAAAAAGTAGGGGTGGAAACTGAAATCAGAATCCAAATGTATCATTGCCCTCTCAAGCAATGTGTCTACGCAAAGAGCCTGTAATACACTTCCACACCATGCAGTGGGTGTAATAGCAGTATAACCTACGCACACACGTAGGCTTGCCCAGACCCACACATGCCCAGCAGTTCCAGTGAAATCCAATGCTGACATCCTATCTGGTAATACACAAATTAGCACAAGAAGCCAGGAAGCGTGGGTGTAGTTTAGAGGACTGGATGTAGTCAGAATACCTGGGTTTGAATCCTAACTCTGATCCTTACTAACCGGGATCTTGGATAGATCACCTGAGGACCTCAGTTTCTTTACCCATAAAATAAGGGGGGAGGGTTGGGTCAGATGATCCTCAAAGTGTCTTCCATAGCTAAATCCAATCATCCCATGATCCAATGAACCTTAATTAAGTTTCCTGTTCCAGGGGTTACCTCAGTTCACATCTTCCAAAGATATGGGATCAGTTGTTTTGCTAAACTTTCAAACCAACAGCCAAGGTGCGATTAACAAAATTCTTCAATTCTCCAAAATACCACTGCCAGATAATAGCATTTCTCTAGCCACTGCCACCTTGAAAGCTAAATGTGTGGGAGTCGTGGAAAGGTGTTTAGAATGGAAAGAAAAGGTCGGGTAGGAGGGGGAACCTTTTAAAATGGAAATCACCCAGGCATTCATTTCAGTGCATAGAAAGGGAAAGGAAAGCATTGCATCTGCTTTTGCTGATTACTGCATCATCAAACATGCTCTGGGGCCCTGAAGCATCCACATACATTATTGTGAATGTACATTCAGACCAGAATTGGGCTGCTTATAACCACTAGTCTAACTGAGCTATTTTTTCCTGGAACCAAAAAGGTGAGCAAAGAACCTTCCTCTAAAGGGAAAGTCTGAAGATGTAAACAATTAGCAAATTCAGAATTTCTGTTTCTGTTTAGCTTTTTCTGCTGAAGGTGAACTATTTGTTTAACTCAGGAGTTTTGCCTTGATCATTAATGTAGAAAAGTTTATTTGCTAAATCTGGTCCTTTACATAAAATGTAATTTAATTAATAAAATGTAATTAAATTTAAATGTACTTTAAAAAATCAAGCAAAAAAGCCTGGAAAAAACAACTACTATCATTAAAACAAAGTTACAAAGAAACACACTTGGTGAATTTTCTCATTGTGTTTCATTCACTACAAACACCTAGTCTAATGTAGGGGATGGGATACTGGATGTGGAATCAGGAAGACCTGGGTTCAAATCCCACCCTTAATATTTATTAGTTGTATGACCCTAGACAAGTCATCTAACCTCTCTGAGCCTATTTTCTCATCTCTAAAATAAAAAGGTTGGACATAATGGCCTCTAATGGCCTTCTAGCTCTATATCTAACTGTATAATAATGATAATATTCATATGGAGCAGCTAGGTGGTACAGTAAATAAAGTACCAGGACTGGAGTCAGGAATTCAAATCCGACCTCAGACACTTATTAGCTGTGGGATCCTGGACAAGTCACTTAACCCTGTTTACCTCAGTTTCCTCATCTGTAAAATGAGCTAGAGAAGGAAACGGCAAAACACTCCAGTGTCTTTGCCAAGAAAACCCCAAATGGGGTCACTGAAGAATTGTGCACAACTGAAAATGACTGAACAACAACAACAACAAAGATTTATATACTTTAAAGTGTATGATGAGCTTTAAATACAATGTGGTGAGGTGGGGAGAATAGCAACTCTGGAGACGGGGGAATCTCAGCACAAATTCTACCTAGATATTCACTACCTACAAAACCGGGGGCAAATTACTTAACTTCCCCAGGTCTCAGCTTCCTTATCTGTAGAAGCAGGATACTGGATTGGATGGTAGCTAAGGTCCCTTCCAACTCTAGATGATGGGCATCCCCTAGGAACATCATCTCACCTGATCATCACAGCAACCCTATGAAGTATGGGCTACAGATATTATCACCTCCCATTTAGCTGATGGGAAAACAGAGGCCCAGAGAAGGATTAGTTTCTTGTCCATGATTATGCAGCTCACCACTGTCAGAGGCAGTACTGAGAAGAAGCCTGAGTCTGAGTGCAGTATTTTGCCTTCTGTATTGTCCCACCTCTCCATAATTTCAGTCTCCCCAATCTGGTTCCACAGTTTTTATTTCATTGCTCAATGTAATCAAAGTGTCTTTCAATCAAATAACAGCCTAACAATTGTACTGGTTGGTATGTGTGTGAGTACTGCCATGTCTCAGGGGCTTTCTGATAAATGATCCAATTTGATCAGAGTCTTATAACTAGGAATGTGAGTTCCTGGAGCAACCAAAAAAAAAAAAAGGCATTCCTTCAGATGAGGGGAGTAGGAGGGGCTCACTTACCCACTCATTGGAACCCCACAGATAAGGGTCAAGGAAAGAATGTAGTGGAGTAGAGAAGGATCTTACCATCTGATAGCTTCCTATCTAACCTATTTGTTCTTGGAAACCAGGTACTAAATTCGATTGTTTCTAAAATGCAGGAGAATGGCAAGTGTTATAAGAGCTCTCTAAAGTCAACGCCCTGGAGAAGAGTCTCAGGTTCCCTGCGCTACTTCTGGCTCTCTTGTTAATATCTCTGTTTTAGATGCCTGTTTTCAAAAGCTCCTCCTAAGATTCTACAGGAGCCCCTCCTAGAGATTCCCAATCACTTACTTGGAACAAGTATCTCTCTCCCACATTTCTCTACCAGTTTGACTCCACAGATGATACATGAAGATGCTCTTTCCCTGCACTCTGTATACTTTGACAGTTTACATCTCCAAATCAAACTGGACAAGCTAGATTTCCCCCACCCGCCTTTCTTTTTCACTCTAAACCAAAGCCTTTATACACTCACTGAATGCTTCTATCAGAAAAACCAAGCCCTGCCTAAATAATGAAAGTGGAAAAGTTTCTCAAGGCAGGCTGCCTCTCCTGCACCTTGATTAGCAGAGCAAAATGCAATTGCTTTTTTTTTTCCTCAGATGCTAAAAACGTCAGCCTTGATTTACCCCGACACCCTGACTGACTCACGGTGGACGTAAATCCTTCACACCCAACGCAATCATTTTTTGACCCGCTCAGTGGTGGAGAAGAGAGAGGATTGCGTTTATCTTTTAGCGCCAGCAATAACTCGCTCTTCATCTACCTCTGAGCTGAGCTGGGACTAGGGAACAAAAGGCAGAAAGTTGGAAGTTGATATTTCCTCCAAAGACTCAGGCGCTTTGGTTGGCAAGCTTTAAATGGAAGATTGGTGGGGGGGGGGGGCTGGGACGGGGAAGAAGAAGGTATTTTTTATTGATTTCTCACCTGACCTGGCTGTGACTTCTGGCCTCTGTTTCATTGGTAATTAGAGTAGGGAAATGTCTGAAATTTCCCTTTAGGAAGCAGACATGTTCCATCTGGGCTGCCACGGAAATAACCTTGACGCTCTTCTGCTCTGCGCTTTCCTGGGGGTGTTTATGGGGGTGGGGGCGCTGTGAAAGGCAGCAGATGTAGCATTCTGAAGATTTATAGGCAAGTCAGGAAAAATTGAAATTTTTGTGTTTTGCCCCAATTCAATGAGGTGTGTTTGTCAATTCGCAATCATGGCCTCTAGGAATTTGAAGGGCAAGGTACAATAGATCAAATAAGTAATTTAGAGCAACAAGAAGTCCCGGTCTCTGCTCTTTAATAACTGAGAGGACCCATGACCAATCATTTCTCTGCTCTAGCCCTTGTCATCAAACCCTGAAAATGGGTAGTCACGCCTGTCGCTGTTTTTTAGTGCTTGAATAAAGTTTCTTTTTACATTGATGTCATTTCCCAATCCCAATTCCTCTACTCCACTACCAAATGCAACCCTCCCTTGTATCAAAGAAGTAGCTAAGCAAAACAAATCGATCATGTCTGATAGAAGATCATTCTGTACCCATAGGCCAATACTTCTCTTTCAAGAGGGGCATTTTTGTTAGCAAATATTTATTAAGCCCTTAATATGTCTCAGGCACATACAAAGAAAGGCAAAAACATTCTCTGCCCTCAAGGAGCTTATATTTGAATGAAGGAGATAACATGTAAATAAATAGGCAATGTCTGTGTGTGTGTATGTGTGTGTGTGAGAGAGAGAGAGAGAGAGAGAAGGAGAGAGAGAAAGAGAGACAGAGAGAGACAGAGAGAGACAGAGAAGATGAAGTTATTTTAAAAGGGAAATGCATTATCAGGTAGGGAAGAGACAGGAGTGGGGAATTGTTTCCTGAAGACGATGAGCTTTGATCTGAGCTTTGGAGAATTTCAGAGAAATTACAATGTAGAGTTGAGGATTTTCAGGCATGGTGGACAACCAGTGCAAAAACATAGAGTAGGGAGATTGAGCATTATGTTCAAAAACCCTAAGAAAATCTGTGTAGCTTGATCATAAAGTACATAAAGGATGGCAAGGTAGGAAGGGTACAAGTTATAAAGAGTTTTTGCCAAAAAGAAGACTTTATTTTTGATCCTAGTGGTAATAGGGAACCACTATAGCTCATCGGGCAAGGATGAAGACATCGTCAGACCTAATATTTTAGAAAAATCACCTTAGTTGCTAAGTGGAGAATGGATTAGAAGAGGGAAAAACTATTGCTGCAATCTAGGCAAGATGAGATAAGGATCTGAACTGGAAATATGGCTGTATGAGTGAAGAGGAGTTTCATATGAGAGATATCAGGAATGTAAAAAAGAACAAGATTTGGCAATGTTCGGATATGTGGAATGAGTGAGAGTAAGGAGTCAAAAAGAAAACCAAGATTGCGGGGACTGGATGACTAAGATGATGGTACTGCCCACTATAGTAACAGAAGGATGGAGGGTTGGTGAAGGGAGAAAAATATGTTTTGGAATTCTAAGTTTGAAATGACTATGAGATGTCCAGGTTGAGATTTCCAAGTGACAGCTGGAGATGTGGGACTGCAGCTCAGCAGAGATACTAGGGCTGGATATATAGATCTGAGAATCATGTTCATAGAGATGATCATTGAACCCAGAGGAGCTGATGATGTCATCAAATGAGATAGTATAGAGTAAAAAAGAGAAGGGGCCCAGGACTGAGCTTTCTAAGACAGCCACAGTGACTGGGTGTTATATGGATCAAGTACCAGTAAAGGAGACTGAGAAGAAGTCTATAGTCAGGAGGAGAAACAAAAGAGAGCAATATCATGTAAACCTGCAGAGGAGACAGTATTCAGAAGGACAACATGATTGACAGTGTCATATGCTGCAGAAGTCAAGGAAAATGAGGATTGAGAAAAGACAATCTGATTTGGCTGCTAAAGGGCCATTGATAAATTTGGAGAGAGAAGTTTCAGTTGAATGATGATGTCAAAATTGGAACTCTGGAATCATGATTGATCATTGTCTTGATATGATTTTAGTATTATTTTTCTTTACATTATTGTGATATATATGTGTTCTTTGGATTCTACTTACTTTGTTTTGTATCATTTCAGTCTCCTCATTTTTCTCTGAATTCTTCATATTCATTATTTCTTAAGACACAATAATATTCCATGATCTTTATACCATAATTTCTCCATCGATTTCCCAATCACTGGGAATTAATTTCATTTCTAGGTTATTTTTGCTACCACAAGGGTTATTGTGAATATTTTGGTTTATATGGGACATTTCTATCATTGATGTCCTTAGGGAATATGCTTGGTAAATGAGGTCACTGAATCAAAGAGTATGATCAGTGTAGGAATTTTTTTTTTTTGAGGAGTTGCAACATGTTTTACAGAATAGTTGTGCCAATTTACCTGCCACTCCTTTCTTCACAGAGGTATTTCAGGAACCAGACATATTGTATGATGAGTCCTATAGGGAAAAAAAGACATGGTAAAAATCCACATTAATATTCTTTTCCCTATTCTCCTATGGTGGTGCAGTGGATAGAGCACCAGGCCTGGAGTCAGGAAGACTCATCTTTCTGAGTTCAAATCCAGCCTCAGACACTTACTAGCTGTGTGTCTTTATTTTGGGTTTCTTTTTGGTCGGTATTTTCTTTCACAACATCACTAATATGGAAATATCTTTTGCATGACTACACATATATAACCTACATTAAATTTCTTGCTTTCTCAATGAGGGAAGAGGGGAAGGAATGAGGGAGGGGGAGAATTTGAAACTCCAAATTTAAAAAAAAAAATGTTAAAATTTATTTTTATACTTGACACTCACTAGCCGTGTGACCCTGGGCTTAACTTAATCCCAATTGCCTCACCAAAATAGACTGTGGGAAAATAAAATGCCAATTTTTTTTTAAACTTCTCTATACTCCAGGTTTCTGGGAGAAAATACCTTGCCCTTTCAAAAAAAAATTAGGGGTCTTCAGTGTTTAGAAAAAATAAAGAAGAAGATAAAGATGTTGATGAGGCAGTGGGAATATTCAGAAATAGGTCAAATAAAATTGGAGAGAGGAAGAATGTGACAAAGGAGAATGAAAAAGATGAACCCAGTGTGGTACAATGGGAAGAGCATTGAATTTGTAGCCAAGTTTTTGTGGCTGAGTCATTTCGAGTCACGTACAACTCTCCATGACCCCATTTGGGGTTTTCTTGGTAAAGCTATTGGAGTGGTTTGCCATTTCCTTCTCTGGCTCATTTTATAGATGAGGAAACTGAGGTATATAGGTTAAGTGACTTTCCCAGAGTCACACAGCTAGTAAGTACCTGAGGCTAGATTGGAACACAGGAAGATGAGTCTTCCTGACTCCAGGTCCAGTACTCTCTATCCACTGTGCCACCTAGCTGGCCAAGTACCTGAATTCAAATTCTGTCTCTATCAATTACTACCTATGTGCCTTATGCGATCTTGGGAAAGCCACTTTTAAACTCCCTGGGATTCAGTTTCTTCTACCTGTAAAATAAATATACTGGGTTAGATGGCCTCTGAGTTTTCTTCTAGTTTTAGAGCTTTGACTCTAGAATCCTTCAAACGCTGAATAAACACTTGGACCTAAAAACCAGATATGATGTCCTCCCAAATGAGGAGGAAACTGAACCCTCTAAGGAAAAGCAGCTGAATAAACTCTGTGGGATTATGACGCGAATTCACAGATTTCATCAGGTGAGTGATCATCCAGAAAAGGTCAGATAAATATGTGATGAGCAGAGGCATTTCCCAGTAGCTCAAAGAATACGAACTAACTGTTTTCAGAAGTGCGAACGAGCAACAACTATATAAAAATTTACCGAATCACTAATAAGAGAAATGAAAATTAAAAGAACTCTAAGGTTTTGTTTTTCACTCATGAATTTCAAAGATGATTAAAAGCATGGGAACAGTCATGTCGGATGGGTTGTGGGAAGATAGGCATACTAATCAATTGGTGTAACTATGATGGTCCATTCATGGAACAATTTGAGAAATGATTTGGAATCATGTAAGAAAAGCCATTAAACTATTCATGCTTTTTGAACTCAGTAACCCCACTACTAGTCATATACCTCCAAAGAAATCAACAATGAAAGAAAGGTTCCACACATAATGAAATATCCATAGCCACATTCTTCGTAGTGACAAAAATTATAAACAAAATTAGGTCCTATTGATTTGGAAACAGTTGAATAAATTGTGATCTATGAATTAATGGAATATTTCTGTGCTCTAAAAAACAACAAATATAAGGGAATTTGAGAAACATGGGAAGACTTGCAGGAAGTGAAGAGTAAAAAAGAACAGAGACAAATACATGAAATGACTAAAATAAAGCAAATCAAAACATCACTAAATTACAACTAAATTCAGGTAAGTTAAAATGTATAACCTCAGTTCTGAAGAAAGAAGGAAGTAATATACCCCCCACTCCTACTGGAAAAGTGGCGGATAACAGGTGCAATACGTAGCCTACATTGTCAGTAGGTTACATTTAACTGTTCCTTTTTGTTACAAGGATGAGTTCAAAAGGGATGAGGGTGAAGAAGTAGATTGAGAAATGACTGATGGCACTTGAAAAAAAAAAAGAAGAAAAACAAGAAGTGATTAGGAGTGGTTCATGACCCCCTCCTAAAGAGGTATGTGTCAACGTTGAATAACAGATTGCATGCTCTCTTCCAGAACATAATGTCGAAAGTGTGATAGAGACCCCCTTGTCGACTCCCCGTTGACTAATCAAACTTACTGAGTAATACGGCCCTTGAATGCTTAAGAAATGCTATGTATTTAGAAGAGTGCCTGGCATATAGTGAGTACTTAATAAATGACTATTGACTGACAGACTAATTTATGTGAGTATGAATTGAATTACAAGAAAGAACCAGAAAAGCTTTGCTAAGAATTATAAAGTGTTAGATATTCAAGAAACTCAAGATCTTATGGTCATAGGTAGTGATGCCATCATTGCTAAGAAGTGAAGGCAAGTGCTTCAGAAGTGAAGGGCAGATTACAGCAGTGACTATATGGCTAAAAAGATGATATCCAAAAACTGGGTTTAGATTTCTGGACCAGACCTTAAAATATAGGAATGATGTGCTCCTTGCTAAGGATGCCATGCTCCTAACAAGAAGAGGTAGAAGTATAATCATTTAGAGTCTTTCAAATCTAACCAAAAGGCCCTTAAACTGAAATGGAGAAGATACTGAGAAAAGTGCCTATACTTATCCACCAAGCTAGAGAACACAGAAAGTAGCTATTACATTAGAAGGAGAATAGCAGTAGAGACTTGCAGAAATTCACAGGAGAAAAAATCCAAGAAATCAGCCAGCAATAAAACTCTCTGTCTGGGATAGCTATAAACAAATTGAGAACTCATGATAACAAACAGCTGAACTAGAGATCCTTCTTCACAGAGACACCTTTGATCTCAGAAGTAGTGTTGTGACTTGGTACCCTGGGATCCATTACTGGAACCCCCCCTCCACCCATGCCTCATCCTTGTGGAACCTGTGTAACATCTGAACTGAGTCAGTGAGAAATCATTTCATTCCAAGTTGGCGAAACCTACAACTCACTTAATTGACCCTCATATCCTTATCTGGCCTGATTTTATACACACACACACACACACACACATACACACACATGTATGTGGGTGTGTATGTGTATATATACAGATATATAATATGTGTATGCATGTATGTATGTATATACAATATATGTGTATGTATGTGTGTACATGTGTATGTATGTGTATATGTATATATGCATGTCTATATTGTGCACGGGTGTGTATATATACATAAATGCATGTGTTATGTATTTCTATATACACATGTGCATATACATGTGTACATATAAGCACATATATATTGTTTGGTCATTTCAATTGTGTCTAATTCTTCATGACCTCATTTGAGGGTTTCTTGAAGAAAACACTTGGAGAAGTGGTTTATCATTTCCTTCCCAGCTCATTTTACAGATGAGAAAACTGAGGCAAAAAGGGTTCAGCGACTTGCCCAGGGTCACACAGCTACTAAGTGTCTGAAGCCAGATTTGAACTTAGGAAGATGAGAATCTTTCCAGGCCCAGCACTCTATCCACTGTGCCACCTAGCTGCCCATGTTTAATGTATGCATGTATATATGTATGTATGCGTAATATGCATACACATATTTACGTACACATATGTGCATGTATATATATATGCATATGTGTGTGTATGTATATGTGTATAGATATATAGATATAAAGATATATATTTCCTGCAGGCTGCATTATCATATAAGCATCCCTATCAGCTATTTGTACTGAATTGTTGGAAATAGTTACCTGATTCTGAAGTCTGATATCAAGACTGGACATTCATTGTCCCCCGGATAATTCTCAAACCCATTATTCCCCAAATAAGGAGTTAACTAGACAGCAATGTGTTGGCAAATCTTTAACAAATAGCCTTGGGGAGGTGGAGATTTAATCTGTATTATTAATATTTTCTCCATCACTTTCTGAAGTCTAGACAATCAACAAATTAACAAATCAAGGCTAGATTTGTAGCATTTGACAATCAGCTCTAGAGGATAACAGCTGGCTCCAGCACATTCCCTCAGATAGGACTGGTCTTCCACTTCTATAAAAAGCTATGACTACTATAGATCAATGGGCTGCACTGGTACGAAAGATTAAAAAAAAAATTCTAGTGTTCCATTCATTGAACTAGGAGGAGCCACAAGACCCTGGCATAACTAAGAGGTGCCAAATCCAGAGGAGCTTCTCAAAGGACCATTGCTGATCCTCTCACTACCTGTAGCTGGAGCCTGGAGGTGATCACACAGGAGACCGAGGGATGTCTCTTCTCTCTCTAATGACTGACACCAGTCCTTACCCAGAACCTCTTTTCCTTTGCTCTGGTTCCCTCATATCCCTACCCCCAAGTGTCTCAAGTAAGGCTTTATGGCTTCACAAATATGTCTAAATACATGCCGTAACAGCCCTGTTATTTATGTATTACTTGTCTCTGGTTCTTTTGTGAAATCTCCCGAAGAAACAATGCTGAGGAAACAAACCAGGACAAATGTGAGCTAGACAGTGACAGAGATAAGTGAATGTGGAATTGGTTGACTAGTCAAATGCAGAAGTTATTAATGGTTCAATGGAAAAGGGTTGAGTGGTGCGTCTTAGGGGTTTGCGCTGCTTAATATTTTTATCGGTGATTTTGCTTTAGGAATATGTCATGCTTATCAAATTTTCAGATGACATAAAAGCAGAAAGGATAATTAAAATTCTGATTGACAGATGCAAGAAGATCTTGCTAGGCTGGAACACTGGACATTTGCTGAACTGACAATGTAAAGTCCTACGCTTGAGTTCAAAAAATCAATCTCAGAGGTACAAAAAAGGGAAAGCGTGGCTAGACAGCAGTTCATCCTAAAAAGACCAGACAGTTATTGGATTTCAATATCAATGTAAGTCAACAGAGTGCTGTGACAGCCAAAAAGTCAATGCTATCCCAGGCTGCGTGAAGAGACAAAACAGAATCCAGAAATAGAAAAGTGATATTACCACGGACTCCACCTTGGTGAGATTATCTCTGTAGCATTGCGTTTCAGTTCTGGGCACCACACTGAATGAAGCCAGAGACAATGTAGAGAAGGGAGGTGTGGAAAGTGAAGGGAAGCAAACAAGCATTTATGAAGTGTCTACAGTATGCCGAACACTATACAAAGTGTTTTTACAAATATTATCTTACTTAATCTCCACATTAACCCTCCTCACAACAACCCTGCAAGGTAGGTGCTGTTATTATCTTCATTTTACAGTTGAGGAAACTGAGGCTAACGGAGGTTAAGTGATTTGTCTAGGGTCACACAGTTAGTCTTTGAGGCCAGATTTGAAGGCAGGTCTTCCTGACTTCAAGCCCAGCTCTCTATCCACCAAATCACTTAGCTGCCTTATAACCCTTACCTTGTAACTATGCTATGTAAGGTTGGTGGAAGGAACTAGAGATGTTTAGTCTGGAGAAAGGGGGGACACAGTGTTTTCAATAGTTTGAAGAAGTGATATCTGTAAGAGGGATTAGGCTTGTTCCGCATGGATTTAGAGGACAGAATTGGGAAAAAGAGGAGAAAGTTTCCAACAGTAACTTTTAGACTCAATGTAAAGAAAACTCTTCTTAATTAATAATGCTGTCCTAGTGTGGAATGGGGCACTTGAGGCGGTGATAGATTCCCACCACTTTGTGTCTTTGGACAAAGTCTGGAAGACCACTTTTTCAGAGGGGTTATAGTCAATTCTTGGAAAGTATGGATGTGATTAAATGGGCTTTCAGATCTCTTCTGTTTCTGAGATTCCATGAAAAAAAGCTTTCCAGTTCTTGACGGAATCAGCAGAATATAGTACTGTATTATTTATGCTATAGTAGAAATTTCTTTTGGGTGTCTGTTGGAAGTGATTGATTGCCCCGGATGTTCCTTCCATATCTAAATTCCTGTTCTAGTCAGAGTCAGCAGCCAAGGCCACAGAGGCAATATCAGAAGGGAAGCAGGAAGAAACACCATAGCCGAGATGTTGTAAGCTCTGTTTAAATGTAGACAAAGCTGGACTTTAACTTAGCTGTGTACCTGTAATTCACTCCCACCTTTATACTCAAACTCTGTAAGTTTCATAAAGATGACTTTCTTGGGAAGGGTCTATCAGGGTTAATCATAGAACAAATGCAGCTTAAATACATTTTCTTCTCTAACCCAATCATGGGCAGTGCCTCTACGACTTACTCCAGGTTTGTAGCACTATTTGTGTTTTTCTGCCCCTAACACTAATGGCTAACAGGTTTCCTTTATTATTTCCCCTCATTCAAATTTGTACTGAAAGATCCTACAACTTGCCCAAATAAAATGCTTCATTTACTCTTACCTGAAGCCTCCCCACCCTCATCACTCTTGGTTTCATCAAAAAAGGCCCTTTGGTCTACTCCCAAAGTCAAATATTTACAGCTTCCATCTCCTCTCCTAGGCCTTAATGATGACTGCCTCCTTGCCCTCCCCTCCTCAATCTTTCTCCACTCCAATGAAGGCTAAAAAAAAAATGTTCATCTCATTTTCAGACTGATGGACAGACATTGCTCTCTCCTCCAATACTGATTCCTTTCCCTATTTTCCCTCAAATACTTGCTCCTTCTGTTCTTCCATATACCTCCTTTCCTATTAGTGAATTCTCTTTCCTCAATAGTTGAACATAGCCCTGCACTGGACTAAAAACTCATTGTTCCATACATTCTTTGGTGGATAAAGAATGATTCAGTCTTATCCATCCATATGCTATCACATACTATTGGGACTCTGAAAACGCATTTTAGGAGTTTCACATACTGTTTTTCTCAAGCAAATTCACAATTTTGAGATCTGGCAGCTTTTGGATGCTATCCTCAAAAGCATCTGGTTAAAGGTATGACTTCAGAAACAATATTCTTCATTTTTGTTTCAAGATTACAGAAAGCCATATGCTGTGGATATAACAATAAATACTTATTCTACAAGCACTTAGAATCCATGCTACCATACAGGTATGCCCTGCCTAACATTGTTAATTGCTAAAAATTTGTTTTTCCTTTGTTTTCCATTGTTAATTTCCTAAAAAGGAAAAGGGAACATTTAGTAATTTAGAAACAAGGTTATACAATTGGCTAAAAGATGCTGAATCATACTTCTGGGGGTTTTGTTTATTGTTTTGGGAGCGGCAGCTAGGTGGCAAGTGGAAAGAGTACCAGGCCTGGAATTAGGAAGACTCATCTTCCTGAGCGATCTGGCCTCAGATACTTACTAGTTATGTGACCTTGGGCAAGTCACTTAACCCTGTTTGCCTCAGTTTCCTCATCTGTAAAGTGAG
Source organism: Vombatus ursinus (assembly GCF_900497805.2). Classification (NCBI taxonomy): domain Eukaryota; kingdom Metazoa; phylum Chordata; class Mammalia; order Diprotodontia; family Vombatidae; genus Vombatus; species Vombatus ursinus. The sequence continues at coordinate 17,044,624 of NW_020954567.1, forward strand.
CTGAAGAAGGAAAAGACAAACCACTCCAGTGTTTTTGCCGAGAACATCTCAGATGGGGTCACAAAAAATTGGACATGACTGAAAAAAGACTGCACAACATTGTTTTGAGACTGGTGTCCCTATCTTCCCCAGTTGAAAGTGTAGCAGTCATTCATGGGTCCAATACTGATCTCCATGGAGGCTTTAACCTGCTCCATTTTTCTAACCAGGATTGGTTTGCCTCTCCTTGGGCAACCTGGTGGCCCTCTGTTTCCTGTACTGATGTCTGCCTTACTGCAAACAATTGATCATCTCTGGAGGCCTATTTCAACTCAGAATAACTAAACTCAAGCAGTCCACCAGCCACAGATACCCCAGCAGCAAGGACTCCATGATACACCAATATGCCCAGAAGGTTTTTAACGGCTTTAATAATGCATCACCAAAGCACTTTCCTCATGAAAACCCTGTGTGAGATATAGGTAGTGCAAGTATCACCGCTCCCATTTTACAGATGAGAAAAACAAGGTTTAGAGAAGTTGAGAAAGTTGTTCAAGGTCACATGCTAGTAAGTGACAGTCAAGATTCAAGCTCCAGTCTAAAGAAACTCCAAAGTCAGCGTGCTTTCCAATACACCATATGGGAATTGGGTTTGGCTATAAAGTAATATCGCAAAATTATGTTGGTCAGGACAACATTTTGAAGAATATGCTTACTTTTTTTTTTTCTGTAGTGGAGAAAGGTGAAGTCAGAGATCATGGGCATCAACTTTCACTATGGTGTCCACTGAAAGAAAACAACAACAATAATAATAACAAATTTCCTTCAAAGACTATTTGCTAGGACACACACACACACACACACACACACACGATTTTTTTTTCCCCTTTACTACTGAAGGATGAGCTAAGCTCCAGTTCCCCAGTGCAATATTTCTTTGTAGTAATTGTCTGGAGATTAAGCTCCTCCTAATTTCTTTCTCATTGTATTCTTCTAGCTCTCTAATATTATTTGCAAAGCTTATGGACTTTCAGTTTCAAATTGTAAAGGTGAGTAGGTGAAGCCAAAACACCTGCCTCCTATGCCCAGGAGGCTGTTGGGAAAGCTACCTCAGGGAGACCATGGTTGAGGTTAGCAATAGATAGCTTTCCTTCCTGCCCTCTCCGTGGGTCTCTGCTACCAATCAAAATGTACCAGAGCCAAAGCCAAGTTCGGAAATCCTGCTCCTTACATCCAAGAGGAAGAGAAGAAGAAATTAACATCAGCACTTAAGATGTGATGGAAACCGTGTGCTATGCACTGCTCGCGTGCCCCCTGGCCTTAGAATCTATACATTATTTAATGAGAAGGGAGACATACCGTAAATGAGCCGGAACAATAGCTTACAGGGGAGGGAGGATTTTTTTTTTAATTTCTCAGACTGTGCCCGTTAGTTTTGTTTCTTATTTAGGCTACAGCATTAATCATGCTAATATTTTACAACCCGGCTTTACACTTTAGTCATTACTTTAATCAAACCCATCAGCTAACGCAGGAGCACGCTACCAGGTGGGAATAGCTGCTACCGCTCGCTGTTAATTACTTTGCATTTTACAGCAATCAGCAGCAAGGGCTGAGATCATAATAAATTCATGACTTATGGGCCCATAAAATCATTACCGTAGGAAAATATGTTTTATTGGGGATTCGACGGGAGGCTGCTCAGAGAGAGATTTCTTGAAGGAAATGACACCCATGAAATTAAACCGATCCTCACAGTCAGCAGAAATGCAAATAGGCAAACAGAGCCAGATTTTACAAGAGGAGAGAGGGGCCAGACGGGGGCAGTGAAGGGGTTTGGGGATGGGACAGTAGAAAGCAATGGACAAGGGGTGGAGCTTCCTAACGGAGGCTTGCTTGGTGTACTGAAAGATCCCTGCATTTGGATTCAGAGGAATTAAATTTAGACTCTACTCCTGTGTCCTGTTCTGACCTCCCTCCGCCTCAGTTTCCTCATCTGTAGAGTGAAGGGGTTTGGACTAGGTAACCTCTGAGTTATCTTTCAGCTCTAGGTCTGAAAGGTTGATGCATAAGGGGAGGCAGATGTTTTTGGTGTCCTAGGTAGCTGGTATCATAAAGCGGTAAGGTACCTTAGAGCTCATAGGATCATACATCGATTAAGAGTTGAAATGGACCTTAGGAATCATTTAGTCTAACCTCATTTTGCACATGAGGAACCTAAGGCCAGGAGGGATTGTGATTTTTTTTTTTTTGTCCAAGGTCACATAAGAAGTAGGTGCATAGCTAAGACTTAAACCCCAGTCCACTAACTCTAAATCCATTACTATCCCCACCATGCCCAGCTGCCTCCAGATTCCTGCTTTTACAGATGAGAGACCCGAAACCCCAGATCGGGTGACTTGTCTAATATCACACAGGTACTTGATGGAATACTACTGTGCTATAAGAAATGATGAGCTCAATGGTCTTAGAAAAACATGGAAAGACTTGCAAGTGAAATGAGCCGATCCAAAAGAACATTGCATACAATAGCAGCAATATTATTTTAAAAACAACTTTTAGTGAATAAGTTATTTTGACTATTATAAATACCCAAATTAACTATAAAGGACATATGAAGAAAGGCACTATTTGCATCCAGTGAAAGAACTGGGAAATATAAGTATGTAAAGAATAATTTTACACATATACACACACATACACACACGTATGTGTATATATATATATATATACATATGTGTGTATACCTATTTGTGTCTAATGGTAGCCATATCTAGGGTGGGGGTGGGGTAGGGAAGAAAAAAAGGAAATTTACATGATAACTTTGTTGGATATTTGAAAGGAATAGCAAATTGTGCAAGTAGATTTGTAGTTTCATATGCAATCATCTTTTTTATTGTACTATGTTATGGAAATGCTTGTTTTATTCCATAAATTAAAAATAAAATACAATTTTTAAAAAGATCGCACAGGTACTAAGTGGCAGAGCCATGATCTAAACTAGGGTCTCTGACCTCAAATGCAGAGCTCTCTCCACTATACCAGCTACCTGACCCACTTTCTCCTCCTTCATATTGACTTCCCCTTTGATCCTCTGACTCATTCCAGGACTCCATTACAGACTTCCAGGCTCCATGGCAATTCATGCAAAGGGGCAATGATTTGGGATTCTTGAGGCAGGCTCTCCTGCCAATACCCAAAGCAATCCACCCTGAGAATGTTCAGGGAGAGGGAGAAGGAAGAAGTCAGTGATTCAGGGCCATTCTCCTACTTGTCCTTTAGACAACCCAGGGAAACAGGAAATAGGAAGCACTTAATAATGTCCACCAGTGGACCGTAGCTGTGACCATGGAAGCGCTCCATTTCTGTAACCACACACCCACACACACAAATGCACATACATCCTAGGCTTTAGATGCCTTAGGTGAAGGTCTTGGCCCTCCTGAAGGTTGTTTAGGGTCACCTTTCTATGAAATGAAGGAATAATGAGGCCCCTGTGGTTAATTTGGGGTCTGTTTGTTGCTGGGTTTTTGGGTTGGTTTTTTTTTTTTTGGCTGCTGTTTATTTGTTTTTCTCTTCTTGTCTTTCTCCAACAATCCATCCTTGCCAGTTTGTGTGGTAGGAACTATTTTCTTTATTTTCTTTTGTCTTCGCCTCTTCCAATTATGCTAGATAAACACAGACCATTATTTAGTGTTATTTAAGCATGAAATTATAACAGATCTTTTTAAATGCCAAGGCACTAAAAATAATTCACTTTATCAAGGCACACCAGGTCCAGATCTAGTTGCTCATTAATTTCTGTAAATCAGACAAGATGAAATTCAAACAAAATCCAAGAGCTTTGGATTTGAGGATTTATTCATTCTTTCTGGGATTATCACAATCATTATTGTTCATTGTCATCATCCTCAACTTCACCCTCATCACGGATGCATATTAAGTGTTAGTGCTGTCTTAGGTGTGGTAAGGGAATGAAAAAAAAGAAAATTCTTGAAAGCTGTTAAAAAAAAAAAAAGGAGAGAGTAAGTCCCATGGCAGAGAGAAGTATAACAATCTACTTTAGCTGGGAATCAGTATTACAGGAAGATACTGAATCACAGAGATGGAAGCAGAGCAGAGCTAGGAAGGTTTCAGTCAGGTTCATTTCCTTGTTGAGACCTGGAGATTCAAGTATAGTAACAAGGTCTGTGGATATAGCATCACAGGAACTAGTTTCCAATCTAAGTAATCTCATCTGTTATCCATGCCAAATCAGGCATCATCAGGATCACCTCTCCCAACCTCAGTTTCCTTAAGTGAAAAAATGAAGGGATTAGATTAGATGATCTCTAATGTTCTTTCTAGCTCTAAATCCTATGACTTATAAGGAAAGTAGATTGGATATTTCTTAGAATGGGAGTTAGTCAATATCACCATAACCATGAGCCACCAACTTCCACATGCCTATGCAGGATAAGTCCTCTTGTTCAAGGGCTAGAAGGTCAAAGGTCTGCCTGACTTAAGTCAACAAGGAAATTGGCTAGGAACAGTTAGACCACATGGATGCTGCACTATAGCTGTCGATTATTAAGGAATGATGAATGTTTTGGTTTAGGGATCTTGGCTGCATTCCCAACTGTCATGATGGTGTTCAAAAATATCTACTGATCTCTGTAGCTATCAAGTGTCATGAGAGAATCATTCATTTGAGAAGCAAATGTGTCACAAGTTGCCCATGACATAAAGGACCTGGGATACTTCATAGTAGTTTAATACTTCTTTTAATCTGTCCCTCACCCAGAAACTTGGGGAAAATATCTCCGCTAGACAATATGGTAGATTAGTACCAACTCCAAAATGCAAGTAGGTGGTGACAATGAACCAGACACTATTTTGTGTAAAAGAAGAGGAAAATAGCTTCAGTGTGGGACCTGTGAACTCATGAATATGGGTATTCTCTCCAGCGGTACTAATCTTTCCTTACCCATGCTTCCTTATCTTGTGCCTTCTGGTCAGTGTTTTCTCATACTGCCATAGAGTGTCTACCATATAAGTCTTTTGTTGTTTTAAAGTTACCAGTGTACCATATAAACTGTTCATCTATTGTCCCTTACTCACACTACATTAAATTCAATTGGACAAGCATTTATTAAGTGCCAGGTATTGTGCTAAAAGGTAGTGATATAATGAGAAAAATAAAAACAGTTTCTGTCCTCAAGGAGTTTACATTCTACCAAGAGAAAACAACATGAGCACAGATAAGTAAATTCAAAATATATACAGAACAAATACAATATAATTAGGGGGGGAGGGTCCCAAAACTAGAACATCAGAAAAGATCTTATATAGGAGGTGGCACTTGACCTTACCCTTGAAAAGATCAAAGGTTTCCAAAGGGTGGAAGTAAGTAAAAAAAGTATTCTAGGCATTAGGGATAACCTTTGCAAAGACATGGAGGTAAGAAATAGATAAAGAAAATAGTAAATAGGAGTATTTGGCCAGAAGGGACACGGTGAGAGGGGAACCAGAATATTAAAGTCTCTGGTATCAGATTAAAAAGGGCTTTAAATCTTAAACAGAGGAATCTGTCTTTTATCCTAGAGGCAACAGGAAGCCATCCAAGCTTCTTGAGCAGGGGTGTGGCATGATCAAATTTGTACTTTAATCATATCAATTTATCTGCTATGTGGAAGATAGAGTAGAGAGGGGAAGGACAAGTCAGGCAGGCTAAGCCTCCTGGACGCAGAGCCAATAGAGCAGAGTAGTGAGAAGAATTGTAACCTAGCTCCTCTAACACAGCCCTTCCACAAAGCTCTAGAAAATGTACCAGACTAAATACTGATAAGAAAATCCAAGAAAAAAAAATCACAGTGAGTCACTTTTCCATACCAGGTTGGCATTGACATATAGACAAAGAGGTCTAAGGAAACTGAGTGTAGGGCATAACCAGAAGCATGCCACTATAGAGTATTCCAACTTCCAGGGACTAAAGAGAACCAGGCTATGTCAACTGACAAGAAGAGACTCCAGATCCATGTTGGAACACCACAATCTCATGCAACATACAGGAACAGGTTCCAGTAGAAAATTTTGAAGCTCACTATTCAGTTGGATCAAAGATCCAAGGGAAATTGAGGAGGAGAACCTGTGTGCTGTTCAGGTGTGGTGAGTGGTCATGGGTCCTAGACTGTGCACTGAGCAAGAAAAATGTTTCAGAAGCAAACAGTAGCTATGTGGCTCTGACTCCAGGAGTGGAGCTATGTCTCATCTCCTGCTGCCAATCCAGTCTGAGCTTGCAATGGAATGACCAGGAAAGGGATCCTAAACAAAAGGGGAGCCCACAGTTCTATTACTTTGAACCTCCAGGGCTTTCAAACTGACTGATAGGGACTAAGTCCAGTGGTAGTCTACAAGAACTTCCAATAAGGAATAAGCCTATAGAAGTACTTCTCAAGCCCAAGTCTAAGACAGAAATTTTCTGGGCTCAGACCAAGCTTTTCCCAGATCATACAGCTTTGGGGAAACTGAGAGCTGACAGATCTTCAACCTGAAATGTTCCTGAGGTCCTGGAATAACACAATATTTAGTATCCCAAGAAAGCGGAAGAAAGACTCAAGAGTGCAAAAGCTCAGGCCACACATTCCTCCAAAAATACACAGAACCCAGCCCTGACATAAACTTCAAAGTCAATAAGTAGGCTGTAAGAATAAATGAATAAACAAACAGAAAAGGATCCTACCATAAAGCACTTTTGTGGTGACAAGAATACTCAAGACACCACCTCAGAGGAAGAGAATGACTCCAAAACATCTACAAGAAAACCCTCAAAGAAAAAGACAGTTTGAGCACAAGCCCAACCAAATTTCTTAGAATATATGAAATAAGAATTTAAAACAAAAAAATGATTTTTAAAACCAAATAAGGATAGGAGCCAAGATGACGAAGTAAAGGCAGGGACTCATCTGAGAGCTCTCCTAAATTCCCCTCCAAACAACTTTAAAATAACACCTTAAATTGAATTCGGGAGCAATAGAATCATTGAAAGGTCAGAGTGAAATAATTTTCCAACCCAGGACATTTTGAGAGATTGGCAGGAAAGGTCTGTTTCAGTAGGGTGATGGTTATATTTGGAGCTCAGTGCAGACCACATGCACTGGGGCATCAATAGCAGAGGCAGTTCAGCAGCAGTAGCAGCAGCTTCAGGAACTCTCACCTCACAGACAGTAAGAGGGTTAGACAACTAGTAAGAAGAAGATCACAAGGGGACCCTTTGCTGGCACCAGTAGCAGGACTCTGTCACAGTGCTCATATGCGGTTCCAGGTCACAGTCCCAGAGCTAAGAGGAGCACTAGCTCACTAGAGCTTGTGGTGACAAGGGTGCAGGTGCCCTGGTCAAGAGTGGAGAAGAGTACTTCTGATCCCTCACAGAGCAGAGCACAGGCCAGAAGAGCATTAACTACACTTTTCCTTACATCATACCATCTTGAAAGAAACAAAACCTATGGACACTCAGAGCTAACTCTGAAAACAGCAGCAAGTAAGGCCTGAAGCTTAGGATGGCATCCTCTCTACCCTGAGAGCACAGCCCAACTGTAACATAAAGTTATAAATCAAGAAATAGGCTGGGAAAGTGAGAAAGAAGAACCAGACAAAAGAAGAACCAGACAAAAGAAAGTTACTATGGTGACAAGGGAGCTTAAAAAAAAAAACAGAAAAAAAATGAAGTCAAAATATGTACATGAACAACTGTAAAGAAAAATGTGACTTAGTCATAAGCCCATAAAAGAGAATTCTTGGAAAAGTTCAAAAAGAATTTTAAAAATTAAATAAGAGAGTTAGAGGGAAAAAATGGGGAAATGAGAGTGATGCAAGAAAATTATGAAAAGAAAGTCAACACCTTGGTAAAGGAGGCACAAAAAATATTAAAGAAAATAACACCTTAAAAACAGAATTGGCCAAGTGAAAAAGGATGTACCAATCACTGAAGAAAATAATTTCTTAAAAATTTGAATTGGACAAGTGGAAGCTAATGACTCCATAAGACATCAAGAAACAATAAAACAAAGTCAAAAGAATTGGGGAAAAATAGAAGGAAACGTGAAAACTCACTGTAAAAACAACTGACCTGAAAAGGAGATCAAAAGGAGCTAATTTAAGAATTATTGGACTACCTGAAAGCCATGATTAAAAAAAAAAAAGCCTAGGGGCAGCTAGGTGGTGCAGTGGATAGAGCTCTGACCTTAGAGTCAGGAGAACCTGAGTTCAAATCCAGCTTCAGACACATAACACTTATTAGATGTGTGACCCTGGGCAAGTCACTTAACCCCAATTGCCCATCAAAAAAACAAAAGCAAAAAAAAAGCCTAGATATCACCTTTCAAGAAATTATAAAAAAAAAAAAATCTGCTCTAATATCTTAGAACTAGAGGGTAAAACAGAAATGGAAAAATTCTATTGACCATTTTCTGAAAGAGAACCCAAAATGAAAACTCCTAAGAATATTATAACCAAGTTCCAGAACTCCCAGGTCAAGGAGAAAGTATTACAAGGAGCCAAAAAGAAATAATTCAAATATTATGGAACCACAGTCAGGATTACACAAAATTTAGCAGCTTCTACATTAAAGGGTCAGAGGAGTTGGAATGTGATATTCAAGAAGGCAAAAAAGGCAGAATTACAACCAAGAATAACCTACCCAGCAAAACTGAATATAATCCTTCAGGAGGAAAAAAAATGGGCATTCAATGAAATAGAGGACTTTCAAGCATTCTTGATGAAAAGACCAGAGCTGAATAGAAAATTTGGCTTTCAAGATCCAAGTCTTGAAAGTCTTTTATAAGACTCAAGAGAAGCATAAAAAGGGAAACAGGAAAGAAAAATCAAAAGTGATTCAATAAGATTAAACTGTTTACATGCCTGCATAGGAAGGTGATACTTATAACACCTAAGAACTTTATCATTAGGACAGTTAGAAGGAGTAAACGTATTCAGAGGACACAAGTGTGAGTTGACAATGATGGGATGACTTAAAAAAAATAAAAATAAGGGGTGAGAAAAATGGATGCTCTGGGAAAAGGGGGGAAAAGTAGAAAAGGGCAAATTATCTCAGATAAAAGAAATGTAAAAAGAAGAGTTTTAATGGAAGAGGGGAAGATTGGGGGTGGGGGAGTGACAGGTAACACCTGAACCTTACTCTCAGAAGAACTGGCTCAGAAAGGAAATAACACACAGCAGGTAGGTATAGAAATCTATCTTGACCTACATGGAAATAGGAGGGAAGGATAAAAGAAGTGGAGCTGATAGAAGGGAGAGAGGATTGGGGAAGAAGGGTATCATAAACAAACAAAAAAAACTTTTGAAAAGTGATAGAATAAAAAGAAAGAGAGAGAAAGATAATGGGGGGGAGAATGGAGGGAAATATACAGTTAGTAATCATAACTGTAAATGGGAATGGGATAAACTCACCCATAAAACAGAAGAAGATAGCAGAGTGAATTAAAAACCAGAATCTGACATCATGTTGTTTACAAGAAACATACTTGAAATAAAAAGACACACACAGAGTAAAAATAAGGGGCTGAAGCAAAATCTATTATGCTTCAGATGATATAAAAAAAAAGCAAGGGCAGCACTCATGATCTCAAACAAAGTAAAAGCATAAGTATATCTGAAAAAGATAAATATATTTTAAAAAGATAAGCAGGAAAACTGCATTTTGCTAAAAGGTACCATAGACAATTGAGTAGTTTCAATTCTAAACTTCTATGACCAAACGGTAAAGCACCCAAATTCTTAAAGGAAAAGTCAAATGAATTGCAGGAAAAAATAGTAAAACTATACTAGGGTAGGGACAGGTGGATGGCACAGTGGATAAAGCACTGGCCCTGGAATCAGGAGGATCTGAGTTCAAATCCAGCCTCAGACACTTACTAGCTATGTGACCTTGGGCAAGTCACTTACTCAATTACCTCCAAAAAAGAAAACTACACTTAAAGGGGAACCTCAACTTTCCCCTCTCAGAATGAGATTAAATCTAACCAAAAAATAAACAAGAAAGAAGTTAAGGAGATGAATAGAATTTTAGAAAAGTTATATATGATAGACCTCTGGAGGAGATTGAATGGGAACAGAAAGAAATACACCTTTTTCTCAGTGGTACAGGGCATCTACACAAAAATTTACCATGTGTTATGCCATGAAAGCAAATGCAAAAAAGCAGAAATGTTAAAAATGCATCCATTTCAGTTCATAATGTAATAAAAATTATATTCAATAAAAGAACATGGAAACATAGATTAAAAATTAATTGGAAACTAAATAATCTAATCCTAAAGAATGAGTGGCTAAAAGAACAAATCATAGAAATAATCAATAATTTCACTAAAGAAACAATGAGACAGCATACCAAAATTTATGGCATGCAGCTAAAGTAATACTTAGGGGAAAGTTTATATCTCTAAATGCTTACATCAATAAAACAGAGAAAGAGCAGATCAATGAATTGGGTGTGCAAGTTAAAAAAAAAAACTAGAAAAAGAACAAATTAAAAATTCCTAATTAAACACCAAACTGGAAAAACTAAAAATTAAAGGAGAGATTATTGAAATTGAAAGTAAGAAGACCATTGCATGAATAAATAAAACTGGGAGCTGGTTTTATGAATAAACCAAAAAGACCCAATAATCCATTAGTTGTTTTGATTTAAAAAATAAAAGAGGAAAACCAAATTATCAGTATCAAAAAAAGAAAAGGATGAATTTACCATCAATGAAGAGGAGATTAAAACAATTATTAGGAGCTATTTTGCCCAATTATTTGTCAATAAATCTGACAATCTCAGTGAAATGGACAACTATTTATAAAAATATAAATTTCAAAGAGTAACATAAGAGAAAATAGAATACTTAAATAACTCTATCTTAGTAAAAGAAATTGAACAACCCATAAATAAGCTCCCTAGGAAAAAAAAATCACGAGGACCAGATGGATTCAAAAGTGAATTGTACTAAACATTTGAAGAACAATTAAGTCTAATAGTGCATAAATTACTTAGAACAATAGGCAAAAAAGGAGTCCTAACAAATTCCTTTTATGACACAAATATAGTTTTGATACCTAAACTAAGAAGAACAAAAACAGAAAAAACAAACTACAGACCAATTTCCCTAATGAATATTAATGCAAAAAATTTTAAATAAAATATTAACAAGGAGATTACAGTAATTTATCAGAAAGATCATATACTATGACCAGGTGGTATTTATAACAAGAATACAGGGAGAGTTTAATATTATGAAAACTATTAGCATAATTGACCATATCAATAAAAAACCAACAGAAAATCTCAATAGATACAGAAAAAGTTTTTGATAAAATACAACACCCATTCCTATTAAAAACACTAGAGACTGAAAAAATAGGTGGAGTTTTCTCAAAATAATAAGTAGTATCTCTATAAAACCATTAGCAAGCATTATCTGTAATGGGAATAAACTAGAAGCCTGCCCAGTAAGATAAGGAGTGAAGCAAGAATGTCTGTTATCACCACTATTATTCAGTATTATAGTAGAAATTAGGAATTAGAGAAGAAAAAGAAATTAAAGGAATCAGAATAGGAAATGAGGAAACAAAACTATCACTCTTTGCAAATGGTATACACAGAGAATCCTAGACAATCAACCAAAAAACTAGTTGAAATAATTTACAACTATTGCAAAGTTGCAGGTTATGAAGTAAAACCACATAAATCATCAGCATTTCTCTGTTACCAACAAAATCCAGCAATAAGAAGATAGAAAGAGAAATTCCATTTAAATTCAATTTAGACAATACGAAATACTTGAGAGTCTACCTGTCAACATAAACCTAGGTACTATATAAACACATATGATTGTTAATTTCTCTCCATCCTATTCTCTTATACTTTTCCTTATTTTTTTTCCTATCCATTCTTTAAGAATTTGTTTTGTTTAAGACTAATCCTTCCCTAGTCTATGTGAATGTGGATGGGATGGACACACTCATAAAATGAAAGAGAATAACAGACTGGATGAGAAAGCAAAATCTAAAAATGTGTTGTTTACAAGAAATATACTTGAAACATAAATATACAAAGTTAAAGTAAGGGACTGAGGTAGCATCTATTATCCTTCAGCTAGAGTAAAAAAGGCAATGGTAGCAATCATAATAGGAGTCAAAGCAAAAGCAAAAATAGTTACAATTGAAAGAGACAGAGAAACTACATTTTGCTGAAAGGTGTGATATTTAATAAATTAATAAATACTAAATATCTATGTACCAAATAGCTATCTAAATTCATATATTAAAAGTTAAATTAGTTATAGGGAGAAATTATTAAATTATTATAGTGAGAGATTTCTATTTACTCCTCTCAGACCTAGATAAAGGTGACTAACAAAAAAATAAATGAAGAACCTGAATGGAATTTTAGAAAAAATAGATATGATAGACCTGTGGAAATTACTGAATAGGAATAGGAGCATACTTATTTCTCAGTTGTGACCTTCACAAAAATTGACCACTTGTCAGAGCACAAAATTCAAAGAAGGTAGAAAATCAATGTTATTATACATATCTTTTATAGACCATGACACATGCAAAATTATTAAATAAAAATCCTTTGAAACAAATTAAAAATTAATTGAAAACTAAATAACCTAATCATAAAGAATGGATAGATCAAAGAACAAATCACTGGGAAAAAATCAATAATTTCATTAAAGACAATGATAATGAAATAACATACCAAAATTTGGGGATGTTGCCAAACCAGTCTTAAAGGGAAAATTTTCTACCTCTACACATTTTCATCCATAAAAGAAAAAAGGAACAAATCAACAAACAGGTCCTACAACTAAAAAAAACAATCCTAGGAAATCAATGCTAAAAATTATCAATTGAAGACCAAAGTTAAAATCCTGAAAATTAGAAAATTTATCAAAATTAAGACTAAAAAAATCAGATTGATAAATGAAACTAAGAGGAAGTTTTGAATAAAACAATAAAATGAATAAAGTTATTTTTAAGAAGAAAAACAAAATTACTAGTATAAAAATAAAAGGAGTGAATTCACACACAATGAAAAAGAAATAATTAAGAACTGTTTCATCTAATCACATGCAAATAAAACTGACAATACCAATGTAATGGATTAATATTTACAAAAATATAAAATTCCCAGATTTACAGAATAGGAAACAGAGGACTTAATAATCCAGTCTTATAAAAATAAATTGGACAAGGAGTGAACTACCAAATGAAAATAACAACAACAACCAAAACACAATCCAGATGAATTTGAAGTGAATTCTATTAAACATTTAAAGAATAGTTAATTCAAATACTATATAAGCTATTTTTAAAAACAGGAAAATAAGACACCTTACCAAATTCTTTCTATGATAGAAATATGACCATGATTCTTAAACAGAGTCAGAAAAGAGAAAGAAATCTATAGACAAATATCCTTAATGAATAATATTGTTGTATAAATTTTAAATAAAATATTACCAAAGAGACTACAGCAATATATCATAAAGATTATACACTATGAACAAGATAGATTTATACCAGGAATACAAGACTGGTTCAATATTAGGAAAACTATAAACATAATTAGTCATTTTAATAGCAATAATAGCAAAAGCCATAGGATTAGATAGATGAAAACAGTAAAATAGAAAATAGATGAAAAATCTTTTGATGAGATACACACACATCTGTTTTTTTAAGTAAACACCATAAGAAAAAGTGTATCTTTCTTAATGTATGTAGTAACTATCAAAACCAAGAGCCAGTATTACTTGGCTGTACAATGTCTGCAATGCTAATAAACTAGAAGCTTTTCATATAAGAGCAGGTGTAAAGCAAGGATGTCTATTATCAACATTCTTTTTCAATATTGTACTAGAAATGGTAGCTATAGCAATGAGAACAGAAAAAGAAATTCAATGAATAAGCAGAGGAAAAGAAGAAACAAAATTATCACATTTTGCAGATAATATGACAATTTACTTAAAGAACCCTGGAGAGTCAACTTTAAAAAGGAATTGAAACAACTAACTTCAAGAAAGTTGCAGAATATAAATTGTTAACATTTTTGTATGTTATAAACAAAAATCCAGCAGGGAGAGATGGAAAGAGAAATTCCTTTTAAAATAGCCAAGAAACTTTAAAGTATTTGGGGGCCTATGTGCCAGGACACACACAGGAGCTATATAAACACAATTACAAAACTTTCTTTATACATATAAAAATAGATCTAAATAATTGGAGAATTATTATTTGCTCATGGATAGTCCAAGCTAAAATAATAAATATGACAATACTATCTGCATTAATTTATTTATTCCATTCCACACCAATCAAACTACTAAGAAATACTTCATAGAACTAGAAAAATATACAAACAAACACTTTATAGAGCTAGAAAAAAAAACAAAGTTCTTCTGCAAAAACAAAAGATCAAGAATATCAAAAGAATTAATGAGAAAAAATGCTAAGGTAGGGTTCCTAGCAGTACCAGATCTCAACTACAAAGTAGTGATTATCAAAACAATTTGGTACTTAATAAGAAATAGAGAAGTTGAACAGTGGAACAGATTAGGTACACAAAATATAGAAGCAAATGAACATAGTAACCTAGAGTTTCATAAACCCAAAGATCCTAGTTATTGAGACAAGATTACACTATTAAACAAAAAACTGTTGGAAGAACAGGAAAGCAATTTGAAAGAAACTAGATATAGACCAACATCTCACACTTTGTACCAAGAAAAACTCCTACTGGACATATAAATGGTGATGTCACAAGCAAATTAGAGGAAAATGAAAGAAATTATCTGTCAGATTTATGAATAGAAGAGTTCGTGACTAAATAATGGATATGATCACATAAGGTAAAATGAACAATTTCAATTACATAAAGTTTTAAAAGTTTTTGCACAAACAAAACTAATGCAGCTAAAGTTAGAAGAGAAGCAGGTAAATGGAGGGAGTGGGGGAGAATTGTTGCGGTATCTGACAAAGGCTTCATTTCTAAGATGTATAGAGAACATTTTTTTTTCAAATTTACAAGAATAACAGCCATTCCTCAATTGAGAAATGGTCAAAGGACATGAATAGGTAATTTTTAGAGGAAGGAATCCAATCTATAAATAACCATATGAAAAAAGCTTTAAATCACTAACAAAGAAATGTACATTAAAACTACCCTGAGGTCCCACCTCACATCTATCAGATTGGCAAAATTTCCTGAAAGGGAAAATGACAAATACTGAAGGGGCTACAGGAAAATATGCACATTAATGCACTGTGAAAGCTATAAACTGATCCAGTCATTCTGGAAAGCAATTCAGAATCATGCCTCAAAGTCATTAAACTCTGCCTATCTTTTGATCTAGTAATACCTTTACTAGGTTTATACCGCACAGAGAACAACAAATGAGGAAAATGACCCATATATACAAAAACATTTATAGCAGTTCTTTTTTTTGTAGTAGCAATAAATTTGAAACTGAGGTGGGGCCCATTATTTGAGGAATGCCTGAAGAAGTTATTGCATATGAATGTAACAGAATACTGAGATGTGGAGCATATTCAGGGAGGACTAGCACCTCTGGTGTGAGGGCTTGCCTAGCCCTTTTCACGGCTGATCATCCACCTTTGGTGTCCACTAGACACTTAACTTTTATTTGTGGCTCCAAGAAGCTGGACCATGTGCAGCAGCCACACCCTGGTAAAAACTGTTTCAGGACACAGGCTAAACCAGGTTAAGGTAACTGATAGGCCTCAAATGCATCTGTGAGTTATGGGGATGTCTACCTCAAGCATGGGAAGACTTTTAGCAAAATGTGTGAATGAAAATAATTTGTTCCAATGGTCCACAAAGGTAGCTGAAGCAGGCACCGTGGAGCACTTAGAGATTGGTCGGACGTGGAAGACATCAAGGTCATCCGCTGCATCCTGGGACATCACCAGTCATCCTGACTCTTTTCTTGCCACTGGACTTTGACGACTGTGGAAGAGAAAGTGAGACCGATGACTTTGCACAACTCTGGCTCATTTAAATCCAATTCTCTTACAAATCAAGACACCCAGTGAAGTCATTGGCCCACTTCAAATACAAAGGATGAACAACAAAACTAAAACCATCAGCAAGCATTATCTGTAATGGGGATAAGCTAGAAGCCTGCCCAATACAATCAAGGGTGAAGCAAGGATGCCCATTATTACCTGGATTATTTAATATTGTACTAGAAATGTTAGCTACAACAGTAAGAGAAGAAAAATAAATTTAAGGAATTAGAATAGGCAATGTAGAAACAAAACTATCACTCTTTGCAGTTACTATGATGTTATATTTAGAAAATCCTAGAGAATCAACTAAAAAACTACTTGAAATTATTAACAACTTCAGCAAAGTTGCAGAATACAGAATAAACCCACATTAATCATTAGTATTTCTATACACACACACACACACACACACACACACACACACACATATTACCAACAAAGTCCAACAGCAAGAAATAGAAAGAGAAATTTCATTTGAAATAACTGTAGACAATTTAAAATACTTGGGAGTCTACCCGCCAAGACAAACCCAGGAACTACATGAACACAACTATAAAACACTTTTCACACAAATAAAGTCAGATCTAAACAATCAGAAAAATATTAATTGCTCATGGGTAGGCTAAGCCAATATAATAAAAATGACAATTCTATGTAAACTAATCTATTTATTCAGTGCCATACCAAACTATCAAAAAATTGTTTTATAAAGCTTGAAAAAATGATAATGAAATTCATCTAGAAGAATAAAAGCTCAAGGATATCAAGGGAATAAATGGGGAAAATATGAAAGATGGTGGTTTAGACATACCAAATCTAAACTGTACTATAAAGCAATAATTATCAAAACAATCTGGCACTAGCTAAGAAACAGAGTAGTGGATCAGTGGAATAGATTAGGTACAAGTTACATTATACTAAGTGACATAGTAATCTAGTATATGATAAACCAAAGATCCAAGCTTTTGGAAGAAAAACTCTTTGTTTGACAAAAACTGCTGGGAAAACTGGAAACCAGTATGCAAAAACTAGGCATAGACCAACATCTCACACCGTATACCAAGATAAGGTCAAAATGGGTTTATGATTTACACCTAAAGGCTGATACCATAAGCAAATTAAGAGAGCATGGAATAGTTTATCTGTCAGATTTATAGATAAGGGAAGAATTTAGGACCAAAGAAGACATAGAGAGCATTAAAAATGTAAAATAGATAATTGTGATTATATAAAATTTAAAAGTTTTTATACAAACAAAACTAATGCAAACAAAATTATAAGGAAAGCAAAAAACTGGGAGAAATTTTTTGCAACAAACATCTCTGATAAAGGCCTTATTTCTCAAATACATAGAGAACTGAGTGAAATTTATAAAAATACAAGTCATTCTCCAATTGATAAATGGTCAAGGGATACGAACAAGCAGTTTTCAGACAAAGAAATCAAAGCTATCTATAGTC
Source organism: Vombatus ursinus (assembly GCF_900497805.2). Classification (NCBI taxonomy): domain Eukaryota; kingdom Metazoa; phylum Chordata; class Mammalia; order Diprotodontia; family Vombatidae; genus Vombatus; species Vombatus ursinus. Next base: position 17,062,143 of record NW_020954567.1, read on the forward strand.
ATATGAAAAAATGCTCTAAATCACTTTTGATCAGAGAAATGCAAATTAAAACAACTTTGAGGTATCCCTCACACCTATCCGAATGGCTAATCTGACCAAAAAGGAAAATGTTGGATGTGGGGAGCAATATGGGAAAATCAGAACAATAATGTACTGTTGGTGGAGTTGTGAACCGATCCAACCATTCTGCAGAGCAATTTGGAAGTATGCCTAAAGGGCTATAAAACTGTGCATACCTTTTGATCTAGCAATACCACTGCTAGGTCTATATCCCAAAGACATGAAAAAATATGGAAAAAGATCTATATCTACAAAAATATTTATGGCAGCTCTTTTTGTAGTGGCTAAGAATTAGAAATCAAAGGATATCTATCAAGTGGGGAGTGGCTAAACTGTGGTATTATAAAGTAATATTATTGTGCCATAAAAAATGACAAGCAGAATGATTTCAGAAAAACCTGGAAAGGCTTACATGAAATGATGCATAGTGAGGTGGACAGAACCAGGAGAATGTTGTACATAGTGACAGCAATATCGTTCAATGAAGAATTGTGAATGACTTGGCTATTCTTAGCAGTGCAATGATCCACGACAATCCTGAAAGACTAACAATGAAGCATATTATCCACCTCCTGAGAAAGAATTGATATTGATTGAATACAAACTGAAGCATGTTATTTTTTACTTTCTTTGTTTCTTTTTTTCTTTTATTCTAATCTTCTTGTACAAAATGATTAATATGGAAAGGTTTTACATGACTGCACTTGCATAACCTATATCTGATTGCTTACCATCTTGGGGCATTGGGAGGGGAGCAAGAGAGGGATAGAATTTGAAACTCAAAACTTTATAAAGAAAAATGTTTAAATTTAAAAAAAAACTATACATGTTTGCAAAAGTTTGGGGGATTTTCCCCCTTGCTTTCTCAATGAGGGGAGAGAGGGAGATAATGTGAATTTGGAAATAAAATTTAATTTTTAAAAATGTTACTTTAATAGTACAGGGTATGATGAGGGCTTGAAGGTGGTGCCTTTGTGAATGAAGAGGTGACAAATGTGAGAGGTGTTGTGATAGTAAAAACAACAGGGTTTAGAAGCTGATTGGAAATGAGTGATGAGGGAAAGTGAAGATTCAAGGATAACATGAAAGTTGTGTACTTGGGAGACTGGAAAGATCACAGTACCCTTGGCAGAAATAGACAAGTCTGGAAGAAAGGTAGTTTGGGTAAAAATATAATGAATTCTATTTTGGACATATTGAACTTGAGATATCCAGGGGATATCTATTTCAAAAGGTATAGTAGGCAGTTTTATGCATGACTAGAGCTCAGTGAAGAGTCTAGGATTAAAAGTATGGATTTTAAAGAATAATTAACACCTATACTATACAAATTATTCTCAAAAAGTAGAAAATAAGACAGTTTACTAAATGCCTTTTACCTCTTAGAAATGTTGTCTTTCTAAAAGGCTAAACTCAGGTGTTATCTCCTCTGTGTTGTCCTTGAATGTCCAACTCAACCCAACACACACACACACACACACACACACACACACAAATTGCTAATGCTCTCACTTTCCCCAATTTTCCTTATAATATACTTATTTGTGTTCGTATTTTATTCTTCCAATAAAATACAAACACCCTAATAGTGAGGATTGTTTCATTTTTATTGTCATCTTTTTCCACTATGCGTTTACTTGTTTAAATGATCAAGGCATTTTGGGGAATATTTTGGCCTCCTAATTGAGCAATTTGAATTGGTTAAACTTTAAAGAAAAATAGTGATAGTCAAGGTCAGATGCTTGTACTTTTATCTACCCAAGGATAGCTAGGGGATATACAATCCCTTTGCATTTTTTTCCATTTCCCACACTACAACATTAACAGATTTTTTTCAATAGGTCAGGTTGAGGTTCTTACAATCATGTACAATGTCTACTCATATTTATCCTTTTTTCTTAATTTTTTATTGATTTTGACTTTTACTCTAAATTGTCACTAGTCTGAAGATAGACAAACGGTTGATTTTGATATGACAGCAACAACTAGTGATTTTCTACATGTTAAGACATAGTCACGTCCATGTCCATGTCCTTGTGACTTTTGTATGGAAGAAAGTATTCAAAATATAAAGGTGTGAGGTTTCTGACTAGTCTACAAAACTTTGGAATCTATCCTTTCTCAAACCTGAGCCATATTTTCTAATAGATCTTCCACCATTGTCTCAAGTACACATTCATACTGAAATAATAGATTATCAGAATGTATGTGTGTTCCCTTGGGTTGGAGAATCCTTTTCACTCCTTTGTGAAATCTTCTTCCTCATCCTCTTAAACAACTGTTGCCACCTAAGCTGCCGTTACCTCATGGTAGTCTTTTTGCTTATGTTTATTTATCATTTGGATGATGAGATGACCAAGTAAACCAACTCCTTTATTTGCTTCTCCAGGGAGAAGCAGAAACTCAGAGCCATTCTTCTATTTCTCTGTAATTTTCACCTTCCCATTTTATTGGTTGTATATCAGTGTGGTTCAGTTCAAACAGCAGTAGGTCAATTGGATAATTATCTCATATTTTGAATACTAACAATTAATGTTTATATGTAGTCTAAAAACGAGATTATTTTTAGCACCTTGTGTCCCATTTTTCTCCGTATCACCATCATTATGGAAGCAGAAGGGAACCACACAGAACTGCAAACTATTTAAAATTTTCTTTGTTTATTGGATTGCCTCTCAGCTAAGGTCCTCTTCTAATGACTCATCATAATATCGAATTTAACCTGAGTTCTCAATGGTTGTTCAGAAGGGGAAAAAGTTCTGGTAAGCCCTTCCAAAGCTGGAAATTTTTTGAACACATTGATATCTTTTCTCTGAGGACCAACCAAGATAAATTTGGAGAGTCTTGTCAAAGGATTGTCTAGAGGGTGATGAATTTTTTGGCCATATTGTGGCAGTTATGATTTGTTTCTGAGGAAGGAGTGTCCACACGGCTGAAATCACAGAACCTAGAAGTACTGAAGTGTTAGGTTGCCTTTGGCAATTAATTCATCACTTAGTGGTCTGTCTCCTGTTGATGAACCTCTACCTAGTCTCAAGCAGCAGACTTTGTCACAGAGGACACATAAAAAGGTTTTGCCAGCATACTAGCATAGTGAAACCTTCCAGAGCTTACACTTGGCATAGGCTTTGGAGAGAGACAAAGAGACAGACAGACACAGAAACATAGACAGACAAAAACAGAGACAGAGGAAGAAGCAGACAGAAAGACACTCAGAGAGAGACAGTGTGTGTGTGTGTGTGAGAGAGAGAGAGAGAGAGAGAGAGAGAGAGAGAGAGAGAGAGAGAGA
>NW_020954567.1:17065501-17085453 GCF_900497805.2 Vombatus ursinus
AGAGAGAGAGAGAGAGAGAGAGAGAGAGAGAGAGAGAGAGAGAGAGAACATTTATTAAGTCCTTTCTGTGTAACAGGCATCGTATTAAGCAGTGGAGATACAAAAGCAAGAAAACAAGATGGTTGTAATTTTATCTACCCAAGGATAGCTGGAGGATATCCACTCCCTCTGCACAAGGTAGACACAATAAATATTTGTTGAATTAGAATGTGTATGAAGTTGCTAGCAGAAGTCCATCATCATGTCTATTCTCACTAAGCCATTAACTACCAGGTTAGATGTGCATTCTGCCCCCAGTACTCCTCTCACTCTGGACAGGCTCTATCAGCATAAGAATAAGAGGAACAGATGAAAAGTCAGAGACAAATTAACATTTCAGTGTATGTGTGTGTGTGTGTATGTGTATATTTAAACAGTTCAGTAAGCCAGAAAGAGATACAGCACAATAGCTTTTCGTCTCCTTGAAGAGTAGAGTTTGAACGTGATTTTGAATCCAGAGTATGATAAGGTAAATGTATACTTAACCTTTCAGCCATATGTTTGCCCTAAACTTATCATGTTATTGCAATACAGTATAGTATAATAAATACCGTATTACAATCAGTCTTTTTTCAGTCTTATTCAACCTCCATTTGGAGTTTTCTTGGCCAAGATACTGGAGTGGTTTGTCATTTCCCTCTTCAGCTCATTTTACAGATGAGGTAACTGAGGCAAACAGATTTAAGTGACTTGCCCAGGGTCACAGAGCTGTTAAGTGTCTGAGGCCAGAATGGAACTTAGGAAGATGATTCTACCTGACTCTAAGCCCAGTGTCCTATCCAATGTGCCACCTAGTTGCCCCTGAATTACAATATAATACAGTAAAATAAGCATTTATTAAGCTCCTATTATGTGCCAGGCACTGTGCTAAATACTGGGTATACAAATAAGAAAAAAGAAGATAGTCCCTGCCCTCAAGGAGCTTACAATCTAATAGGGGAAGACAACACACAAAAGGAAACTGAAAATGGGATGGGGGGGCAGAGAGGCTGGTAATGATCAGGTATGAGTACCAAAGCAAATGCTATCTCCATGACAATTAGTTTTCTGATGATGCTCTTTTCCTGGAGGGAGTGAAGCCATGATGATTGTCCAGTCAAATAAAAGCATGAATACAACCGGTGGGAAATGAAGAATCAGCTGTGCTTTTGAGTCCTCTTTAAATGAGTGAGTTTGGCCCATAAAGGGCAGCTAGGTGGCACAGCAGATAGAGTCCGAGTTAAAATCTGGCCTAGCTATGTGACCCTGGGTAAATCACTTAACTCTGTTTGCCTCAGTTTCCTCATCTGTAAAATGAGCTGGAGAAGGAAATGGCAAAGCACTCCAGCGTCTTTACCAAGAAAATCCCAGATGAAATCCCAGAGAGTCTGACAGGACTGAAACAACTCAACAACAACAAAATCTGACCCATAAGACAAAGGTTAAAGTCCTTTTTTGTGCTGTATCTAGACACCTAACAAAAGCTCTGAGAAAGAATGATAACAGGGTTGAAGGACTATATACACCCAGGGGGTCACAGTCCCCAGAGAAGGGTAGCACATTGCTAATTAAGCAGTAGTGTCAAACTCAAAATAGAAACTGGTCTGTATGGGATTCATATTGACTTAGAAAAAGCACAGATTAGCATTATCTATATGGTATTGTGTTTTTATTTATTTGGTTAATCATTTCCCAAATACATTTTACCAAAATTACATTCTGGTTCTGGCAGCACTCAGAAGTTTTGCAATGGCCTGCGGCCTGGGGGTGGTGAGTTTGACGCCTCTGTGCAAAGTTGCTTCAAATCTACAGTAAACAAATGAATGAACAAACATACCATACTTGTTCACTAGTTCATACACATACCCATACCCCTACCCATACCCACACACATGGTTAGCTTAAACAGCAAAGAATGCTAGGAGGAGGAGGGGATATTTGATATGTGAGGCTTGCCCAAGCCCTGTGTTATCTCCTTCCCTACTCCTCCACAAACACACTACAGTATGACTTTGGGACTTTAATTCTCCTTAGTTTATTCATCTGTAAAATGGCAGGAATAGATTAAGGCTATTTCTAAGTCTCTTTCCAGTCCAGACACTCCATGATTCTTACTCTGAGATATTTTGGTAAGAGAATCTAGAGAAAATTGGCAATATAGGCAGAAGACAGAAGCTTTCATCAGGCAGAAGACATATTTACCTTTTGACACTCTAGTTGCAGCCCAAGCATGGTCCTGAATCATCATTCCTGGCCTTCAAAGGCACTAACCATTACCGTCACTCTCTTTACCCCATCTAGAGGAGATCAGGGCTCTGAGCACTTACAAACTTGAGCTGTGATTCACAGGGCCACCTGAGAGTTTCATGTGCGGGAAGCTGCCTATAGTTACAGGAGTTGTTATTTATTAAGTTCCTTGTACATGGCAGGGAAACTTAATCCATGCAACAACTGGGCCCTGAAGTAATTGAGAGCTCTGATTGGGGGCCTCCCAGGTCCAGTAAGGGCAGTTTTCTAGTAGTCAGTTTTTACAAATCACAGTATAAGCCCCCACCCAGCACAATGCTCTTTAGCATTAATACAATAGCAAAAGCATTTAATTAAGACATAAAAACAATGGAAATAAAAAGAAGGAATCAAATAGCATTACCTCTACTCTCCTGTACAAAATGGATTACAATCATCTATACCTTCAAGTGGTAGATGGGTTGGCATATTCCTGGGGGAAATTCATGAGAGACTGAACAAACTGCTTCTTAGTGAGTTTGAAGATGATGGGAGGAAACTGTAAAAAAAAAAAAAAATTCCCCTGTTTCCTCTTAGCATACTCTCAGTGGTTTGCATTAAGATCTATTGGCCTCATGAGACATGCAGGCATATTCTGAAGCCTTTTGGCTTTTTTCCATGGTCATAGAGATTCCTGTGGAAACTCTGGTTTGGAGAATATCAGGGCAAAACTGCATCACACGCTCTACATTTTACCACCCCACTCTGATAGTGTGCTGCAATTTACCTTTATGTATTTGCTCATTTCCATAAGCCTGGCCCTTTCCTTTTCCATGTAGATGACAAAAACTCCTATCCTGGAGCCTTCTTCAGTGACTAGCAGCGACCTTGCCCCTTCGTTGTGAGCATCTAATACGTCACTGAAGAGTTTCCATTAAGGGCAAAAGCAACATTTGCCCGCGTTTCATAAATTCGTGTTGAATTGAATTGATGAATGAACATGTCATGTGATGAAATGCAAGGACACCTTCCTGAGTTTGCCCCCAATTAAGTCTGTTACCACCCCCAAGGACAATGTAACATAGTGGATGGAATGCTTGCCTTAAAGATGAAGATACCTGAATTCAAGCCCTGCCTTTGACACATATAGGCTGTGTGAGCTTGAGCGCTCACTCACCCTCTCAGTAAGCTTGGCAGTTTTCTAAAATGACAAATTGCAGAGAAAATATCAACTCACATTGGTAGGAGGAATTTTCTCATTCTGAAGTTCTCTAATCCAGTAAAATCGCAGGTCCAGCCCCTAGCTCTATCTCATTAATGTACTATTTGGCAATGTGTCCCTGGGCAAATGACAAACTTGTTTTCTTATCTGTGAAATTGGAATGATACTACTTTACCTACCTCACAGAGTCCTCCCCAAATTAGCTTGTACATATTTTCTATTTACTTATCTGTGTTTGTTGTTGATTTACCACTCCACTTCCCTTTAAAATGTAAGCCCCCTTTAAAGCAAGTACTTTTGTTTTGAAACAGCTAGGTAACTCAGTAGAGAAAGGGTTAGATCTAGACTCGGTGAAAAATGATTCTCAGAGCTTCCCCCAAAGTTGGACATTACTGATAAGACTGCATTGAGTCTTACCCAGGTCAAACTCCAACCAAGGCCTGAATTGATTTAATCTGCTCAGGTTTGGGTGGAGACAGATTCTTCTGCCTAGATAGCCCAAGGCTGAGAGTGGTGGTGGGGATGAGGGGTGTCTGATAGAACAGGTATTTCCTCTGTCAGGAGGTAGAATGATGGTGGAATGTTATTAACCCCTGTTGAAAAGGTATTGTACCAGTTTTAAGTGACTTAAGTCACATACTCAAGACCTCATTTTAATATAGCCCACCTCCTGGTGTGTTGACCTATTAGAGTTGATTGGCACCCCTTGGGAGCACCTACTCCTCGAAGGGCAAGTAACTGTACCCCCCAGGCCCAAATTGAGCCAGGACTGTAAGTTCCATGCAATACGTGTCAAGCCAGCTTGAGAGAAATAAAAACATGGACCCACACCCTAATTCATTTGTCTCTTTCTTAGAACAAACTCTGTTTTGGGGGGGGTGACAACTCCAAAAGACTTGAGTTCAAATTTAGTCTCAGATACCTACTAGTTGGACAAGTCATTTAACTCAGTTTCTTAATATGTAAATAGAAGATAACAATAGCATCTACCTCCCAGGGAAAAGAACAAAATATTTTATACTTTAATGGTTATAAAGCTCATTGAAAACCTTAAAATTCTACCTAAAAGCTAACTATTATTATCTCATTTTTTCCCCTGTATCCCCAGTGCTAAGCACATAGGCATGGAATAGTAGGTAATTGAATTGAATTAAAATACCATTTTACTGTAACTTATTACTACCTAAACCTCTCTGACTCATCTTCTTGGTCAATGTTTGCTCTTCCTTCTCTAAGCCCTAGACATATGGTGTACCCCTCTTCAGTTCCATTATTGTCCTCTTTTCTCTCAGTTAATTTCATAAATTAACATGCAAAAATATTTATATTTAACATATATAAGCTAAAATATATAATAGGTGCCATTATTTGTATGTCATCCCCAATATCCAAATATGAAGTCCTTGAGAGCAGGGAAGACATTTTTGTTTTCCCTTGTATCTCCAGGATTTAACAAAGTGCCTGGCAAAAAATAAGTGCTTAATAAATGCTTATTGACTGACAATATCCTATGGCTTTCTGTATTATAATTTACATAGAGTTACTGGATCTAGAAATGGGCTTGAGTATACCCTAACAGAGGAATGGCTCTAATTAATGGATAAGAACAATTTGTAGTTAGCATATCAAAGGACCTGCTTCTGCTTTATACTTAATTTCATTGTTTATATGCAAATGAGTGCTTCTAAAATAGTTGAAAACAATTTGTTCTCCCCAATAGGGAAATACTCCCTTTACAATCTAGTTTATACTAAGAATTTTCTTACATAGAAAATTTTCTTTGTCGGTATTAAAAGTAAACTTCATAATAGCCCCTGTTCAAATTATTACAAATTCTGAATTACTGAAATCTCAGATAACACGGTTTTATCATACTTAACAAACTTGAAACTAGCTTGCAAACAATTGTATACAATTGACCCCATTTTAATGAATGTTAAAATATTTATAATCTGCAAATGATAGTTAATTACTTCAGCACTGTCTAAAGATTGGTGGCCTCAAGGGCAGGTACTCTCCCACCATAGCAGGTCAAAGAACTTCTGTGTCTTAATAGACACTTTCATGAGATGCTGCAGAAAACAAAAAGAAGAAAAACTCATCTTTAGACAACAGAAGATCTGTCACAAGGGGCAGTTAGATAGCCCTTCCAGCTTAGTAGGACCTGTCTATACCCTGTTGGCCTTTGAAAATCCATAACCACCTCCTTACCAAGATAAGGCATACAAATTGGAATTTAGTAAAGAAAAAATTAATTTTGCATCATAAAGGAAACTAATTTGCAAGTTAGCTAACTGTGTAGGCATGGTGCATTGGTTCTATGTCAAAACAAAGTTAGCCCTTTAAAAAAAAAACACGAGTTAGAAAGACAACAACTTTAGCTTGAAGATCTATATTTGACTCATAAAATCATATGAAACAGACTGGCATCATCAAGATCCATATTAGATAAAGAAAGAGAATCATTTGAGCTACAGCTGTTGGAATTTCCAAAGGTTGTTTGTTTGTTTGCTTGTTTGTTTGTTTGTTTATTATTTAAAACTTTACTTTCCTAGAGAACCAATGTGTGGATGGCAGCATAATGCTGGAGGAAAGAGCACAGGACTAGCTCAAACCATGGCCCTAAAAACCCCTCAGTCTGAGCAGCCACATCAGGCTACAGCAATTGAGCTCACTCTCTAGCCTAATGGTCCACGTAAATTGTTTTCTCAGCTTTGTTGCTGTTCAGTTATTTCAGTTGTGTCTGACTCTTCATGACCCCATTTGGGGTTTTTGTGGCAAAGAGACTGGAGTGGTTTGCCATTTCCTTCTCCAGCTCATTTTAGAGATGAGGAAACCGAGGCAAACAGGGCTAAGTAAATTGCCCAAGATCACTTAGCGTATCATAAATAAATTAGAGAAACATGGGGAAAATTACCTATCGGTTTTATGGATAGAAGGAAAGTTCATTACCAAACAAGCAATAGAGAAGATCAAAGAAGCTAAGTGAATAATTTTAATTATAAAAAATTCAAAAGGTTTTTCACAAACAAATCCAGTAAAGCTAAAATTAAAAGAGAAAGAACTGGGAAAATATTTGCAGTTTATCTGATGGTCTAATTTTCAAAATATATAAGGAACTGATTCAAACTTATAAGAATAAAAGCCATTTCCCAAGAAATAAATGGCCTAAAGCTATAAATAGGCAGTTCTCAATGGAAGAAAACCCAGGATATCTATAACCATATTTTAAAAAATGCTCCAAATCACTATTAATGAGAGAAATATAAATTAAAGCAATTCCAAGATTTTACTTCACACCCATCAAATTGCTAAAGATGACCAAAAAATAAAATTCAAAATGTTGGTAGTGCTGTGAACAGACTTAGCGATGTACTGTGTGCTTGCTCCTAGAGGTCTATGAATCATGGATATATTTAATATTCCCATAATCTCAAACACATTGCATTAAATCTCGGGTAAGAAAGGTTCTAAGGGCAATAGTAATGTTTTCATCACTGTTTTTAATTGAAGTTAAAACTTCAAAAGAGGAAAGCAAATTTGGGAAGTGAATAGTATGTTAAAAAGATGAGATATAAGAGATTTGGATTCTTGAATAGCAACTTCAAATACACGAATGAAAGGCTCTTGGACAGACGCTGAATACATGTAACAAAGGCTGAAAAGGATATGTTTGTCTAAATTACAAACCTAATCAAAAAAGCTTTCAAGTGAAAAGTAGAATTGGGGTAGAGGTATAGGGGAGGAGAGAAAAAATACTATATGTGTCCATCAAGCTAAATAACATAGAGTAGTTGAAGTGTGGGAAGAATACAAATACTAGGCACCTCCAAATTCCCAAGAGACAAAATCCAAGAAATGGGCCATCATGACATCGAATGTCTTTCCACAAATAAGCAAAATACCAATATCAAAATATTTCAACAAGTAAATTCCAAAAAGTCAATGAAAAACAATTATGAAAAGGAAAGTAGACAGTTGTTTCAATGTACTCATCTTGTCTTAGGTTTGATGGGCTAATTCCAAGGGTTGGAAAGGGATCTCTTTGTCTTTCCCTAATATTGAGCAGGCAATGGTCTCTTTATGGATAGATAGGTGACAAATGTTACTGCTGCACTACTGATAAGGGAAAGGAAAATTTATCACGTAACTTGTGCATATTCCAAGGAAATGTATTGAGAGATACGATAAAACCAGCTGGATCTCAAACAGACATTAAGTACTGGGAATCCAAATGCTCCTGGGATGCCATGAGCAATAAAGTTCTTAAACCTGTACAAGTCATTGATGCAAAGATACAAGCTTCAGCATTTATTTGAGTATCATAGTATCAATGATACAATTTGAAGTTGTTCTTGCTTTTGTATAGAAAAAAAGTACCAATTCTTACATCATGTGTCAGTAAAAATTTCACTTCCACTTCTGACCTTAAAGGTTTGGGAACACTAGTGGACTTTGATGTATACAACTGAACTGATGGATAGTCTTTCCGAACTCATATGGTCAGTCTTTTGGACGGGCACACATTCAACATAGCCAGTAGCCGCAGAAACAAGTGATTACCATGTTGTCTGTAAGCGAGGCCTATGCTGTGCAGTTTCTCATAATTAGCCTAAGGATAACTCACATTCAATAACCTCAGCTGTTATCTCATTGTTATTAGTCTTCTCTAATAGTCATTCTAAAAATGACCTCAGAAAAAAAGGTACCCATTATCTTAGAGTTGGGTTTGGGGGGGAAATCTGGCAAGACTTCTTACAAAAAAAAATACAAAATAAAGGATAATTTGTCAAATTTTTACTCTGTGAACCATATTCACAGAGGTTCCTGGGTTCAAGGAAAATTATTAATTCTTAACACTAATGCAAAAAGGATTACAATAAACTGTACTTAATACGTTTCTCTTACTTGGGAAAGAAGTGTCATCAAATGGAGGTTGTATTTGTAGTTTCCAGTCTCATGCAGGGGTTGGTCCATCATCTAGCTTATTTCTACTTCAGTGGGACCTCAAATTATGAGTAGGTCATCAGAGCCACATAACAGTACTAATCAATATCAAGGCCATCCAGGGTAGATGTGGAAACACAAGGAACTCATTAACTAATTTAGATTTTATAAAGAATGAAAACCAGCTCCAAGTAAAGAGATTGGGAACACTATTACCTATGTTTAAGACGGAGCAGAATTTTAAGAAAGTGGCAATTTACCTCACTCTGAAAATTGCTAACAATGTCATGTCTGGAGAGTTATTATTGAGGAACAGAGAAAAAGACTGAACCTTTTTTTCCTGAGAAACTCAGTGAGTTAACTTTCAAGAGGCTAAAAAGACATTTGCTAAGAAAAACTGAGACTAAATATCACCCCATGGAGAAGGATAGTCTCTATGAAGAATATACCTTGAAGAACATTCTTAAGAGGCTTTAAATACCATCCTGATAGAGTTGAATGGTGGGACTGTGTTTCCAGAGTTAAGGAGAAATAAGCAGTTGCAGTTAAATGATAACTGGTCCGTGATCATTCTCACTACAAGACAGTGTTAAAATATTTAAATATGTCTTTATATTGTTTACACTATTAACAAATTTTATAGCGAGTAACAATGGTGTTTATTTAAAGCTATGAAACTAGGTCAGGGGTACCTAATTTTTTTTGTATGACATAGGTCCTTTGGGAGTCTGTTTAAACCTATGAACCCCTTCTCAGTAGAATTGTTGTTGCTTACATTCATAAGAGAAGGTAATTTTAATTTTCTGTAAAAACTAACATGTACTTTTTCTCCATCCAAATTCACGAACCCCCTAAAATCTAGCTATGGACCCATCGGTGGAACCCAGGTTAAGAATCCTTGGTTGCAGGCCGGGGGGAACAGCATGGATTAAGATATAGATGAACTAAAGTTTCCAGGGAAAAGATATTCCTTGATTTCTTTAATAAACTGGGGTGAGTTAATGAGAGATCATGATTTTTGTTAATTAATTAGGATATATCAGAGCATTACCCTTGATTTCCTTAGAACTCAAATAGAGAATTAATAAGATAATGAGCCAGGTAGCAAGCTGAAAGGGTGAGATTTGGTATAGTTATTGACAAGTGTCATATACTATATAGTTCATTTGACCCATCTAGATTACAAAGACACAAGTAGACGATGGTCCCCAAAATAGGCAATTAATATAAAAATGTGGCACAGAAAAATGAGTGTCAAGAGTGCAAAAATACTTAGACCAGTAATGAAGGCAAAAAACAATCTGTAAAGACATATATACTTTTGGGGTTGTTTTTCTATATATTTTGTGATATGTTTTATTTTATATAAGTGCATATCTATGTTATATACTGACATCTCCACACACATACATTTATACATATGTATATAAATATGTGTGTCTTTACATGTATACAAAAAACACATGTATGTGTGCATATAGGGTGTAGGGTGTGTTCAAGTAAGACTAGTACCTCTGGTGTGAGGGCTGCCAAGCCCTCTTCAGGTCCCCTCAGCCACCTTTGCTGTCCACCTGATTCACCCAACTCTCAACTGTGGCTACCAGAAGCTGTAGCATGTGCAGTGGCCAGACCCCAGTAAACCATTTTGGCAGAGGAGCTAAACCAGATTGAGGGTAAATAATAGGCCTCAAACCCATTGAGGGAATGTCTACCTCACGTATGTAAAGACTTCCCCTGGCAGAATGCGCAGATGAGAAAAATGTTGCCCCATCAACCACAAAAGTGACTGAAGTAGGTGTTGCGGAGAGCTTAGAGTTTGGTTAGACATTGAAGATACCAAGGTCATCCACCACATCCTGAGCAGTCACCAGTCATCTTGACTTTTTTTACCATTGGACTCTGATGACTCTGGAAGAGACAGTGAGGCTGATGACTTCATGCAACTCTGCCGCACATAAGTCCAACTTAAGTGTGAATCAACAGACATCACTCAAGCCGTTTTACCATTTTTACTTACCTCAAAGTCCTGCGGCAAAAGGCAAGTGATGAAGCCGCAGGTGCAAATATACTAGGATCTGTGATCACAACCTTGGATGCAGGTGGCCCAGGCCATCTCACTGGAGCAACAGTAGGATATGGCAGGCCCCTGGGTCTCTGTGCAGCCTTTTTAAAGCACCACACTGCTCACATCCTAGTGTGAGGAAGGGCTAGAAAGGTACATTAAAAATTGTCTGCTTCACTCAACCCTGGCCTGCTTACCATGGCAGTCAGGGATCTCACCCTGTGGTAGAAGCACGCACACACACAAACACACACACACACAACCACACACACACACGTACGAAAAATTTCACAAAGATGATTTCACTCACCATCAGTACATCTAACAGTACGCTCTTAGGTACAACATAAAATCCAGTAGACCTAAAAAGACAAACAACTCTTGTTGCCAGAGAACTCAGCAGCCCTGTGTGAAACAAGGCTAGTAAATGAAAGCCAGCTTACCAAAGTCAGAGCTGGATACACGTTTTTCTGGAGTGGCCATAGTAATGGGGAGCACTGTGGAGCTGACATAGGTTTTGCAATCAAAACCAATCTAGTCAACAAGTTTATATGCTTACCAAAAGGAGTAAACAATAGGCTCATGACAAAGTGATTGCCATTTGCAGGAAAGTGCCACACCACTATCATTAGTGCATATGCTCCCACCATGAGGTCAAAGAAAAATTTTATGAAGACCTAGAAATCCATATTATCAATGTGCCAAAAAAGAACAAACTTATCATTCTGAGTGACTTTAATGCAACAGTAGGTACAAACTACCAGACATGTGAAGGAGTCCTTAGGAGGACTGGAGTCAGAGACTTGAAACAGCAATGGTCACTTAACTATTGAAGATTTGTGCTTCTCATGACCTTCTCATCACCAACACTGTCTTCCATTTGCATAAATGCAATAAAATTTCACAGATGCCCCCTTGCAGCAAATGTTGGCATTTAATAGACTATGCCATTGTAAGGAGAAGAGACAAGATGTGAGAGTGATGAAGGCAATGTGTAGTGCAGAATGCTAGATTGATCATGGATTTATCCTCTCTAAGCTAAATATCCATATTCAACAAAATGGTGGCAGCGAGGCAAGACAATGAGCAAAAGACTTAATGGCAACAGATTAGAGCACTTCTCCGAGCGTGAACAGTTTGTAGCTAAGTTGGAGGGAAAGCTGAGCCAACACAAGGTTGGCAACAGTGGAGTAGAAAAGGAATGGGCAGCTTTCAGAGATTTGGTATACAGTACTGCATTTGTTCATCTGGGCCAGAACACTGGCAAACATCAAGACTGGTTTGACAAAAATGATGGGGAAAATCAGAGGTTACTAAATGAAAACTGAGAACTACACAGGGTTTACTAGCAAGATAGTTCATCCATCTTCAAGAAAGTAGCATTTAACTCCATCAAAAGTAAAGGGCAAGTGAAGCTTAGAGAGATGCAGGATTCTTGGCTCAGTAAGAGAGTAGACGAAATTCAGTTTTACACTAATAGTAACAATCCAAAGCACTTTTATGATATCCCAAAGGCTATTTATGGGCCAAAGTGCTATGATACATCTCAGCTACTCAGCACTGATGGAACCACATTGATTAGTGATAAGGACATGATCCTGGAGAGATGGGCTGAACACTTCCGTAGTATTCTCGACAGATGATCAGTCAGCCATTGACCATTTACCTCAGGTTGAAGTCAATCCCTCTCCAGTTGGACTTCCAACTGAAGAAGAGTTATTGAATGCCATTAGGCCCCTCTCACATGGTAAAGTGTCTGGTGCTGATTCTATTTACAAAGCAAGGGTCCACTGTTCTTACAAATGCTGACTGAAATGTTCCAGTTATATGGCAAGAGAAGGTTATCCCCCAGGAGTTCAAGGATGCCTCCATCATCCATATTTATAAAGATAAAAGAAATAGGTTGTCCTGTGACAATCACATGGTGTTCTCTTTCTTAGCAATCGCTTACAAGACTCTTGCCAGAGTCCTCCTTAATAGGCTGATCTACCTGAGAGCCAGTGTGGCTTCAGAAAGGGCAGAGAAATGGTTGATAGTGTTTGCTCCCCAACAGCTCCAGGAGAAATCCCAGGAGCAGAACAGAGGTCTATACACAATGTTAGTTGATCTGACCAAGGCCTTTGATACTGTCAGTCATCAGAGCTTGTGGAAAGTCACAGCAAAATTTGGTTGCCTGGAGAAGTCGGTCAGTATTGTGCATCAATTTCACAACGGCATGCTCGCACAGATTCCAGCCACTTTCCCAGCCAAAAATGGAGTGAAGCAAGGCTGCGTGCTTACTCCCATGTTTTTTAGCATAATGTTTTCAACAATGTTGTCAGAGGCCTTCCACAAAGATGAAAATGGTATCAAGGTCAGCTGCCGCACTGATGGTAAATTATTTAACTTGAAAAGAAAGTGGAGGGATGGTGCATGGTTTTTTGTTCACCTCTGAGGCTGAGATGCAACAAAGTCTGGATTGATTCTCTGCTGCTTGTGTTAATTTTGGCCTAGCAATTAACACCAAGAAAACACAGGTTCTCCACCAGCCAGCACCACAACATCCATACATGGAACCATCAATTACAGCAAATAGAGAAATATTGAATGCCATGGATAAGTTTACTTACTTTGGCAGTATACTTTCCAGGGATGTACACATAGATGATGAGGTTGACACACACATTGCCAGAGATAGCTCAATATGTGGGAGGTTCTGAAGGAAAGTGTGGAAGAGAAGAGTTATTAGACTGCCTACTAAATTGAAGGTCTATAGAGCTACTGTGCTGGCCTCATTGTTGTATGCCTATGAAACCTGGACTGTGTACCAGTGACATGCCAGGAAACTGAATCACTCCCATTTGAACTCTCTTAGGAAGATTCTGAAAATTACCTGGCAAGATAAGGTAGTAGACGCCGAGGGCCTTTGTCGAGCTGATCTGCCAAGCATTTAAACTCTACTGCAGATAACACAATTCCCATGGGCTGGCCACATTGTTTGAATGCCAAACATATGTTTGCATAAAAGACTATTTTATGGAGAACTCACACAAGGCAAGCACTCACACGGAGGTCAGAAGAAGCAATACAAGAAATTCTCAAGGACTTTCTGAAGAATTTTGGAATGGACTGTGTGACACGGGAGACACCAGTAAAAGACCACCCAGCACGGCGTGCCCACATCAAAGAAGAAGCCATGCTCCATGAGTGAAGCAGAATTGCAGTAGCTCAAAATAAACGTGAAATATGCAAATTTAGAGACATCACCACTCGAAATATTCACGTGGACTACTTGTGCCCAATATATAGTAAAGCTTTCAAGGCTCCTATTGGCCTGATCAGTCACAGTCCAACCCACAGACTCTGTGTGTGTGTGTGTGTGTGTGTGTGTGTGTGAGAGAGAGAGTTATTTATTTAGTGGGAGAAAGAGAAAAATCATAAAGGTATAGCATCAACCATTAGAGTAAATAAGTAAATGGGACGGTAAAAACTGACCACAGTGAGGTAGATCTGCTTACTTTTGTTTTGCCCCTGTTTTCTCTGACCAGGACAATGATCTTCAGAATGGAAAGGACAAAAAAAAAAATTATCTAATAATGAGCTGAAACCTCAAATAAGAAGGGATATAGAAAAAAAGTTTCTAGCTGTCTTTGAGAAGTTCGTATTACCAGGCCCAGATGAACTAAGTCCTTGGATGCTGAAAGACCTGGTATAAACGATTACTAAGACACCGTGAACCAGAGATGTACCACAGGATTAAAGTCAGGTAGATGTTAACTCAATTTTTAATGCAACAGGATCTAAAAAACTATGGGTCCCTGGATTTGACTATAATTATTATATAAAATTCTAGAACATATTATTAAAGGGATGGTTAGCGAACACCTAGAACAGCAAGCAGTGATCACAAATAGTAAGTAAGACTGCATCTAAAATGAATTGTTGTTGTTGTCGTTGTATCATTTCAGTTGTGTCCAACTCTCCATGACCCCATTTGTGGTTTCCTTGGCAAAGATACTGGAACAGTTTGCCATTTCCTTCTCTTGCTCATTTTACAGATAAGGAAACTGAGGCAAACAGCTATTCTAAACTCACGTCTTCTTTTGACAGAGAAATAAATATAGTGCCTACTATGTTCCAGGCACTGTGCTAAGCACTTTACAAATATTTTCTCATTTGATCTTCACAACAGCCCTGGGAGGCAGGAGTTAATATTATCCCCATTTTACAACTGAGAAAACTGAGGCAGACAGAAGTTAAGCAATTCACCCATGGTCACACAGGAAGTGTGTGAGACTGGATTAAATTCAGGTCTTTCTGACTCTGGCCCAGTGCTCTATCCACAGTCCTGCGGGGGAGGCTGGTTTTAGGAAGAATCACAAAATAGAGACTATGCATAACAAGACAGATTTTGTTTCATGAAGGCTATTTTGGACTACTTCAGAAATATATAATGAGTTCTTCTGAAATCTGGAAGTTAACCATGGCATTGCTGACCTCATGATTTTTAACAGAGTTGTGATTATCTAGAATTATTAGCCTGAAAATATAAATAGACCAGCTTTTTTTAAAAAGAGCTATGAAGAGGCTTTGTAAGAGAGACTGGGTCAGAGAAAATTGACTTCAGGTTAAGTCTTAAAAGACAGTAAACTGTGTTAAGTTATGGGCTTTAAACTTCATTTTTCTTCTATATTTTGATATTTATTCTGTAAAGTCATTTAACTATTCTTTTCAATTTTAGGCAAAAATTTATCCTTTCATGTTATAAATAGTAGTCACATTAATAATAACTAGCTTTCTATAGTGTTTTAATGATTTACAAACACATTAAATGCTTTACCTCCCTTGGTTGTCGCAACAACCCCATCACGATAAATAATGTACCTCTGTGTGTGTGTGTGTGTATGTGTGTGTGTGTGTATTTTCTCCTGAGATCTTTCAATGTCCAGTCCTACTCAGGGCCCAAGCATATGTCACTACATTGACTACACTACCCTAAACAGAAGCACATACTCTCCACCCATTGTGCTGGACAGAGGTATTTGTCCTTCATTCTTGAAGAAGACCAATGACATCAGAAAGGTGATGTCCTGACTTTCAAGTGAATTGGATTTAAGTGAAGCAGGGCTGTGCAAAGTCACCAACCTTACTCTCTCCTCCACAGACATCTGGGTCCAGTGGCAAGACATAGATCAGGACAAGAGGAAATGGCCCCAGATGCAGTGGGAGACCTTGGCCTTCTTAAGCTATTTCCCAGGTCTCAGTATGTCTGAGGCTATACCCATTCAGTGATTAAGGCGAGGTAAGAAAAAACAAAAAAGAAAAAAAAAAAGGTAAACAGAAGAGGGCATCATTCAAAGAAGATCTGGTGTAACTACATGTCTTAGGTGACATGGAATGAAGCCTGGATTCAGTGCCAGAAGAACTAGATTTGAAGTCTTTTGACTCTTATTACCTGTGGGACCTTGGGGAAAGTCATTTCTCTTTTCTGGGCTCAGTTTTCTCCTTTGTAAAATGAGGCGATTGAACTAAAAAGCTAGCCTAAATGATGTCTGAGCTTCCTTGCAGGATCCCAGGATTCTATATTACTTAGTAACCCTCTTTAGGACTTGCTAAACCAAAAAGCAGTGCCTGAACCTTCTAACAGTGAGTAGGAACCCTTTTAATAGCTGTGTACCCTGAGTCCATTGAGCTGGATAACTTTTATGGAGTCTGTCTGTTTTAAGAGGTTTTATTTTGTTTATGTTTGGTCCATCCATGATCATTTTAGTGTAAAGAACTTCCAGTGTTGAAACTCCCTCCACTGATGCAGATCAACTTCTTGGCTGAAATTAGGAGCCTTAGAAAGTTGCTTTGGGACACTAAGAGGGTAAGTGACTTACCCACAGTCTCACAGTAGTCCACATGAAAGGCAAGACTTGAAACACAGCTTTTCCTGATTCAAAGGTTAGCCATTATATCATACTGCCTTTCTTTTCATATCTAAGAAAAAATACTAATCTGTTTTCCCAGATGATAAGAATTAATAATAGTTATTTTCCAAGCAAATAATGGGTTTGACAAATGCTTTACATAAGATCATAGATTTGGAACTAGAAGGGACCTTAGGGGCAATCTAGATGTGATAATACCTATAAAGAACTTTGTAAACCTTAAAGCATTATAGAATTTTTTTTTTAGATTTAGATTTTAAAAGCATTTATTAAGTATGTGCTATGTATCAGCTAGGTGGTGAAGTGGATAAAGTGCTGGACCTGGAGTCAGGAAGAACTAAGTTCCAATCCAGCCTCTGGCACTTACTAGCTGTGTAACCCTGGGCCAATCATTTAACCCTGTTTACCTCAGTTTCTTTATACCTAAAATGAGATGGAAAAAGAAATGGTAAACCATTCCGGTATCTTTGCCAAGAAAACCCCAAATAGGGTCATGAAGAGTTGGACAGGGCTGAAAAACAACTCAACAGTTATATAGCAGGCACTTTATTAAAAATATCTCACTTGAGCCTGCCGATAACCCTGGGAGGGAGGCGCTGTTATTTTACAAATTTTACAGATGAAGAAACTGAGGCAAGCAGAGGTTAAATGACTTGCCTAGGGTCACACAGCTAGTAAGTATGTGAGGGCAGATTTGAACTAAGGTCTTCCTGGGTTCTATCCACTGTGCCCCTAATCCAGTCTCCTCATTTCACATGTATCACTGTCTATGCTGGCCACCACTGCCTGAAGGCCAGGTGTGTTACAATTTGCCTCTTTCCCAGTATTCTCTTGTAGGTTTAAAGGGATTTGGGCAGAGTCTAGGCTCCTTGCCAAAGGCTCTGACCCCTACTGATGATAGTGCCTGGATTGTAGAGGTAGATCACCTGTACCCACATTTAGCCACTAACATTCAGGTTAGCTTCTAAAAAGGAACATTTATTTACTTCAAAGGTATATTAACAAGCATACAGACATATTCCACAACAGGTGAGGCTTAATCTCCCTCAATACCTCCTCAGTCTCTGGGGAGAGGAAGAGATTAAATTTATAGATAAATGAGGTTTCCCTAGTGCAGTGCTCAGTCCCAAATTTCCAGACCAAAGTTCCAGTTCAAGTCCCAAGCACCCTGGCATTTCTGGGCTTCCTTGTGGGCTGGGTGACTACAAGATCTCACCTGAAATCCTGGCTCCAGAGACATGGCTAGAAATCTCAGGTCTGGTGGGGATGGCCTCCACTGGCACCTGAAACTGAACAATCAGAGATCCAAGGCCCATTTATCAGAGCCACAGGGTAAGAAGACGGGTGGGAGAGGTATACCCCCCCCCAGCTCAGTTAAGGTGTCTGCATTGTGTGATCGTTACCTTTTGGACACAACAGGAAAAACAAACACAGGAAAAAGACGGAGGCTGTCGTCCTGTTCCAGCTACACAGCCAATCAGAGGAAGCTACTCCCAGTTATAAGGCAAGGGAACCCAGGATAGTTTCTCCCAGAAGCAGACCCCTGGCATTTTCCAAGTGGCTACCTCCATTTTAGGTGATCCGGGAATGTGCAAAGCAAGCCTCCGCTGCCTCCAAAAAGAAAACTGAGGCCCAGGAAAATCCATTGACTTGTCCATGGTCACACTATTTACAAACCTGGGAAGTAGAATTTGGACCCAGGACCTCTGACTTCAGTTATTTTTTGTCTCCACTGCACCAAACTGCTTCCAATATGTTAATTCAACTGATCTTCACAATAACACTGTGAGATAGGTACTGTCATTAGGCCCATTTTTACTGATGAAAAACTGATGTTCAGAGACGTTCAGTGACTTGCCTAGCATCACACAGCTAAATAAATGTCTGAGCCATGATTTCAACTCAGATCTTCCTAATTCCAAGTCCGGCGCTCTATCCACTACATCGAGCTGCCTCCCCCGGTTCTATTTGAAAGGATAGTTATCATTTAGGGACATTCATTTTCTTATTTCCCAAGGAGTGATAGCTTTAGGACACAAACTTAGTTTTTATAGCAATTTACTGTTGTCTCATCCAGTGTTAAAGAATGACATCTGACCTCCTCTTTCCAAGGTCTTAGGACCCAAAGTCATTCACTAAGTAAAGGCTTTGAGGGACTCCTTACAGGTTTACAGCATTTATTCATGGGTAAGAGATTGGGCTGCATAGATAGCAGCTGGGGGTCACTCCTTGTCCAAGCCTAGCTGGACCTTGGTCTCTCACTCACAAAGGTGCTTACTCAGGTTGGCCCAAGCTATTGGTTTCTATTATTAGATTTTTATATAACCACAAACTGACAGGTACCAGCTTGCCATATTATAGGCCTACTGTGCTATAAATATCCTTTTCTTCTTCTTCAGGGAAGCGTGTCTGACCAAAATATGTGAAGCAGTGTAACAAGCTAGAAGAGGATAGAGGTTTAAATGTCAGCTAAGACAATGTTCATTTTCCTTCCACCCTCAAAAAAATAAAACGATAAAATAAAATTGTGAAGCTCTTTGAGCTGTTGAACTAAACTGCTCACTGTTTGAAGTTCAGTCTGAAAATCCTTCTGCAAAATATTTGCTGAAACACAGTTATGTAGGAATTGTAGAGGATTAAGATTGGTTTGGTCCCTCCTCCCCCACACCTATCTCCCTTAAGCTGGTTTCTGCAGACAAGGGAGCTTAAATCCCTGTGTCAGGGACCTAGATATCAAAAACAATATACTTCAGCCTGACCAGCACATCTTCCCACCCCCAAAAAAGTTCTAACTTCTTTATTGAGGAAATGTCTCACTTAACGCTACATCTGCTTCAATCAGCAAACCAAGGCCCCCTCATCTGAACCTTACATGACTTTCCTTGGGGATCTTAATTGCCAAGGCAGAGGGTTTTAAGTGGCCCGTGGGTTTACAACCAGGCAATCGGGGTTCAAAGCCCTCCCATACCACTCATTATCTGTGTGTTCTTATGCAGTTCACATAACAGAGGAAAGCCTCAGTTTCACAGGATAAAACAGAAAGATTTAGAACTGGAAGGGAGTGTAGAGGTCATTTAATCCAACATTTTCATTTTAAAGGGGAGGAAACTGAGGCCCAGAGGCTTTAAGTGCTTTTCCCAGCACCCAATAGGTAATAAATAAACTGATGTATATAAATTCTGGTTTTCTCATAGAAAGAATAATTTAATGCCTTTAACTAAGGGCCTGGTGCACACATTTTTTTTTCCTAGAAATGATTACAGAGACATATTTAATAAAATTTTTTAAAAAACTACTTAACCTGGAATTCAAGGCCATCTACAAGCTGGCTTCATCCTACTGGATGAGTAGGGGCATCATCAGCTCTCATTTTTTAATAGCTAGGTGGAAGGAGCGCTAGGCCTAGACTCAGGAAGATCTGAGTTCAAATCCAGTCTGTGATCCTAAGCTAAATAAGCCTTTGATTGTTTCATTTTCCTCAACAATAAACTGGGGAGCACCTACCTCCCAAGGTGGTTGTGAGAAAAAAATATAATATTTATAGCATGCTTTGTGCAGTTCCTGG